>NC_058131.1:114519492-114577416 GCF_016433145.1 Gracilinanus agilis | reverse complement strand
AAATAAATAAATAAATGGAAATCTCAGAGGACTAATGACTCATAATATATTGCAAAGTGCTTGAAAGATAAGAAAAGTCAGAGAATGTTGGCTAAAAATTGATAATATAACTTGTTGCAAGATGATTAGAAAAGCATCAAATGCCTGAATTAAACTCAAATCAGTGAAAATAATTGCATTGATTTTTGTGGTTATAATAATAAGGATGTATTCAAGGGTTTTGCAAAACCTAAAATGTTATATGAATATTATTATTAGACTTCTTCCTCCCAGAAAATAAAACCCTTTAAAGCTGATATTATTGATATCTGTGAGAATGACAGGAAGTAATAGAATCTTATTTATATAACACTGAGTCTGGAGACCCAATTTGTGTTTCTAGTTCTGTCTACTGGAAGGGGTGAAATTGTGAAACTGTCTTTAGAATTCTGTTCTTCTTTGACATTCTTCATTGTATATATACTAGATTAAAGCATGCTCATTCCCATCATGTCCCTCCCCATTGCCCACTGCATGATATTAGTTTTCTATTATTTGGAGACCATAATTATCCATATCTTTCAGTCACATAACAACTCTGGTTGAATACTGTTATTAAACAGATGGAACTCTGTTTCCAGGAGAAGATGGAGGGTCATTAAAAGAATTTTCAGTTTCCTGAAGACAAATCAGTCTTCTCTCTTCTTTTTAGTTTTGGGCTCAACTTGTCCATTTATGCTATCTGCCCCAGAAAGACATACTTTTAGGCAAATCTTCTAAGTTAACAATTTAGCTCTATGCTATAAATTAGGCAAGTCATTCTCATCTATTTAGTCTTTCCTCTATGAATGGTGAGGCCAGACTCTACTGAGTGGTAATGAATTTCTCCCAGGAGGTTCTGCAGTGTTCCAAGGCTTGATGTCGCCAGCACAATGTGATAATAAATGCCAAGAGGCCCCGTTCCAGGGCTTGATACAAACAACACAATGTTATTTGAAAACAGGAGCATCTGGAGTAGTAATTCACCCCCACCTCCTGCATAAAATCTTTCAACTTGGACTCTACAATCTCTACTCTAGTGGCTAATCCCTTTGGCAAATTTACATCTTGATCTTGTGCCTTGAATGATGTTTATGAGTTGAGGTTGCACAAGGTTATTTTTTAATATTTATATTATTAATATTTTTATTATATATGCTACATAAAATATATTATATATTATATATTATTTATATTATTTGTGACACCACAAATTTCAAGGGATCTTGAATTATTTTGATGTATGTGTAGCACATGCTCAGTGGCAACTATCTTAACTCACTCTCATGTTGATAAGTGACCCCACTTATAATCCCTAGAACATGCCTGCTACTCCTCTTGGGGCTTTGAGGATAACCGTGAGGGGTTGGAGTTTGTCTTTTCTAGTGCTATGGTCCCCAAGTCCCTACTTGTGATCTTTCCACCATGATTATCAGTTGACATCAATTAATCATACCTAATTCACTTCTAGAAAGGGTTATTTACTATGTTTGCATAGATAATATAAAATAGGACCCCAAAAGTGTGAGACACATTCTCCCACAAATACATAGAGAGTAGGTGAAAGTGGTCTCAATCTTAAAGAACATCTATCACAAAGGTGTAAGTCATAGTTCCTCCAAATCCTTTTTATTGGGGTCATCAAAATATCCCCCTTAGAAAAGGTATAGATTCTGTTAGGATCTTTGTCTGACTTTGAATGTGATCTCCTTAGCTCATCCAGTTTCTCCTTGGCTGTCACTGATGATCTGGGAACAGGGCTAGGATGGGGAGAGGGAGCCAAGAGTGCTCCAGGTCATTCCAATCTCATAAGTGCCTCCTCTGGCCAGGGATGAGGAGGACGGATGAATCTAATGCCAAAGTGCTCTCTTGCCCTCCACATGATTTCTCCCTAAAATTTATCTGGAATGCCCTTTCCTAGCTCAATGCCCACTCAGATCTCCTTAGTTCTGACCTGGCTGCTAGTTTTATACAGGATCCCCATCGTATGACCAAGTTCTCCATCCTCTCACAATAGACTTCTTGACAAGGGTCATTCCAGTTAATGAAGAACTTTTTGTCTAAAGCCTAACAGTCAAAGCAAATCATTGTTGATTCCAAATAGAGGCGTTTTAATCTGTTATCTATGACCCCTGTATTATTCAAAGGACATTGAATGATTTTGATGAGGGTTTAGCATCTTCACACATTCTTTAAATGGAGTAAATGGATTGATTTATTCAATTAACCCCTGCCCTTAAATATGGATGGGAGACACCTTATTGGGAGAGCCATTAAGGCATTGTTTATATTCTAATCCAATGTGGCCTTGATCTGCCATCTTTTTCTAGTGGGCAAGTGATCAAGTATTTTTTGACAAAGGAACTTTTTAGGCACTTTTTTGTCTCCGCACTATAGCAATACTTTTGTATAAAAAAATATTACAATAGGCATTGCTATGATTTAAGTCCTCTAACAATATGTCCACTATTGATCATTGGGCAAAGACCTCATATTTAAAGTACAAGAAGTCAAATGAAAGTTCACAGATGGTCTAAAAATGGTGTATTCTCTCTTTTACTGTCACTCAGAAACAGAAGTAAGCCACAAAGAACAGAAAGTCTCTTTGCACTTTTCTTTATCCCATGGATTGACAAGGCCAGTATACTAGACATGAGCTAATTTGTACTTAACTAAACTAATTTAGATCTATTCTATTGCAAGGCTATTCTTGAAGTTTTTCAAGTATGGTAGAGACTGCCAGAGCTTGAGCTTTCCTGTAATAGCTTTAGAGAACCCAGCCACATTTCCATACTGCAATCAGGCATCGGAGTATGATTTTGTGGAAGAACACTGGTTTCATCAGAATTTAAAATTTTTTCTGACCAATGCATAAATTAGGTAATAAAACAAGAGATATTAAAGAGCTATTTACACTAATAATATTACATTAATAATAATTATGTTATAATATTAATAATATTATACTAAGGTATAATATTAATTATATTTACAAAATTTTTTGCATTTAATTCCATTCTCTACTAATGTATATCATAATTGTTATATGATATCTTCAGTCTTTTTATTAGTAGTTTCATGTAGGTATTTCTTATATCCCCACTGGGAATGTAATCTGCTTAGGAGTAAGCTCTGTATCTTCAACTTTTCCTTTGTACCTTGTATACCTGGCTTTAACTAGACATTTAAATAAATGCTTAGTGAAAACAACCATCACCATCACAACCCACAGTAGAGATAAATCTGGCCTTAGCACATGATACCAGTACAAGCTCTATTGACCAGGGACATTATTTTACTCTATTGTTAGTATAAAAATTAAACAAAAGACCTTGATAAATGTAGAGACCATGCAATGGAAAAATCTCATTTCAAGCCAAATGTTTGACATTTGAATAACATGAAATTAAACTAGGAATAGAATTTGTATCAAAAAAAATAATAAAAGGAATTGTTTTTTAAAAGGTTGAAAATGGTACGTTTGAAAGGATTAGATCAATTAAAATAACAAATGAAATTTAAAATAAAACTCCATTTCTTGCCGCAAGAGAGAGAAACTGTATTACTTTGATACAACAAAATCAAATTCAAAAAACACATCTGGAGAGGGAAGTTTTCCAGTATCGAGCCAGGAACTTCAAAGCCTGGTTTTGTGAATGTGGGCCAATATATATTTCCTGTTTACTTATGGAAGAACTCAAGTTATAGTGGTCTCCTAAACCTTTGGACAAGTCTTTTGAGATGTCAGAATGAAAAAGAATCTGATGGAGAAAGGAAAATAAACGCACTCTTCATGTCCATGTCGCTAATACTGAAATGGTTCCTCTTTCCCAAATCTGAATAATATTTTCTGACAACTCTTTCTACAGATTTACAGTAAGGTAGAATTGAAGAAGAGGATAATACAGTGGTACCTTGGTACTCGTCATTAATTTGTTACAGATGGCCGATTCAGTTCTGAAAAGGTTGAGTACCAAATGAATTTTTCCTATAAGGAAGAATGTAAATTGAATTAATCTGTTCCAGACACCCAGAAAAAACGGATTTTATAAGAAATTAGATACATTAAAGGAGCATTTTGCTAAATAAACATTAATCATACATAGTCATATAAAAAAAATAAATTAATTAAAATAATTTAAACTTAACTTTACCTGTATTGAGAGGAGTTAGTGGCCGAAAGGAATGGGGAGAAGGAGAAATATTATTGTCTGGAAGGGAGTTCCCTTCCATAATATTTGAGGGCAACTGCCTTCTGGAGTTCTCCTCTTTTCTGTCCCTTTTCGCCACTGAACTGTGCTTGAGCTTCACCAGGTGTAAGCTTCACAAGAAACCTACCCAACCCACAGTTGTTTTTGTCCTTGTTTCAAAATTCTTCTAAAGTGGGAAATGATCTGATCATTGAACAAATTTACAATTCTGCTTGTTAATGCTTTATCAGGGTGATATTTTTCAACAAAGTTTTGCACTTCCACCCATCTTGCCCACATTTCCTGGATTAATGAAATGCGGACATCCTCCTTTACCTCCTCCACACCTGAAGACCCCCCCTCCCCCAACTAGCTGTAGCTGCTCCCTTTGAAGTTCCAGCAATTCCTCGAAGTGGAGTAATTCTTTACGTTCCTGAACTAACACGTGATCCTTTGTTTTGGTTGCTGGACACACACTTCCTGAGATCCCGAAGCCAACTAGCTAGTGTGTGGAGTGCCAAAAGCCAAATACGGGCATTTTTTTTCTCATCAAAGTGCATATTGGGGGAGTTTCAAAACCAGCAAGTACCCAAGTTTTGACTGTAGTTTGAATAGATTGTAAGCTTCTTGAGGTCCAGGATTGTAACATCTTTATACCTAGCCTGGCTCGGGGGAAGTACTTAATAAATACTTGTTGAATGAAAGAGTGAGCTTGAAGGTATGGCAAGATCAAAGAAACTTTTTTTTTTAAGAATAGGAGAGATTTAAGCATTTTTATAAGTAGGAGGAAAAGATAAAGGATAGAATGAGACAGGGAGAGAAGAGAGATAAGCAGACTGAGACACAGAGAGGCTGAAGAAGAAAGAGAAAAGGAGACAGAGAGAAGAGAAAAAGAGAGAGGGAGAGAGGAGAGGAGAGAGGGGCAAGAGAATAATTGGAGAAAGACACAGAGAAAGACAGAGATAAATCTGGTTTTGCAGCAAGCTTCTTTAAGAAGGCTTATAGCACACTTTACGTATGTTATCCCATTTGAGCTTTATAATGACCTGTAAAGAAGATGCTTCTGTGGTGGGTGAAAGACAAGATGACTGAGGAAAGAAAGGTTCAAGTTTCTGAGCATATCAGTTTGTTAAAACAATGTATGCCAAATGCTGAACAAACCAGGGTCAGGACCCTTCCTCAGGTTAGGGCTGGACCCCAAATACAGGAAGAGACAGACTTTTTACACTTTAAAAGCAGTTAATCAAATGACACCAATTAATTAAAAGGAAACAATACAACATAACTGGAGGAAAGATTAGGGATTTTCCAATTTGGGAGGAGGAAAGTAAACAGATGAAATTCCCTGAAATCAGAAAAAAAGATATGTTCCATTCCCTCCAAGTGTCTGTGAACAATCACAGGAAGAATCAAATAATAACTGATTGATCCGTAACAGGCCAGTTTTCAGATGAGTTTTTAGTTAAGGAACTCTAAATTTTTAGCAAGTAAAGGGGGGCTACTCTCCCAGCCACACAAGGCTAGGTTCAAACAATGCAATAAAGTTTTCTCCCAATTGTCACAAATGAATAGTTTTCTCCCAAGACAGAAATTGGATTATTCCCATAACTGAATAGAAAGGGAACTGAGCTAGCTCTAGGATTGAGCGACAAGATGGAATCAGTGTGGTTCACTCAATTGCCTCCATTCTCACTATTCCCCTCATTTCCATCAATTTCCTCATTATTACCATCTCCATTTTCCAGAAGAGGAAACTAAGGAAGGTTAAAGGTCTTACTCAGGGTCAAGTATCTAAGGCAAGATTCAAAGGCCAATGCTCTGTCCAGCACACTCCATGAGGTGTGGAGGGGTCAGACTAAGTAAAGAGGAGAATCATGTCATCATCTGAGACTGGACGTGAGAGAGAGAATGGGTGAAAGTAAATAGGGATAGAAGAAACCCAAGGTGCTATCTAGCCCAACCTCATTTTATAGATTCATGTTGTTAGATATAATAGACACTATCCAACAAATAACCACCTAACCCTAATACTCCTTAAAATCATAAGAGTTAAACAAAATCATCTAACAGAGCAATCATGACTCCTAATACTTGGTGTTAGTTGTTTACTGATTATTAACAAAAAACAATGTATCCTTTAATTTTAATAGCTTGGTATCAGCATTGTTCTGGTGTATTTGACCTGAGTTTTGTTGCCATTGAGTGTCATCTTTATTGACATTTCTTTAATTGTGGACACTGCTCTTTTGGCTCTGCTTTCTTTTTAACCCATCACTTCATACAAAGAAAGGTTTTAAGATGTGGGAATAAGAGATGAGAGATGAGGGAGCTCATGATGGATGACCTCAATCATTCCAGAAAGATAAGTGATAAAATCATCTGCGGAGGGAGAGTGGAGTAGGAAGTTACGTTGGGGTCATCAGAAAAGAAAACTATTTGAAAAAGCTCGTATGGGGATGTAACAGGATGTCAGTCTCGGAGTAGCAGGACCTATCTGAGGTGGTATAGAATAGATCTGTAGTAGACCTGTGTAATAAGATTTGTGAATTCTATTCGCACCCTCCTATAGAATCTTGAGGACTGGAGTAGAGAAAGCCAATGGTTAAGAATAATCAAGACTGAAATAATGAAAGGTCATTGGGATAAGGAATTCAAAGATAGTAGGAGATGCTTTGTTGACTACCTTTGGACTTTGATGGCTCTGGAAGAGCGAGACCAACAACTTTGTACAACTCCACCTCACAAAGTTAATTCATGCACAAGTTAAGACAACCCTCATACTCCAATACAGATGAAGAATGAGCAATAAGAAGAGGTGTTTGGAGTTTGTCTCAGAAAGTCTAACTCTAGCACTCTTACAAACCTCATCTCTGCCTCCTCTCCTGAATCTGCTAGGCTCATTTGTATCTAGGATAGAGTAATATGTTCTTTATATTTTGAGAATGATAGAAAAAAATGAATTGATAATTTTGTTTTGTTCCCAGTCAGAAAGGCCCCAGTAATACAAAGGAGAATCTACTACCTTCTCTCTCCAGCGAGCACATCTCATTTTTTAAAAAATCTCTTACTTCTCTTCTACATACTTCTTTCAGGTACACTTAAATAATCATAAGATCTAGCCCTGGAAGAGACCACAGAGACACTCTAGTGAACAATGCAGTAGTTACTGATTTTCTCCTCTCTGCTTTATTGGTAGTGGTGACCCCATCTTTCCCCTAAATCATAGCACAATTGAGCACGACTCTTAATGCTTTCCCAAACTATTTGACATTGTTGACTCTTCCCCTTTTATAAATGGGGGGGGATGGGGGGGGGGGAGGGAGATGAGTTCTCCTGTGGGCCAGGTATACAAAAATTGGAAAATTACTGTCCAGCAGTAGACAAAGGTCTCCAACATCTGGTTACATATATGTAGCTCTGTATAATGAGAAAACTAGCCATTTGTTCCTTTTAAAAGAGCAATGATAGAATTTTCTCCCACTCCTAAGAAAATTTTCAGAGGGTTTAAAACCTTTTTAACTTTAGGTCTACAAATTAATATAAATATATCTGAAAAGGCAGGAGATAGAGAAAATTCATACTTTCTACCTCAGATGGCAAGACATTGAATATATCTAGATCTTTGCAGGGAAATTATGGCATATGCACAACAATCAATAAATTGGACAGCTGCTATAGCAACGCAATCTCCTCTAGGCTTTGGTTTACCAGACTAACACTCATGCCAGAATACCAAGAGGCATTTAGGATACAGAGAGAAAAATATGAAGCAAAAAACTAAAGCTTTATATTATTTCCAAATGAAAGCAGCAGGAAGAAATGATAGCCAAGATTATTTTTTTATTTTATTTCATTTTTAGTAAATTTTTGCTGATATTTTTTGTTTTCCCATTAACTATATTTCCTAACCCATCCCTTCCCCCTCTCCCTCCCACACTGTCATGCATTATAACAAAGAATAAAAAAGAAGCAAAAAAAAACCCAAAACAGTTTAACAAAACTAACTAACATATAGAAAAAGACAGCCAAGATTTATTCTATTCTCAGTTCCAACTTTCATACTTAATTCAATGGTGGACTAATTTCTTCTCTTTAACTTTAGTCTCACTCAGTTCCCCATGGGTTTTATTTAGCCCTAATTCTGGTGTCCTCATAATGATGAGTAGCTATAATTTGTAATAATAAATTATGTTTTTATGGGCTAAAGGAATAGAACACAAATACTCATTTGACCCCAGTTTCCCTTAGTTGCCTGAAATACTGCCTACAGTAATTACTTCCTCACTAAATTTAAATTGTCTCAGTGACAAACCTTCTTTCCTTCTAACCATATGGGTCATTCGCTTCTGGTAAACATGCATCTCCTGTGCCTACTTCCTTTAGGAAAGTGACTGTGAGAATCTTTCATTCACCTCTCAGGGTGAAGATCAAATACTGCCAGGTGAACTGATACATAGAATTTTAGAGCTAGAAGAAACCTGAGATCTTGTGGCCTAAACACCTCACTTTAGAAATGAGATAATATGTTTATGAAGTCATCGTAGAATAACTTACCCAAGGAATATCGATAATTTGTAGGAAAGCCAGAATCTGTACAAGCTTTCTTCATTCTTAGTTCAGGGCACTGTCTCTGTCTCTCTTTCAAACAATAATAGCCAATATTTATGTAATGCTTTAAGGTTTTTAAATTGCTTTACACATATGATCTCACTGGATTTGTATAGTTGGTATGATTATTATTCCCATTTTACAAATATGGAAGCAGAAGTTGAGAGATTAAGTGACTTACCCAGACACAAACCTAGTAAATTCAAGGCAGGATTTACACTCAGGTCTTCTTGACCAGAAAGTCAGTGCTTTTTATCCTCTATACACTATGATGCCTCCCAGAGATTTGTTCTTAATGGGAAAATTTAGTATAGCGACTGAGGACGGTAAAATAAATGACTTTTTTCTTTTCTGTTATTAAAAGTTAAGGGTTTCAAGTTTAAACACAAGAAGGAGGTAGGATATTCCTGCTGTCAAGGACTGTATTAATAGCATTTGCCCTTAAAATCAGTTAGTCCTTCTTTTAGCTAAATAGTAAGATGTGCTTGTTAGCCAAGACATTTCAAGGTTTCTTGGTATGGGTGGATATTTTATGAATAAGGCAATCTGCAGGAACAAGTGGTTTGTCCCTGTCCTGTTTATGATAGAGTAATAAGCTGGTATATAGAAAAGCGTACTGGCTTGAAAATTATGGAACTGTTTTTAGAACAAGAGATTAAACTACCTGTATAATCTTGAAATTTTGAGCAAATTACCTTAACCTCAACGGAGATCAGTTTCTTCATCTGCAAAACATTGGACTGAATTAAATGATCTCTGAGGCCAGTTCTAGTTTTAAAATTCTATTTCAAACAAGCACTTATTAAATCCTTACTATGTGCGAGGCACTGTGCTAAATGCTGCAAATATTAACTCATTTGTTCTTCTCAAAAAGGTTATGACGTAAGTGCTATTATTATCCTCATTTTATAGTTGAGGAAAGTGAGGTAGACAGACGTTCAATGTGACTCGTTCAAGGTCATAGAGCCATTGAGCATCTGAGGCCATGTTTGGAGTCGAGTCTTCCTAACCCCAGGACCAGCGCTCTATCTACTGTGCTTCCTCGCTGCCTTTTAGCAACAAGAATGTATGGTGATATGATTATTACTTCAAATTCAATGTTCATTAAGGCATTAAGCATTTACTGAATGCGTGTGTGTATGGGACCATGTTAGAAAACAGGAGATACACAATGAATAAGGCATGGTTCCTGATCATAAAGAGTTTACAACTTGGAACAACTAAAAAACCAGTCATCTTATGAGAAAGAATGCTATCCACATCCAGAGAAATAACCGTGGGAGCAGAAACACAGAAGAAAAACAACTGCTTGACCACATAGGTTGATGGGGATATGATTGGGGATGCAGACTCTAAACGATCACCCTAGTGCAAATATCAATAATATGGAAATTGGTCTTGATCAATAATACATGTAAAACCCATTGGAATTGTGTGTTGGCTACAGGAGGGAGAAGAGAGGAGGGAGGAGGGGAGGGAAAGAATATGAATCATGTAACCATGGAAATGTTTTCATAATTAATCAATAAATTAAAAAAAAAGCTAAATAAAATAAAATAAAAAATTTAATTTAATTTTAAAAATAGTCATCTAAGAAAACTATCAGTCTCTTACCTTGTGGACTAAGCTAGTTCTTTCCATTTAAAAGGTATTGAAATCATCCTTAAGACTTAATTGGCTCAAGAAACTAAAGATGTTGGCCATCAATAGTTTCCTGGTTACTTGAGTACTAAAAAACACAAGGAGCTCAAATCCCTACCCAATATTTGACAGGTAGACCACCATGGTCAATTCAGAGACAAGTAAAATTCATTTAGTTGAACCCGTTGAGTGTTTTCATTGTATAATAATATCCTTCCCTTGTTATGGATAAGCAAATATCCTTTTGCTGACTTTTTAGACTGACCACACAGTCTTGAACCTAAACTATGAGCTAATTGACCTGGTCATTCCTAGCCTACAACACCTGAGTACTCAGAAAGAAACTAATAAGGGATCCTGGCTTGGTCCTCCAGAAATCTATGATTAATTATTACTCCATAAAACTAACAGCTGTGCCTTTGACTCATATATAGCGAATTTCAGTCTTTTTGGTGTGTGACATAACTGTGAATTTGCTGAGACAAACTTGAAAATGAGAATGGGCTAGAAAAAAGAGGAAGTATTTTTTTTTGCTCCACTTTTCTCTACTCATATTATAAATGAATATACATATATATAAACAAAGAGAGGAAGGGAGAGAAAGACTAAGTCACAGAAGTTTATGTTAGAGATAACATTAGAACCCATGTAATTGTCATTTTATAGATAAAAAGTTTAGGGAAGTTAATGGCTTGCCCAAGATTTTAAAGTAAGTTAATGGCATTTATAAAGTCAGAACTGTAATCTCCCAATTTCTAGTCCTGAAAATATACAAAATAAAATTATATGTATTTTAGCCCTTTATGTGTGTATATGTGCCCCCACGTACATCTATATCTTACACATAAGCCATGTTCCCATCTTACTACCAGTTTACAGGATCATAGATTTTAGAGTTAAATTATATTATAGCTATAATCTTGTCCGCTCTCACTCTATTTTACAGATGAAGAAATTGAGGCCCAAAGGAATTAAGTGATTTCTCCAAGTTGACATAGATAGTAAAGCCCAATTTTGAGATCAAGTTTGAATCTATGTTCTCTGACTTTAAATCAACACTCTTTCTAGGCCCCCTGAAGGAAAGAATTCTCTTGATTTTTTTGAATTGTTTCCTAGACCTTGAAACAGAAATGTTAAATTATGGGAAATGTCTCCCATATTGAACCATAAAGGATCAGTTTGGACTTCTGTACCTCCTCTTCAACAACTTTAAAACAGTAAATTATCAAAAATAAAGAATAATACATTCATATGAACAATTGCCTTTATTATCCCTATGATTTTGGTGGCAATAAATGACTCCATTTTATTAAAATGTATGCATTATTTTTTAAAACTCCAAGTTTATTGGCACTATTTGTTTTTCTATCACAATAATTTCTGGATAAGATATCCTCTCCCTACTACCCTCTTCTATAATTATAACAGACAAAATCAAGTAAAACAAACTAATACAGTGACTACATCTGACAACTTATACATTTTGCACCTACAGTCCCTTATCTCTCTACTGAGAATCATGTTTTTTATTCTCTGTCTTCTGGGGCCAATATTTTTATTTCAATTACTCAGATTGGTTTCCTTTCAGAATTCTCTTCATTTGCATTATTGTAGTCATTGTTCAAGTGGTTTCCTCCTTCTACTTCATTTTTTCTTTTTTTTTTTTTTTTAATTTAACCCTTACCTTCCATCTTGGAGTCAATACTGTGTATTGGCTCCAAGGCAGAAGAGTTGTAAAGGTAGGCAATGGGGGTCAAGTGACTTGACCAGGGTCACACGGCTAGGAAGTGTCTGAGGTCAGATTTGAACCTAGGACCTCTAGGCCTGGCTCTACTTATTTCATTCTGCATCATTTCACACATCTTTCTTTGGATTACTTATATTGTTTATTACTCTGCAATAATGTTCAATCACAACCATAAGCCATACTTTGTCCAGTCATTATCCAATCAGTAGAAAGACACTTTTTTATTTGTAGTGTTTATATCACAAGCAGAGCTGATATAAACATTCAAAACGAAACAAAAAATGGGAGCTTTATGAGGCACATTGTTAAGGGAATACAGATGCTGATCTGATAGCCAATCACTGTCTTATCAGGATAGCACAAGTGACTTTTCATGAAACCAAAGATAATTAATTTAGTATTACCTTCACTCTCTCTTATATATTATATTCTATAGGAGCATGAAGTTTACTAAAAGATGAAAAAAAGGAGGATGCTAAACTAAAAAGTATGAACTTTATAGACTTTAATTAAATATTGTTCTTAAACTGAGCAACTCAGAAGATTAAAGGAAGTTCTCCTTAAAGCAATCCCAGGTTGCTTACTGAGGGCTGAATAAAGTCTAGCTAAGATAAAAAGTGAAATGTGCTGAAAGATTTCTTTAAAACAAAGTTAACCTGGAACAGCAACTTGGTTACTTTTGATTTAAACTATTTACTTGCAAGTTTTGTTTCTGTCCCCTACGTGTCTCTTAAATTTCAACTCTTGATTTTCCCTTCATCTACGTTTCTCTGTACACTCCACATCTTGTAAAATTAACTGTGGTGTTGCAGATGTACGAATCACCAAAAATCTTGTAAGAAATTGGAGTGATAAAAGAATGACTCTTTCAAACTCCCTGATGTTCCCTGGAACAAAAAAGAGAGAGCTCGGGATTCCTGGCTTTTTGCCTTTAGTTTCTTTTTCAGTGCCCCTTTTCTGAAGCTCTCACTCTAATGGCAGGCAGGCGTACAGCTGATCCCAAACACTAAGCGATGACGAATATCACACTGTTAAAAAGGTCACAGCCTGTTCTGCCAACAGACACTACCAGGCTGGCTTGTGAGTGGAAATTTACCAATGATAATGAGGCGTTTCTCCTGCTTTAAGAATTCCAACTTGGGAAATCTGAAACTGGATTCACTTTCATGGTAAAAATTTGGCAAGTTTTAGATTTACTGACAAGTGAACCCAAGTCAGTTTTATTTGAAAGTTATCAGTTCGTTCTACACGTTTCCAGTTTGCAATTAACACCACTGCATAGATTTCGCATGTGCCATTTGCTTTTGGCATTCATAAATACTTAGAGGAATAAATGTTAAAATTTAGTTGTCATTAAGTTTCAAAATCATAGATGATGCCTACTAAAATAAGCAAAATTACAACTGGTGTGTGAGGGTAAAATTCTAGGAATTGTTTTCAATTTCTCTCCTGGTTAAAAGATGTTTTTGTTATGTAAAACTGCCTACTTTGAAAATATCTAGGCAAAGGGTCAAGATAACAATTCAGCTATTTAACACAGCTCTGTAAACAAATCACCAGAGAATGACTTAAAATGAAGTAATCAACTTAGCTCACTATCAGCTAAGGATACAAAGAAAAGCTTAAGTCAGTCCCTGCCCTCAAAGAGCTCCTTATCTAAGGTGAGAAGACTGCTCACAGGGGTGGGGGAAAAAAAGCTGGAGGGAAAGTCCTGCCAGCTGATATGATCTGGGAAAGTGAGAGTTTTAGTGCTGATTCCATCTTGAAGAAGAATGAGATTCTGGAAATGATTAATTCTAGGAAAGCATCTGGGTGGGAAATGTTGGAGTAAATTCTCAGAGGGCCAAGGAAGTCTTCAAAGTAAGCCTTCCATCATATTCAATTAAAAGGAGATCTCAGGGGCAGGAGATGCTAAGGAGGACTGATTTTATCTTGCAGAAGGATGAGTTTCTGGGGATCCTAAAATCCTAAAAAAGCAGAGTAGAAAAAACCATCGTTCTAGAAAAAAATACATGACTATATAAAAATAGCTCAATATTTATTTTATTCTCTTTAAATTAAAAACAAAATACGCAAGAAACAATTGTAGTCTTGTGATTTGTGGGTAACTCCTTAACCATCTGCCCAATATATTTGAACTGCATATTTTTTTTGTCTGAAAGTAAGAAACAAAACTTTTTTTTTCACTTTTTATTGTCATGCAAAACACTTCCCTATTGGTCATTGTGGTAAGAGCAAACTCATACATAACCAAAACCCCTAAATAAAGCCATAAATACACTGATGTGAAAGATAACTCCAATAATTCTTTCTCTGGAGGTGGATAAGTCTTACTGGATTGTCCCAGATCAGTGCATTGCTGAGAGTAGCCAAGTTTTCAGAGATAATCATCGTCTGATATTGCTGTTACTGTGTACAATGTTCTTCCAGGTCTGCTTCTTTCACTCTGTATCCGTTCCCACGGCTCTTTCCAGCTTAGAAACAAAACTTTTAATAAACATTTTGAAGGTGATATTGGTTTCCTAACAGAGAAAAATAAGAATTACTGGAAGCCTCATATTCCCATTTTAGGCATTATTTTTCATTACTAATTAATAATGTGAAGTATCTGCTTTACTCGGGTACTAGGATGCTTTCTTGGGCACAATCCACAGCAAGATCTTTTCCCCCTTCTAGACTAAAGCTGCTACCAGGGCTTCTGAGCAGTTTCAGAATTCCCCTGCTTAAATCTGCACAGGTGGGGAATAAGCTTTCTGGTTATTAGATATCTACAACATTTGGTTATATGTTTTCAAAGTAGGCCTAATACAATACTTGCTGGGAGATACACCAGGAGTTCCTCCGCCCTTTTCAAGACTTCATAGTGGAGTCTAGGCAAGGGTGTTTCGGTCTTTTTTTTTTTTTTTTTAACCTTTTCTGTCTATTTTAGAATCAATACAAGAATTGCTTCCAAGACAGAAGAGCAGTAAGGGCTAGGCCATTTGGGTGAAGTGACTTGCCCAGGGTCACAGAGGTAGGAAGTGTCTGAGGCCAGACTTGAACCCAACTTCAGGTCTGGCACTCTATCCCCTGCACCTCTGAGCTGCCCCACTGAAGGCTGAATGAACAGAAGGGGAAGTATTTTGCTCTGCTTTTGTAAAAATGTCCTGGAGAATGTAATCAGTGTTTGTGCGCTCCTCGAGGAACATCGACGTTGGAGTTGTTCGGTGGCTGGAGATTCCCCGCATTTGGCTTGGCGTAGTCTTCAGATGGCAGAACGGGCTTTGGAAGGGAGAGCGCATCGTGAGAAGGATGGAGGCCTCAATAAACAGCAGTGGCGGGCAGTTTCTATCCTAGACTGTGAGTCTAAGGCCAGTGGTCTTCGGTGTCCTAAAGAAACTTGAAGACATTCTGGTAAATATGTGGTAAACTGAACATTGGACTTTGAGGGAGTCATTTGCTGCTGAAAACTTGATTAAATTTACTTACGAATTTGAACTAACTAAAGAGAAGGGAAAAACTGAAGATACAAGAGAGGGGTGGAAGAGTAGCTAAGAGAACAGAACAATAGAAAGTATGCTTAAAGGCAAAGGACATAGATTTGAATTCTACTTCTTCCAGTGGTTAAATCTGTGACTTTGAGGAAGTCTCTTCTTCCCTGTGGGCCTCAGTTTCCTCACTTGTAAAATAAGAGAGTAAAACGAGGTGGCCTTGAAGTTACCTTCAAGCTCTAGGAATATAATTTAATAATAATAATAATAATAATAATAATAATAATAATAATAATCAGCACTTTAAAGTTAGCAAAGTGTTTTATATCCATTATCTTACACTGAGGTGGAGGAGGAGTCTGAAGAGGATGGGAATCAAAGGCAAGGGTGAAATCATAGAAAGGTGGCCCACTTCATTTTTGGGTGGCAGGAAGACAAGAAGAGAGATGAAAATGGCCTGGCAATATCTGTTAAAGATACAAAGGCCTCTTGTGGGAGAAGGGAAGTTGGTAGAGCTCAACTTTCTCAATAAAATCAGAGGTAAGATCATCTTCTGAGCCTGAAGTTGAGGTTACTTTTCCTCCTTTTCTTTTTGCCTTGACAGTATCTTTATTCTCTCAACTCACTGCCTTCCTCTCCAAGCCTTCTCTCTCCCACGTTCCTTATTACTATAGAAGGGAACACTATCCTTCCGGTTCCTCAGGCTCACAAACTAGGAGTTTTCTTGGACTCCTCACTATCTCTTACTCCTTATAATCAACTGTTGCCAAGGCACACTGATTTCACACGTGCAACCCCTCTCTCTTAAGACTCTCCTCTCTACTTGGACCTTACCACCACTCCAGGGCTGGCCTTCATCACCTCCAGCCTGCATTAATTTAATGTTGACCTGCCGGTAGGTCTCCCTGCCTTAAATCTCTCCTTCTCCAATCTATCCTCTATTCAGCTTCTAAAATGATCCCTTGCCCACTATTTCAATAAACTTCAGTGGTTCCTTAGGACCTCCGAGATCAAATACAAGATGCTCTGTTTGGCATTGAAAGTACTTCACAACAAAATTGCCTCCTATCTTTCCAGCCTCCTTATACCTTCCTCCCCTATACATACTCTTTGGTCCAACCTCTTTACTGTTCCCTGAACAAGATGCTTCATCTCTAAGTTTTTGGCATTTTTTCTGACTGTTGCCCATATATGGAACACTTTCTCCCACTGCTTTGACACTTTCTACAGGAAAGCTTCCCTGATCCCTCTTAATTTCAGTGCAGTCCCTCTGTCCATGATTTCCTATTTATCCTTTAATTAGCTTGCTTTATATATACATTTGATTGCATTTTATCACCTCTCCATGAGACCCGAAGTTTAAGGGCAGTCACTCTCTCTGGCCTCTTTTTGTATCCCCAGCCCTTACCTCAGAGCCTGAGTGTACTTAATAAATATTTATGTTTTGACTTTTCTTCAAAATATTTCAAATATGGGGGCAGCTGGGTAGCTAAGTGAATTGAGAGCCAGGCCTAGAGACGGGAGGTCCTAGGTTCAAATCTGGCCTTAGACACTTCCCAGCTGTGTGACCCTGGGCAAGTCACTTGACCCCCATTGCCTACCCTTACCACTCTTCTGCCTTGGAACCAATGCATAGTATTGATTCTAAGGCAGAAGGTAAGGGTTTTTAAAAAAAATATTTCAAATATACTTAGAGAAAGTTCAGAACTCATATATTAACTATTTTTGCTATATTGACATTCTAGGTAGAAGGTGATAGACTAATTTATAATATGTTTACTATCATATACCATATATTAGAAAACTTGCAGGAGTGATTAAGAGTAAAGTAAATAGAAGCAGAGACTGATTACTAATGAGGTAAGGAGAGTGATGAGGTGAAAGTGTCCATAAGCATTTTGCTTTAGTAAGCCTATAAGGGAGCAAGAATCAAAAGGACTGAAAAGCTCACACTTCTGGCAATTATGGAATTATGGATTTTCTAGGCTCAAAGTATAGAATGGTCTGTATGTCTGTCTGTATCCCTCCATACAGACATCATCTTATCTTGTCCTCAGAAGAATTTCAGTATATAGGTGCTATTATTATCTCCATTTTTTTTTTACATGTTAGGAAACCAAAGCAGAGAGGAGTTTCTCAGGGTCAGATGGTAAGCAAACAGAGGAGGCCAGTTTTAAATTTGAATAAGTTTGCTGATGGTTAGCTAGGTAGTAAGTAGGGATACTTTAAGTTCTTGATTTGATTAAAAGTTGCTGATAGTTAGCTAGATAGTAAGTAGGAGTACTTTAAGTTCTTGATTTGATTAAATTAAAGTTTGCTGATTGATTACACATTACAAATAAACTAAGAGAGTCTAATTCTCTCTTCACAATAGAAAGTAAGCTCTATAGAGAAAGTAAGCTATGCACAGTGGGAGGCTCTCAAGAATAAAATTCTAAAGACACAAAGAAAATTAATTCTAATGAGGGAAAGGAGGAGCTATCTAAAGATATCAGATGGAAATAGACAAGTGAACTCACCAACCAACTTAGATTAATTTTGAAAAAACAACAGCATGTGGAATCGTAGAATCCTAGTTTTGGAGCTAGAAGGAACTTTACAGGTCATATAGTTCAACCCTCACATTGTACAGATCAGGAAAATGAAACCCAGAGAGATGAAAAGACTTATTCAAGGTCCCACAGGCAGTAAGAGTCAAAAATCTGACTTCATGGGCCAACCACTCCAAAATAATGCCTTTTTCACTGCCCCTCATTGCCTCCATACAGTGTCAAAATGTATGTACAGAAGGTGGAATCAAAGGTGTTAATGAAGTCAAAGTATGGAATGGTCCTATAGGAATGGTGTCAAGGCTGCTAAAGCTCAAAATGAGCTGAGACTAATGAGAAAAATTAAAGTCAACAAAAAGGGGATGGGAGAGTAAAGGCTATATAAGAAGGGAAAAAATGGAGCAAAGAAGGTTAGGAAAGCTGCTAAAGGTAAAAAAGATAAAAATAACGACTGACAGAACAAAGGAAGAGATGTTTAATTCTTTTGCTTCTGTTTTCTCTACCGAGTGTTTAAAGTGCTTTACTTATAATTAGAGAGACCTAGGAAGACCTCCATGAACTGATGCAGAGTGAAATGAACAGAACCAGGAGAACATTGTAAATGGTAACTGAAACATTATGGATCCATCAAATGTAATACTTTGCTTCTAGCAGCAATGCAATGACCCAGAACAATCCTGAGGGACTTATGAGAAAGAACGCTACCCACATCCAGAGAAAGAACTGTAGGAGTAGAAATGCAGAAGGAAAATATATGATTTATCACTTGTTTATATGGGTATAGGATTTGGGGTTTTGGTTTTAAAAGATTACTCTGTTACAAATATGAATAACATAAAAATAGGTAGTGAGTGATAATACATGTATAACCCAGCAGAATTGCTTGTCAGCTTCAGGAGGAGGCAGGGAGAGAACATGAATCATGGAACCATGGAAAAATACTTGAAAACAAATAATTTTAAAAAATTAAGAGACCTGGGTTTGAATCCTGCCCCAGATATTTACTAGATATGTGACTCTAGGCAAATAACTTAAGCTCAGATTCAGTTTCCTCGTCTGTAGAATGAGGATAATAGTCCCTGTCTGATACCATTACTGAGATTCTGATGAGATAATGAGTGTAAAGCATTTCATAAAGTGTAAAACACAATATAAATGTCAGCAATTATCAAAGCCCTTTGGGAAGGAAAGGATATGGCAAATATTACTAGTGGAAGATAGTAATATCTAAGGTAAGAGAGTACTCAGATGTCCCTGATCAACCAATTAATTCATATTAATAGCTAGCACTTTAGATATGTCATTTTAAAGTTTACAAAATGTTTATAAATTTTATCTCATTTTATCCTTACAATAAGCATCTGAGGTTAGGTACTATTATTATCCCCATTTTACAAATAAGGAAACTGCAGCAGAATAATTTCTGTTATATTTTAATGGGGATATATGTGGTGGATGAGAGAAGGGAAGGGATGAAAGTGTTTAGAACTATATTCTCAAGTGTGGAGGGAGCAGGAATGATGGCCCAGAAGAGTTGAGTACAGATCATATAACTGGAGATGTGACTTGCTCAGAGTCGTGCAGCTAGTAAATATCTGAGGCTAAATCTAAACTTAGGTCTTCCTGACTTAAGTTCTCCATTATCCACTGCATCACCCAGGCACTTAATCAATCAACAAGCATTTATTAAGTACCTACTCTGTACTAGGCATTGTGATGAACCTGGGGATAAAGTCTCTGTCCTAAAGAAGCTTACATTCTATCTTGAGTTCAAGTGACCAGCTCCAGGAGAACTATAACTTCAAGAACTAAAAGAACTTGCAAATTTGATTGCTAGGTCACTGCTAATGATATCTGAAAAGTCACAAAGAGAAGAAACAATACAGATCAGAGAAGCACAAATGTCTTGATTTTTTTTTTTAATCAAAGAGGATAAAGTGTTCATTTATTTCTGGAAAAATTCTAGAATGTATATTTAAAAGTGAGCATGCTAAAAAAGTTGTGATCCAAAAGAGGCCGCATGGCTTCTTCAAAAACTGGTCATGCCAAACAAATTTCATTTCCTTTTCCGGCAGAGTCCTAAACTAGTAGATCATGTGTACATTAAATTTTCTCAAAGCATTTGATAAAATCTCTCATGGTATTCTTGTAGGAGAGAGGCAGAAATGTGAGCTAAATTATTTTATAGCTGGGAGAATTCAGAGCTGTTTTATTGTCTGGCTTCAAAGAGTAGTCAACAATGGTTCTATGTCAAAAAAATCTGCAAGCTTTTTTGGAAAGAGGTATCCAATGGAGCATCCCGGGCTCAGTGTTTGGTTTTGAGCTATTTACCAATTATTTGGGCAAAGGAATACACTAGATTGCATACTTAACAAATGTGCAGGTGATACAAAAGTGAGAAGATAGTTAACATATTAGGTGAAAGAATAAAGATTCAAAATTATTTTGGCAGGCTGACACAATAGGCCAAATTTAATAAGATGAAATTCGATAAGGATAAATGTAAAGCCTTATACTTGGGTTCAAAAACTCAATGTTACCAATACAAGATGGAGGAGTATGACTGGACCAAGTTGAAAAGACTGAGAGGCTTTAGTGGATTCCAGCCTTGATATGAGTCAATGATACAACACTGCAGACAAGAAAACAAATTCAATCTTAAATGACATCAAGAAAGCAGAGTATACAAGAACAAGAAGCTGAAAATCCCTCTGTATTCTGTTCTGGTCATACTGTTATCTGGAGACAAGTTTTAGGAAGGTGAACTATAAACGGAGGAACAGTCAGAAGACAGCCACTAGGAAAGCCTTGATTTCATACTACATGTGGAATAGTTTGAAGAAATAAGTTTCTGTGAAAGGGGGAATTTTTAAGCCTTGAGAAGAAAAGACTTAGTGGTGAAATGATAGCTCCTTTCAAGCATTTTAAGGGCTACTATAAAGAAAGAGTAGACTTGTTCTGGCTAGTCCTAGAAGGCAAGATTGGAAGCTGTGGGTGGAAGTTATAAAGAGTAAATCTAGGCTTGATGTCAGGATAAACTTCCTAATAATGAAAAGGATCTAAAGGTCAAATGAGCTGCCTCAGGGCTCGGTGGGTTACCTCTGACAACAAGTCTTCCAGCAAAGGTCAGATAATCACTCATCAGCTCTAGTGCAGAGGGAATTCTTGCTAAATTATGGGATGAACTAGATAGCCACTGAGGCCCCTTTGAACTGTGATTTTTTAAAAATCAACAAAATAAAAAATAATACACAAATTTTATTATGCTCTTCTTATCCCTCATTTACTATTACTATAGCTTCCTAATTATTTCTTATTTAACTACCTTGTATATATTTTATTTAGAAGGAGTTAGGTGTACAGTGAACTTGCAATGGTACACTGGACTTGGAGTCAGGAAGACTTGAATTTATATTCTGACCTTAGACATTTACTAGCTGTTTGACCCCAAGCAAGTCACGTAAGCTCTTTCTGCCTGCTTCCTCATCTGTAAAATGAGGATAAATAATATTTACCATCTTCCTCCCAATATTGTTGTAAGGATCAAATGAAACAATATTTTATAGTTCTTTGTAAACCTTAAAGCACTATAGTAATGCAAATTATTAGTATTTTGTATTCATTCAGTGTATATTTATACTGTATTTACTAATATATGGATATGTTCATTCATCTGAAAGAATATAAGCTTCTTGAGAGGTGGGATTATTTTATTTTTTATCTTTATATTCCTAGCACTAGGTCTAATGCCTGGAACAAACTGGGTTCTTAATAAATATTTGTTCATTGATTAAAGAAAAAGATGAGAAGGAAATATGACATCATCATTATTATTATTATTTTGTTAAAGCTAACACATCCTTATTTTATTTTATTTTATTTTTTTAATCCTTACCTTCCATCTTGGAGTCAATACTGTGTATTGGCTCCAAGGCAGAAGAGTGGTACGGGTAGGCAATGGAGGTCAAGTGACTTGCCCAGGGTCACACAGCTGGGAAGTGTCTAAGGCCAGATTTGAACCTATGACCTCCCATCTCTAGGCCTGTTTCTCAATCCACTGAGCTACCCAGCTGCCCTCCACATCCTTATTTTAAAAGAAATTATAAATATTTTGCAATTTATGGTATTAAAATTTGTTTATTTGAAAGTTAGTTTTTGGACTTTCAGTATTCAAGATGGTAGAATAAGGAACAGAAACTCTGAGCTCACTCAATCCCACCTCCAAACAACCACAAAAAGATGCCTCACAATGGATTCTAGAGTGGAAGAATCAACAAAAGACAGGACAAAACAGTATTCTAGCCCAAAACAACATAGAAAGGCAGCAGGAAAGACCTGTTTTACTGGGGTAAAAGGGGAAAGAAATCCAGCCTACCTACTACCCTAGGGGAACTAGCAATGGGAAGGGGCAAGAAGTAAATTCCAGTGTAGTCCAGCATAGGCAGCTTCTGAGCAAACCAGCTGCAAGCCTCCCCACAGTAAAGCAGTCAGGCCACTCTCCTCAGCCAGTTTGTCCCCATGAAACACACATTTCAGGACCCAAAGGCAGCCAGGTCACCCCCAGGCACCAGAACAGACTACAAAACAAGCTCAGGACAGTACTCCCTCTACTCTAGGAATAGAGTCAAACTTGAACATATAGGCAAGGTAACAAAATAGGATGGAAAAATGAGCAGAAGACAAAGAAAAAACCTTGACCATAAAAAGTTACTTTAGTGACAGGGAATATCAAACTACAAACTCATAAGAGAACAATGATGCAAAAATGGCTACATATAAACCTCAAAGGAAAATATGAAACTGTGTCAGATCTAAAAAGAATTCCTGGAGAAGCTCAAAAAGGATTTTTTAAAAATCAAATAACAGAAGTAGGAAAAAAAAAGAGTCAACAGCTTGGCTTTTAGAGAAAGTCACAATTCTCTAAAAACTAGAATTGGCCAAATGGAAAAGGAGGCATAAAAGCTGACTAAAGAAAATAATTCTTTAAAAATTAGAATTGGGCAAGTGGAAGCTAATGACTTCAAGAGATATAGAGAAACAATAAAACAAAATCAAAAGAATGAAACTGAGGAAAAAATATGAAATATCTCATTGGAAAAACAACCGATGTGAAAAACAGATCCAGGAGAGATAATCTAAGAATTATTGGACTATCTAAAAGTCATGATAACAAAGAGATTATCAAAATTAACAAGAAATTATCAAGGAAAACTGCCTGATATTCTCAAATAAGAGGTAGAAATATTCATTAAAAGAATCCACTGATTCCCTTCTTGAAAGAGATCCTAAAATAAAAACTTATAAGAATATTATAGCCAAATTCCAGAGTACCTACACCAAGAAGAAAACACTATAAGAAGCCAGAAAGAACAATTCAAAAATCATAGAGTCACATTCAGGATTACATAAGACTTTACAACTTTTATATTAAAGGCCTGAAGGGCTTCAAATATGTTATTCCAGAAAGCGAAAGATCCAGAATTATAACCAAGAATCATCTATCCAGCAAAAATAAATATATTCCTTTGGAGGTGGGGGGAATGGGAGTTTAATGAAACAGAGGAAGTCTAAGCATTCCTGATAAAAAGAACAGAGCTGAACAGAAAATCTGAGGTCCAAATATAAGACTCAAGAGAAGTATAAAAAGGTAAACAGGACAAGGGATAACTTATGGCATTCAATAAGATTAAACAGTTTATATTCCTATATTAAAAGATGATACTTGTAACTGTAAAGTTACTGTCACTATTAAGGCAACTAGAAGGAATATATGTAAGCAAAAGGCATAAGAGTAAGTGGAATATAATAAGATAATATCCAAAAAAAATTAAGGGGTGAGAAAGAAGAATGCATAAGGAGAAAAGGGAAGGAGAGATAGAGGGAAGTAAATTATGTCACATGAGGAGGCACGAAAAGAACTAATATAATGGAGGAGGTGACGGGCAGGGGCACATTGCAAGCAATTCTTAAACTTTACTCTCATCAGAATTAAAGAGGAACACCTTGATTCAGTTGGGCACAGAAACTTATTTTACCTTATAAGTAAGCAAAAGGGCAAGGGGAATGAGGATTGGGGGGCACTGATAGAAGGGAAAGGAAATTGTGTGAAGTGATGATGAGAAGCAAAATATTTATGAGCAGAGAAACTCTGAAAGGAGAAAGAAGGACAAATAGTGGAAAAATAAGATGGAGAGAAACGGTAATCACAACTGTACATTTAAAAGAAATGAAAACAGAAAAAAAAATAGCAGAATGTATTAAAAGCCAGAACCTCCCAATATGTAGTCTACAAGAAACACATTTAAAACAGGTAGACACACCCAAAATAAAGGTAAGAGTCCAGAGCAGAATCTATTATTCTTCAGCTGAAGTAAAAAAAAAAAAAAAAAAAAAAAAAGCAGGGGTAGCAATCATGGTCTCAGATGAAGCAAAAGCAAAAGATCAAATTAAAATAGAAAAGGAAAGAAACTATATCTTGATAAAAGGTACTATAGACAATGAAGCAGTATCAATACTAACCATAGCATCCATATTCCTAAAGGAT
Organism: Gracilinanus agilis; assembly: GCF_016433145.1. Lineage (NCBI taxonomy): Eukaryota > Metazoa > Chordata > Mammalia > Didelphimorphia > Didelphidae > Gracilinanus > Gracilinanus agilis. The sequence continues at coordinate 114,552,649 of NC_058131.1, read as the reverse complement.
GTTAAATGAGTTACAGGAGGAAACGGACAGTAAAACAATACTAGTGGAGGACTTCAACTTTCCCCTCTTGGAACTGGATAAATCTAACCAAAAAATAAACAAGAAAAAAGTTAAAGAGGTAAATAGAATTTTAGAAAAATCAGATATGATAGATTTCTGGAAAAAAATGAATGAGAATAGAAAGTAATATACCTTTTCTCAGCAGTATATGCATCCAAAAAAAAAAAAGTACTAGGACATTAAAGCTTTACAGCCAAATGTAGAAAAGCAGAAATATTAAAGGTATTATTTTTAGACAATAGGGCAATAAAAATTACATTCAATAAAGGACTATGGAAAGATTAAAAATGGATTAAAAACTAAATAATCTAATCCTAAAGAATAATGGATCACAGAACAAATCAGAGAAATAACCAATAATTTCATTAAAGAGAATAATAATGAGACAACATACCAGAATTTGTGGAATGAAGCCAAAAAAAAGTACTTAGGAGAAATTTTATATTTCTTAATGTTTGTCTCAGTAAAATGGAGACAGAAAAGATTAATCAATTGGAATGCAACTTAGAAAGAAAAAAAACAAATTAAAAAACTCTAAACAGCAATAGAAATCTTGAAAAATCAAAGGAGAACATTCAGAGGAAGAACTGCAGGAGTAGAAACACAGAAGAAAAACATCTGCTTGAACACATGGGTTGATGCAGACATGGTTGGGGATGTGACACTAAACGACCACACAAATGCAACTATCAATAATATGTAAATAAGTCTTGATTGATCACACATGTTAAAACAGTGGAAAAGCACGTTGGATATGGGGGTGGTGAAGGGGGGGTGAAGGGGAAAGTAAAAAGAATCATGTAACCATGAAAATTTTTCTAAAAAAAAATATTAAAAGTAAAAAAAAATCAAAGGAGAGAGTAATAAAATTGAAAATAAGAAAACTATTAAACTAACAAATAAGACAAGGAGTTAGTTTTATTTGGGGGGGAGTCCAATAAGATGGATAAATCATTGGTTAACTTGATTTAAAAAAATAAAGAAAACCAAATTATCAGTATCAAAAATGAAAAGGAAGCATTCACCAATGAAGAAGAAATAAAAACAATTATTAAGAGTTATTTTGAAGTTTGTTTGCTTTTTAGAACAAACAGGGTTAAGTGATTTACCCAGCTCACATAGCAAGGAAGCTTTTAAGGCTAGATTTAAACTCAGGAAAATAAGTCTTCCTGTTTCCAGTTCTGGCACTCCAGCAATGTACTACCTAGCTGCCTGATTAAGAGCTATTTTGCCTAATTATATGTCAATAAATCTGACCATCTAAGTGAATGAATGAATATTTACAAAAATATAAATTGCTTAACAGAAGAGGAAATAGAATACTTAAAATAACAACATCTCAGAAAAAAAAATTGAGGGGTTGTGGTCAAACTGGGACACTAGTGCATTATTGGTGGAATTGTGCACTTATCCAAACACTCTGGAGAGCAATTTGAAACTGCCCAAATAGTTCTAAAATTGTGCATACCCTTTGACCCAGCAATACCATTAATAGGTCTATAACCCATAGAGATTTTTTAAAAAGGAGAAAGGATATATTTGTTCAAAAATATTTATAGCAGCTCTTTTTGTGATGGCAAAGAATTGGAAACTGAGGTGATACCTATCAATAAGGAAATGTTTGAATAAGTTATAGTACAAAATTGTAATGGAACACTGTTGCACTTATAAGAAATGATGAGCAGGAGAAGTTCAGAAATACTTGGAAATACCTATATGAACTGATGCAGAGTGAAGGAGCATAAACAGGAGAACTTTGTACACAGTAACAGCAATACCGTATGATGAATAATTATAAAGGACTTAGCCATTCTCAGCAATACAATGATCTAAGACAACTCCAAAGATTTCAGAATGAAAAATGTTATCCACCCCCAGAGAAAGAAACAACAGTCTGAATATAGATCAAAGCAAACCATATTTCACTTGATTTTCTTCATGTTTTTGTATGGTTTTTGTATGTTTTTTAAATGTATCTTCTTCCACAAAATGATGAATATGGAAATGTGTTTTGTATGATAGCACATACATGCAAATTTCTTACAAGACTCAGGGGAGGGGAGTGAGGTGAGGACAGAGGGAATGTGGATCTCAAAACGTTAGAAAATGAACAAAAATTGTTTATAAATGTAAGTGGGGACAAAAAAAATTACCAAAAGAAGGTTTGAGGTTTTTGATGGTTACTAGATTAAGAATAAAAAAGATTTAAAAAAAAAAAAAAGGTTTTGCTCAATCACAGCAGAGATTCAGCTGAGAATAAATAACATTAATTTGAAGGAGATTAAATCAACAGTTTTCTAACTTTCTCCAATGAAGCTCAGCCTCCTGGGAGCCTAAGCAGGGATAGCAGATGGTGGGGGTTACCCTGCATTGAAGATTAGCAGGGCTAGAACAGCAGCAGGTCAGAGGAGCAAGGGATTCTAGGGCAAAGACAAGTATATCACTAAAGCGGCTGACTATGGGATTTAGCTAGGCTGGGTAAGGATACACCTGAAATCAGAATAGAAATGATGTACCAAGAGGAGAAGCAGCACCGATGGAGTAAAAGTCATGATGAACAGTACCTTCAATTGCAGTGAAAGAGTGTGAAGGAAAAGTACAGGCAGGAGTAGAATTCCAGATCTTAAAGTGATGATACAGTTCCAGATGATAAGAAAAATAATAATGGCACACATTTGTATATTTACATAGTGCTTCAAACTTCATAGGACCATAGAAGACTTAGAGCTAGAAGGGATCTCAGAAGCCAATTCTCTCATTTTATCATTAAAGAAATAAGGACCAGGGAGATAAAGTCATTAAATATTTTATTAAGTGTCTACTATGTGCCAGGTACTAAGCTAAATGCTGAGGAAACAAATGCAGAAAAAAAGACAGCCCCTGCCCTCATAGAGTTTACAATCTAAGGGGGGGGGGGAGATAAAAGGAAGCTGAAAAGTAAGAGAGGAATTGGTTGAGGCATCAGAAAAGTTCTAAAGTAGTGCAGCCGAAATTAAGAGATATCTGAGCTGGAGTCTCTCCTTTAATGGAAGTTCAGAGTTAAGGGTAATTAATTGACTTGCCCAAGGTGACCTGTTGTGGGAGGGGGACTTTGAACTCAGATCTCATGACTCGAGTTTACAAAGTATTTTCCTTACACTATTCTTGTGAGGTAGAAAACAGAGACTCAGAGAGATTGTCACTTGACCAAAGTATAGTGCCCTATTAGCTACTCTAACAACTTGTACTCACAGGGAGTGACCTTTCCTAGTACCCTGCTGGGAGCACGATCCTTCCATTCCTTGCTAAGAGCTTTCCATCTTTATTGGGGGATACCATCACAAGCCATTCATGTGTTTCATAAGTATCCTTCCAAGGGTAGAGTTACTATGAACTTGGGGACTTCTAAAAAATCTGCCTTATTGGATAGTCTACCTTAGTGAGTAAGTGTTCCGTTAGAAAACGCACAGCATCAGTGAAGAGAATGAGCACGTATAGGAACCAGGAACCACACAACAAAACTCCCAGCTGACACCACTTCCCCAAACGCTAGAAAAAGAGGCACTTCTCTCTCTGGGGCTGCAGTACCTTGATAACTTCTCATCCTCTCCTTGCACCGTTCCTTGCTGGATGTGGCATCATCTCAGGGCTAGGAGCACGACTTCTCTGCTACCTGCAGCTTCTTCGTCAGTACAATCCTTGGCTAGGGAGCCAGTAGGTACATTCATAGAGAATTAGAACACTTTCCCAAGGACTGAAAGGAAGCCGCCACAATTCTTTACCACCCTCGAGTCTCCCAAGCATTCTCTCTGTCTCTGACGGTCTATCTCTCGGATTGAGATATAAGAAACAAAGTGTTTGAATTCTGTTCTTCAGCGTGCCAGTAAGTTCACAACTACCGCGGGGCCACATGTTTCTGGCACAGGCTGCCATTGGCAATGGGTGGGAGAAGAGAAGAAACGCACTCCTCTTCTCCCTCTGTTACCTTCTCCCTTTGTTGCCCTCTATGAGAGTTTAGGAGTCGTCAAGAGCTAAAAACCTTCCTCCCAACGGGGTTCTCCTCTTGACGCTCTTAAATGACTTAGGGTGGAACTAGCTTGCTTTTTACCCAAGACAATCATCTTAGCCAATCATAAATTGCCTTCTTCTAAGTGCTTGACAAACATTATCTTACTCAATCCTCACAACAAACTCAGGCAGAAGTTAAATGACTTTTCCTGGGTCACACAGCTGGCAAATATTAAAGGCTGGAGTTTAACTTGAGACTTCCTGATCCCATAGCATCATCTAGCTAATTGTTGAGGAAACTCCACACTGAGTTATAAAATTAAGGGAAATTCCTCAATTAAATAAAGGCTTCCCTGATCCAACTTCTTTTACACTTGACATACAACTAATATTAGAGCTTGGATAATGATGATGACTAAGGTATGGAACTGGACCTTCTAGATTAGAAAAGGACTTTGTATCAAAGTTTTTCTTGGACATTGAATGCACTATTCAAATTTCCAAATGCATTTTAGTCTGAATTTCTCCTGGCCTTCTGGATTTCAATTTTTAGAGAGAAGAAACATGGTTCCAGATTCTTTTCAAATCCTCGAAGGGAGAAAAAGATTCTGAAAAGAGACTGACATGTAGAGGAGGCAATACCTCAATAATGTTCCCTTCCTCAGTGTGCTACACAAACTATGAGGAATTTCCCTTTTGATAAGATCTAAGACTTTTTCTCTAGGCTGAACTGTTATCTCACTATGTGACTTGTGTCATTGATCAAGACCTAATTCCATATTATTGATATTTGCTTTAGGGTGATCGTGTAGAGTCTGCATCTCCAATCATATCCCCATTGAACCATGTGATCAAGCAGTTGTTTTTCTTGTTTCTGCTTCCACAGTTCTTTCTCTAGATGTGGATAGTGTTCTTTCTCATAAGTCCCTCAGAATTGTCCTGGATCACTGCTTTGCTGCTAGTAGAGAAGTTCATTACATTCGATTGTGCCACAGTGTATCTGTCTCTGTGTACAATGTTCTCCTGGTTCTGCTCCTTTCACTCTGCATCAATTCCTGGAGGTCATTCCAGTTCACATGGAATTCCTCCAGTTCATTATTCCTTTTAGCACAATAGTATTCCATCACCAATTTGTTCAGCCATTCCCCAATCAAAGGGTGACCCCTCATTTCCCAATTTTTTCCACCACAAAGAGCACACATATACAAGTCTTTTTCCTTATTATCTCTTTAGGGTATAAACCCAGAAGTGATATGGCTGAATCAAAGGGCAGTCTTTTAAAGCCCTTTGGGCATAGTTCCAAATTGCCATCCAGAATGATTGGATCAATTCACAACTCCTGCAAGCCTCATCTAGAAAGATCCATGTAGGCATATATAACCTACATGGGCAAAACACACACGACATAAACACACTTCTTATGTTTTGTTAGAGCAGATAGTAATAGGCTTGCCTTACCACATAGCTCTTTAAGCAAAAGCCTGATGACCAGTCATGCACTTTGTAAGGTTAGATGCTTATTTGGTTCTGAACCGGAACACTTAGAATTGACTTCTGACATCTATCTTAGTTACTTGATTCTGTAATCTAATAATTTCATTTATTAGATTCATTTCAGTTCACATCTATAGCTCTGCCTGGTTTGAACTCCATAGAAGAAGATACCCTTTGGTGTCTTTCCTCCCCAACCTAGGCTTCCCAACATCTTTTTGTGTGTTGTCTTCACCCATTACATTATGGGCTCTTCGAGGGCAGGGATTGTCTTTCTTTTTCATGTTTGTATCCAGAGCTCTTAGTACAGTGTCTGACACCTAATATATGTTTATTAAATTGACCTGAATTCAACAAAGTTATATCTGAGGTTGAATTTATCTGGGAATCTTATATAATCTTAATATTTGCATGAGACACCATGTAGAAGGGTCTTGAAGTCTATATTTTATTCTTTGGAATCAAAGGCTTTTTTTGTAATCAACAAATATAAGCACGTTATCAAAAATATTATATTGATGAATAAGTAGACATATTAGTTGGTAGCTTTCTTTTTGGTTCCCTTTGTTTTGTATGAGTATGGTATGGGCATGTGTGCATGATGTATGCATGCCCAAATATGTGCTTACACAGTAGAAATGGTGGTGATAATAAAATATATTTTTTCTCTTTCTTTTAGAATCTTCTCTTTTTTGAAGTATCTAGAAAATTGGTTTCTTTTTGGGTCCAGGCTTATTTTCTCTCCTCTCATTTTTTGCTATTCTATAAAACAATACTGTTTATAATTTTTTGCCATCTTCCACCATGTTTTACAAATGAGCTATGCTCTAAACCACTACGGTCCATAGCTTGTCTCAACTTGGCAAGATCAAGCATTTTCTGGCTGAGGTTGTTTCTTTGTTTTTTTGGTCTCATTATTTGGTGACTTTCTAATTTTTGTTTTGGTTAATATCCTCTGAGCAATAGTGATAACAAGAATGAATACCTTTACTTTTGTCCATTTCCCACTTTTCAGCATCAACACCTCATTAAGAGAGGTCAGGTTGGAGTTAAAATTGTGCACACAATGTCTTCTCTTTGTTTTCATCCTTTATTCTAATTTGATATTGACTCTGACCTCTGCTCAAAGAAGTTGATGATTTGTCAGCTAATTCTGCAGTGACTCCCATATCAGTAACATTAGTAATCAGTCACTTCCTGTATGTTTAGATATAATCAATGATGTTAAGTCAGCACAAGAGCCAGATCATAAATTTCCAAGATGTTTTGAGAGAGTCCAAGGTTGCCTTGTAAAAACTTTGATAGCTCAGTTTCACTGGGATCCCTTGTAGGGATAAATTATGAAGCATTTTTTGGATATTTTGAATTACTTTTTTTTTAGAGAGGGTCTAATGGATCCCCGTCCTAGACAAACTGAGGTAGCTATATTTAGAGTTTTTGAGAAAAAAAATGACCATTCAGCTTAGTAAGGCCATCTAACCTAGATGGTTCCAAAGGAGATGAGAACTTTGAAGATCATCCTCTTAATTCCAAGCTGAATACATAAGTCAAGGATAGGAGTCGCAGCAGTTAGACCAATGTCTAGAGGCTCTGGCCAGACATGTCCTTTTCCCACAAACCAATGGACTACATTTACCCAGTTATTCTACATCCCTTGGATGATTTTGTGATGTTCTACAATCAGGTGGAGCAAACTACACTGAAAACCTAGATGGTGGTAAGAAATCAGAATGGAGTCACCAACATGAGTTCTCCTCACAAATGCTCAGGACCTTATTTGTTAAGTGAATATAAGGTAATGTCTCATGTCTGAGGCTCATTGGGAAATGGTGGGATGTATTCCATTCATTTATGCTAGGTTAAACACAGACATTTCTTACTTCCGGGGCATAAATTAAATTGTTGGGCATCTCAACTATATCTTTGCTAATGATCCTAACTGTTAATAGGAAGAGCATGTCAAGGCATATTTTTTATACTTTATCAACCTGATGTCTGAGATATAGGACAACTCCATCAAGAGCCTGGAGGATTCCTGGTGAAGCATCACTTACAGATGGAGAAATTATATTTAGGGGTGTGCCAGCACATACTGTTTTTCAAGAGCCAATTATAGGAGCAACTAGGTGGCTCAGTAGATAGAGTACCAGGACTGGAGATGGAAGGTCCTGGGTTCAAATCTGAATTCAGATACTTCCTAGCTCTATGGACCTAAGCAAGTCACTTAACTCAGATTGCCTAGTCCTTACCACTCTTCTACCCTGAAATTTACATTTATTATCGATTCTAAAACAGAAGTTTTTTGTGTTTTTTTAAAAGAGCAATTTTTAAAATTTTCAGTGTGAACATTTATATTTAAGAAATCAGTAGTCTACAAATCAGGGCTTGATTTATTATTTTGTTAATTGTCTAGATTAAGAAAGTGATGGAGGAAACGTCAGTAATGCTTATCATGTATAATAATGCACTAAGTTTAAAAGTATGTCATGAGAACTTCCCCCTGTCCCAGGGGAACTAGTTTTTAAACATTTGCCAGCACACCCCTGGGAGTACTCCACCCTGAAGGGTAAGGATGTGAAAATTTACTTGAAAATATAAAAGCAAAACATCAGGCCACAATTCTTTGCTTTCCAAAGGGTCATGCTGCTGTTGTTCCAGAGCTCCTGCTTCCTGATATCATTCACATCTGGGATTGTCTCTTCAAGACTCAGAATAACTCAGTATCATGGAGGCTAAGGACTCTACCTTCCTTAAGGTCCTCTCAGGGCTTTCTGTGTCAACCTGTCTAATAGTATTCAAGCCAAAAACCATTCCAGATGATTTCCTTCCTTCGTCCCACACACAGCCCAATCGGCATCTCCTCCACTACTATATACATTTTCTCTCCCACTAGGGGGTTCCCCCAGAACCAGTCAGGCTCAGTTTCTTAAAGAGGATCTCAGCTGGTAAGCAGGCTACATGAAGGCTGACTTGGGTCTTTTTCTATCTCTACTTCCTCATCCTTCTCTCCTTCCTGCTGCTGGGTAGCATACCTCCATCTTTTCATGCTTCAGGATGTGCTCCCTATAATATGTTTAATATCTACCAGGGTTTTCCCCATCTCCTGCCACATGAGTTAGTCTAGTTTTGTTTTTTTCCACTAAAATGTGACAGAGCTGATCCTGGGACTTGATGTGGTCAGATTGATTTGATTTCCTTGTCTCCTAAGGACATAAAAAGGCCTTCCTGAATGGAGTGGGCCATCATACTTAGTGGGTCCTGAAACCCAAAATGACCATACCCTGCTCTGCTAACCTACAAATTTCCAGATGGAGCCAAGGCAGATTGCATCTGCCTATGTTAAGTGCTAGAGTATCCTTGCTCTATCTTTTCTATGCTACAGCTAAGTAAAATTCTTTAAGTGTTTTTATGATCTATAGGTACATTATTTTATCCTGACCTCAAATCTGAACTAAGGGTACTAGCTCCTCTTCAACACTCCTTCCCTCTTGGGATTAGGGAGGTAAAGAATTCACTAGAGAACCTCCATTCCTCCAAGTCAGTCCTTTGGCTACTTCCCTAAGAAGCAAGACTAGAAAGAACAAAAGGCTGATCCTTTTTGTGCTTCCTTCTCTCTTTCACTGTCCTATTTCTGCCTTATTTTACTAAGTATTTTACTTAATCCAGAAGTAAGTACTGTAGTTGAACAGTATACCCAGATGACACAAAACCACTATTTCTAGTACTGTATCAGGACTGAAGAGACCTGACCTTATTTGTCTACCTAATGAGGTCCAGAGACCTTTAATGCTTCTTTTATTCTATTCCATGCTACCCTCCACCCCCAAATTCCCCTCAAACCTCTGTCCAATATGGCAGGCCCAGGGCTGATTTCTGAGTACCAGCTCAGGGGTCCCTACTGCCCCATTAATGAAATTTTGACATTGAAAGTCAATTTATTTTGCTCTGTAGATGTTTTGATCCTCATGACATCCAGGATACCCTTTTCATCTCCTCTTGCCCACAGGTCCCATATTCACAGTCCTAGAGTAATAATGCTTCTGCCTAGAGCAGTCCCTCTCTCAGGATTGTGAATGAGAGTGGAGGAGAGGTCATTACAGAGTCCTTTGAGGGACTGCCATAAGTTTAAGAGAACCCATATTTGGTAGGCTCAGGGAAGAGCAGAGAATTTTGTTCCTTCAAATCCAAGAATTTAACCAAAAAAGAAAGAGGCCTTAGAATTTCTAGTTTACAATTGTTTGAAAGTAGGCATCTAATATGGAGGAAATAAGGGTCAGTAGGATATTCCCAATGGACAGTTGTTGGGCAGGTGCTTCCCAGCCTATACTTCCTTTTCACTTAGTAGTGGTATAATTTGCAATGGTGCTTGTCTCAAATGTTATCTCTCCCTGCCTTGAGCAGGGACGAATGAGCCAGCCCAGGGAAGCTGGTTGGCATAGAGACCGAAGCAGGGCAATTCTAGAAGAGTTTACTGGCTCTAGCCATAGGCTTTGGAAGCCATTCCTCATTTAGGCATAACTATCAGTGAATATATGGCTAAATGTGCTTTAAAAAACCATGTTATTTCCCTTTCTTAGTGTGTATGTATGGGATGAAAAGAAAGTGGGAAGAATAAGGGGACTAGAAGGGGTACTAGGGAGAGTGCCAAGGTTTTTTGTTTTTTTCCAGTCCTCCCCACATGCTATGCAGCATAATCTGGATCCATGTCTAACCACATAATCCCTCTTCCTCTCATATACCTTCATATGTGTTTCCCAAGTTTGAATTCTGCCATGTTCCTGGTAAAAAAAATTTTACCAGTTGTTAATCTAAGTTTCCTTTTGTTTCTACCAAGACCTTCATAAATTTCTGTCTTCTGTTCTTGCCCTTCTAGTCCTATCAATATCTGAAAGGATTTTTTTTCTTTGTTTTATACTATTGTTTAAAACTCTACTCTTGGAGCACCTAGTAGCACAGTGGATAGGGCATCAGGTCTAGAATTGGGAGGACCTAGGTTTAAATCTAGCCTCAGACACTTCTAACTATGACTTCTAGGCAAGTCGCTTCCCTGATTGCCTAGCCTTTGTCACTCTTCTTAGAATTGATACTAAGGAAGCAAGGGTTTTAAAAGACACTAAAACTCTGATTTATTACAGACGGGTAGATTTTGTGGTAGAGATGTTTGGTCCTCATGTTTTATCAAAGTCATATAGAAATCCTAGTTTCCTACCATTTCCACCTCTTATCTTTTATGAGCTTTTATATTTTTATAAGGTCTAATTAGTGTTTCTGACCATCTCTGCCACTTTTGTAGATTTGGTTCTCAAGAAAAATGTAGATTCTTTCATGTATCTCACCTTTGGGATCCCTACCTCTCAGTATTTGCTTATTATCCTTGCTTATTTCTTCGCTTCTGATTGGAGTTATATGGTCTGTGGTACTCTAGAGCAATAGATATTGGAGGCATCTTGAGCAAAGAATGACTTGTAAAGGATGCTTCCCCAAAGCAAAGTTTTAGGTTCTCTCTTCTGTTCTGCAGAATACTAAGTGATAGCTCTAGTCCTTGAGAAAGCTTGGGAACAATGAGAGGATTCCATCTCATTTACAGTTAGAGGAAAACCAAGAATGTACTTACTACATTCTCTTCTCTCCCTTCCCTGGATGACCCTCTTTAAAAATATGTTATATTTTTCCTCTTCCAAGGATCTTAGGCTGGGAAACTATTCCCCAATTTACCTTATAGGAGTGTACGCCAAAACTTTTAAAGTCTGAGAGCTCCAAATCAAAGGCAAAACCAAGACAAGGTAAGCTCAGTCACACTCTCCTCTTGCCTTCTTGAGTCTATGTTGTTACAATCTTGTGACATTGCCTTCTTTTCTCTTCTGTTGCCTTCTTGACTTCATAAGGAAGACTGAAGATTCAGATAAATGTAATGCTAGCAATGAGTCAAACTAAGAAGGATATAAACTGGGAGATGTCCAGATCATTGGATTGGCTTTCTTTTTCCTTGGTTAACTCTCCAGATTCAAATTATCAAATGGCAGATTCTTTTTATCTTGTCTTAAAGATCCTAAAAATAGATTTGGGTCCTTTTGGGAAGAGGGAGTAGCCCATTTATGTGCATAGTTTCTCAGGTACTGTTCTTCAGTAATTTCAGTTGTATCCAATTCTTCCTGACCCTATTTGGGGCTTTCTTGGCAAAATCATTGGAATGGTTTGCCATTTCTGTCTCTAGATCATTTTACAGAAGATGAACTGAAGTAAATAGGGTTAAGTGACTTGCCCAGGGTCACACAGCTTAGTAGTATGTAAGGCCAGATTTGAATTCAGGAAGAGGAGTCTTCCTGACTCCCAGAACCTGCATTCTATCTATTGTGCTGCCTAGATGCTCTTAGCTTGGTAGGACCCACCTGAACTGGTATTCCAGAGGGACAGCCTTTTAGAACCCATGATGTCCTCCACATAAGAAGGCTTTGGAACGACTGGATTGGGAGTACCATTTTTTCACGTTAATATTTTTATTATTTATAATTCTCATTTGGTTTTAAGTAAACTGTTAAGTATCCTAAAAAAACTCGAAGTATGACAGCCTCCCAAGTTTTGTCATAATAATGATATATATGTATCAAGAACCTGACATCCTACAAAAGCGAATTCCACAATTTTCTTTGCAGATGGAAAATACTAGGCCAGGTCCTTCTCTTCTGCTTTATAAACCATGCCAATTGTGAGGCCAGAATCAGCCTGTCCTCTGACTCTCCCTGCCCAACAATTTCTCCTTTCAGCCATGATTATGTTGACTTTATAGAGTCTGGAAGATAGAAACCCTACATAGAAATGGGACTAAAGAACTCTTGACTATGTTCTGCCAGTGCCCTCATCTCATTACATCACATGCTGAAGCTGTCTGGTGGGGATTATGATTAGCAGCGCAACAATAGCCTTTAAAATGTACGTAAATTAAGTGAGGCAGAATTCTCCCTCTTCCAATATAAGTATATACTCTGAAAGAATGCCAATTTTCTGCACTCTCAAGTAAAATTATTTTTCTTGGAATCATATTCCTATAGTTGCCAAGATATACATTATATTTATCTCTAGAAAATCTATTCCACGAAAATACTTGGTTCATTACCTTGATAGATGAAAAAATTACAACAAATCCTTAGTTTTATAACTATTGAGATTTTAAAATGAAACATAAAATTTTAAATATGGAGACTAATTTCTCAACAGCCTATTACAGTTTTCAAGAACAAGCACACTAACAATTGGTGCCTCTCTTATTTTGACAAACTGTGCAAATAAACTTAAATAGAACATTTAGACTTCTATGTTCTGTTGCACAGCTTGCAGGCACATTATTTGGTGTATGAAGAAGTCAGTTATTTTTATATCTGCTTCAGGCCCTAGCCTTAGGAGCTGAGAAGGTGTGACTTTAAAGTCTACAGGATAGCTAGGGTCCTTTTAGTATCATATACAATAGTGTGTATTTTTTGGTACAAAGTTCTTGAATAGACTTCCTAGTATTTCAGAGAATACATCTTTTTGTATTACTTGATTGATAACTTATATATGTCTTTATTAATAATATAACCAGTTATAAGATTTCTACATTTTAGCCTAAACATTTTCAAATATGTAGTCTCTATGTACAATTTTTCCTTTCCCCATAGCCCTTTCCTATCAATTCTACTTATTAACACTATTTTTATTCACTGAGTGAATAACAATAACATGATTTTAATACATTTTGCTTTTCTCTCCACTCTAATAATTTTTAGTTTGACATTTCCTACATTAGGATGACTCCTTTACCCCCAACCAGCTCCTACGTTATTTTTTTTTTTTTTAACCATTGTACTTCGGTGTATTGTCTCATAGGTGGAAGAGTGGTAAGGGTGGGCAATGGGGGTCAAGTGACTTGCCCAGGGTCACACAGCTGGGAAGTGGCTGAAGCCGGGTTTGCTACGTTATTTTTTAAAGAAAGGAGTTGCTATGAAATAAAGGCTTCTTACCACAATTATATACACACTCAAGCAAAAATCCATAGAAGAGAGAGGTAAGAGCTGGGGGTGGGGGGTTGAGGGGGTTTGGACAGTACTAGTAAATGGTAGTAAACTGGTTCTTTGGAGAAAAAAAGTATATAGAACACATCTTAAAATTTTAAGCCACAATATTAACTAATATGTTAACTATTAAACATTAATAACTGCATTATTAATCTGCATTTTCTTATATCTAGACAATCAACAAAACAATAAATCAAGCCCTGATCTATAGTGTTTTTCAATTTTCCAAGCATAAATGTAGCCCAGCACACCTGAAAGACTGTTCTTAGAGCAGTGCTAATCACTAAGGGCAAGTTCATTAGTCAGTGTTTTGTTCTGTTTCTTAACCTACCACAGAATTTAATTCAATACATTTTTAATAAAAACCTATTGGTACTGTGCTAGAAATACTGCACCAAAAAAAGCTTTAGCCCTCAAATAGCTTACGTTCTACTGGGTGTGTATATATACATATATATGTATATATATTAAGTAAATATGTACATATATATTCTTTTATTCTTTACAGTTTTCCTGGCACAAGGCCAGCCACCATTTAACCTTATTTTGTTAACAAAATTTTCATGCCTTCCAATGAGTAGTTTTCTTATAATAAATATTCTAATAAGTTATGGAGAAACAGCTTATCATTCTTGATTGTAGATCTATTTCCATTTCTGTCTCCTTCATATTTGGGACAATCCCCAAAAGCATCAAGGCCCAGGCTGATTTTGGGGAGCGCTGGTGGGAGTGTTAGGTAGTTGCTTCTTCTTTCTTAATATCAGCTGAACTTGTCTGCAGATGGATCATATCATGCCATTTCATCTTTCTGGCTCTCCTGGATTGCTTCTATTATGAAGCAAAAACAAACACAAAATCTTCGCCTGACAGTACACAACTGTTGCTTCCATCATTTTTAAAGCTGTACTAACATAACTGTCTAGTACCAAAAATCTATTAACCAGACTCACAGATAACACTTCTAATTAAAGGGATTTTCTATGAGATCCAATATCAAGTAAGTAAGATTTGTGGGGTTTTTTTTTAAGCTTAATAAATGTTTTATCTAAAATACTTGAGCCACTTTAGAGCAGAGATTCTTGCCTTAGGATTTCTCCTAATTTCTACCTTAGGTTTCCCAGTTGGATTGGCTTTTCTTCAGCAAGAGACCCTTCGAAGAAGCTTCCCACCTGCTCCTGTTCTAAGCCCTACAGATTCCTCCTTTCTCCCTAATCAGACTAGATTTAGAGCTGGACGGGACCTCAGCACTTCATCCAACCCTTTTAATTAACCGAGGAGAAAATCGCGGCCCATGATGGTTTAGGGACTTGCTCACTTAGCGTCACACCACAGGTGGGATTTGAAGCTATGGTTACAGTTTAGCAATGGGGTGGGGCAGGTCAGTCAAATGTACAGATTTAGGCTGGGGGTGGGGCACTGAGTGAAGCTAAAGGTGGGGGGCGTTTGAGGATGAGGGTGGGAGGGGGCGTTTAGAGAGGCTGAAAAGGGGGCATTTTTCAGTGAGAGGCTTAAGGGCGTGTGTACGTGTGTGTGTGTGTGTGTGTGTGCAGTGTTCAGAAAGAGGCTGAAGGGGGAAACTTTTTTTTTTTTCCCAGAAAGGGAGAAGATGGGAGGGGGCGCTCAGAGAGACTGAAGGTGGGAGGGGGTGTTCAGAGAAGCTGAAGGTAGGGGTGTTTTTCAAAGAGGCTGAAGGCGGCAGGGAGTGTTCAGAGTGAGGCTGAGGTGGGGGACGTTTTTCAGAGAGAGGCTGAAGGTGGGGGAGGTGTTCAGACAGAGGCCAAGGGGGTCTTTCAGAGAGAGGCTGAAATGGGGGGCCGTTTTTTTCCGAGTGAAGGTGGGTGGGGTGGTTCGGAGAAAGGCTGAGGAGGGGCGTTTTTCAGAGCGAGGCTGAAAGTGGAGGAGTGTTGTTAAGAGGGAGGCTTAAGGGAGGGCGTTCAGAGAGAGGCTGAAGGTGGGGGGCATTCAGAGGGAGAATGAAAGTGGTGGGGGGAGGCTGAAGGTGGGGAGTGCTGTTCAGAGAGGCTTAAGGGGGCGTTCGGAGGAAGGCTGAAAGGGGGCGTGGCGTGCCGAGCGCTCACGCGCCGCCTCACCCTGCTCCCCCTCCAGCTCCTTCTTTGTCAGGGTCTCTTCGATCGGTGGTCGCAGGCTTCTTTAGCCCGGGCCAGGCAACCTCCATCTCGGTCCAGGGACAGCCTGCTTCCCAACCGCCACTCCCGTCCCCCGCAGTCATCCACCCCCAGGTCGCTGAGACACAGCCACACGAGCCTGCGACCTCGCCAGTCCCTCTCCTGGGTGTGCAGAACGGCCCTTCCCTGCGCGCGTGGGCGGCGCCCCTTCGCTCCGCTGCTGCAGGATCGGCTCAGTCCGCTCCGCAGTGTGGCGGGAGGGGAGAAAGAGGGCGGGCTGAGGAAACCCCGCCCTGGCGGCAGGGAGAGGGGGGCGGTGTAGGGAAGGCCTTCCGAGCCAGAGCCAAGCCTGCCTGGGCCGCTCGCCTTCCGGAAATTGTCGAGGAGAGCAGGCCCAGGGATGGGAAGGTGGGCAGCATGGAGTGGTAGGCAGACACACGAGGCTGACAGCCAACACTCAGAGATACACAGACAGGCGGGCAGATGGCCTGGAGGGAGAAATGGTGTCAAGGCGGCTGTCACTTTCATCTGCCCCCTTAAGAGTCCTGGAGCCCTACTGAAAGACTGGGCCAAGGGCCAGGAATCTTTTCAACAGACTCAGCAGAAACAGATTAATAATAAGTATTTGTCGAATTGATGCAGTTCTGCCTATTGCATTAGAGTCTTGGGCTTACAGAGCTTTCTCCATGATAATTCAAGAATTCTGTATAACACAGGGAAAATGGATGAAAAATGCCCATTTTGCAGATATAGTTGGAAGGCCAGTCCACTGACTTAGTATTTCAGTTGTTAACTTGGAAATAACACAGAACTACTAAAGTAGTCAGCAAAATCCAAGTCTTTGAATAAGGAAAGAATGTTCAGTTTCAGTGGCCACACAGAGTCAAGTGCCTGAAAACCACAGTAAGCCAAGGGTTCCGGGACTTGTGAACAGCATCTCTGGGAGAATGCATCTGGTGAGAAGATTCTCAACTACAGTGAATTCAAAAGGAAAGGGTCAAACCAAGAGCTGAGCTCCCTGAGAGACTAATGCAATGCGAGAAGCTACTAGGACAAATAAGGGTACTCAACATTTGATTATGTCAACCAGTCCCACCCAAACTGGGGTCACCAAACACTTCAAGATCTATTGTTCAGTCCAAAACAGGTGTGCCTGGTACATCTTTCCAGGTGAGTTCTCAAGGGGCAGCTGCAAACTTGGAACTTGCAGAAAACCCAGTTGATACAGTCTATCGATTTAGAATTGGTTCAGTAAGTAAATTGTACCAGAATTAAGGGGAAGAAAGAAGATGTAGAGTGTATTTGAAAAAAAAAAAAAAAGAGAGAGATGAGTGCCATCTGAAGAATGCTTAGTATGTTGGGTGCAAACCAAAGAAGAACATAAACAATAATTGCATAGGATGAAAAAGTATGAATAGCAGTCTGCTCCATTGGAGGTAAAAGAACATAATCCACTGAAATATTAAATTTGTTGAGTTATTATAGCACTCAGATCCTGCTTAATCCCTCTCCTGGGAGAAAGCCCACACAACAATGGATAGAATGGACAATTCCTTTTTGGGGAAAGAGGAATGGTCTGGCAAAACAAAAACATTCCTGTAATTGCCTTCCCTAAATATCCAAAACTAAAGTTGGCTCTAAATGGTCCTAAAATGTAAATATTTGTAAAAGAGACCTATGTTAATTTGTTAACCACCACTGATAAAAGATTAGTAATAGGATTAAAATAAAATGTCAAATAGAAGAAGTAGATAAGACCAGGGTTAGGAGTCCTGTTTATCAGTTTTGTTGTTTAGTGGTCCAACTCTTCATCAGCCCATGTGGGGTTTTCCTGGCAAAGATATTGGAGTAGTTTGCCATTTCCTTTTCTAGCTCATTTTACAGATGAGGAAACTGAGACCAAAAAAAAAAAAAAAAAAAGAGTTAAGTGACTTGCCCAGAGTTACACAACTAGTAAGTGTCTGAGGCCAGATCTAAACTCAGGATGTCTTCTTGACACTCTATCGTCTGTGTTACTGAGACACCACCATTTTTCCAGCCTCCCAGATTTGTCATCTTGGCACTTGTAATTCAGTTTAAGAGTTCCCAAATATGGGGAAGGGGGGTTGGAAATTCCCAAAAGGCACACAATGAGTAGAAGTAAAAAAAAAAAACCTGCCCTATTACACAGTTATGTAAAGGTCATAGGATTTTAGAGATCATCTAATCCAAGTCCTTCAATTTGTGGAATTTTACCTTCTCAGCAAAAGCTAGGCCATTCTCCAAAAGAGCAGAAGTTCATAGGTTTTCAACAAGCAGCATCCTCATCTTCCTAAAAATCTCCCTTTCAGGTTGTCAGTTGAAGCCTTGATTGCTCTTTTTCCTCCATTGCTAGACAGAAATTCTGGCTCTAGCAATCAATTTTTTGGAGCATCATAATTGAAATTTCTAGAATATAAAAACAAAACAGGACAGTGGGCCTAACCTTTTTATATATAAGGATCATTTTAAAAGTAAGGATTTCACAGATCTCCTTATTATATATATATATATATATATATATATATATATATATATATATCATATATAGTACTTGTATTGTTAGTTTTTATTAAGAATTCCATCTATCTACATTAGGTGCTTGCTTCCTCTTTTCTCACATTCTTTTAGATTGTCTACAATCTGGCTTCTCTGATCTTTGGAAGCCACCCTTTCCAAAGTTACCAATTATCTCTTAATTGCCAAATGTAATGGCCTTTTCTTAGTCCTCTTTATTCTTGACCTCTCTGCAACATTATTGTTTACCTCCTCCAGGATGCTTTATCTTTTCTAGGTTTCTCTGATATGGTTCTCCCCTTTCTACCTAGCTAACTTCTCTTTCTCAATCTCCCTTGCTGGTTCTTCCAGGCCACTCCTACTGACTATGGATGTCCCTCAGAGCTTTGTTCTGGGCCCTTCTCTCTTTTCATTCTATACCATTTCACTTGTTAAACTCATCAGCTCCCTTGGGTTCAGTTTTTATCTCTATGCAGATGATTTCCATTTTTATATAACCAGTCCCATATTGGTATCTCCTGAACTATAGTTTTCCATCACCAACTGCCTTTTGGATACCTCTAAATGGATGTATCTTTCTCCTCACTTTATGAACTTCCCTTTTATTATTGAAGGCACCGCTATCCTTCCAGTTACTTAGACTTGCACTTTTAGTTTCCTCTTTGATTGTCACTTTCATCCCACCTATCAGATTTCTTGCCAAATTTTGTTTCTTTATAACACCTCACATTATATATCTCCTTCTCTCCACTCAACAATCAGTCATCCTAGTTTAAACATTCATCACCTCTTCCCTAAACTATTGCAATAGCCTTTCTGCCTCATGTCTTTCCCCATTCCAATGCATTCTCTATTCAGTTGCCAAAGTGATTTTTCTAAAACTAGGATCTGACTCTGACACCTCCTTGCTCAGAGAGTATTGGTGGCTCTCTAATGCTTCTAGAATCACATATAAACACCTCTGTTTGGCATTTAAAACTCTTCGTAACCTGACTCTTTTCTACCTTTCCAATCTTCTTAATTCCTTACTCCCCACCACATATTCCAGAATTCAGTTACAATATCCCTCTCTTGTTTTTGCACTGGCAATCCTTCAGCCCTACCTCCTTGAGGCTCAGCTCAAATCCTACCTACACAAGAGTTCCTAGCTTCTAGTTAGCCTTCCTCTCTGAGATGACCTTCTAGCTTCTCTGTTTCTCTCCCCCTCTCTCAACCATACACATATATCTTTGAACATATACATATTTATATAAAACTTTATATAGTAGGTATGAGATAACAATTGGTTAAGTATTATAGCACATAGTTAAGTACTATACAAATGTTAACAATTATTGGTATCTTTGGCTATTGTTTTGCACCAGACTTTATTGCATGGTATTTGGAACTCATAAAGAAGAACTTCCTCTATTTATTAAGAATTGTGTCATCTCTGAATTTTATCATTTTAAAGAATTGTTCAATGCTCTGAGAGGCTAAGTGACCTGTCCTGGGTCACACAGCAGTTCTGTATGAGAGGTAGGACTGGAACACAGGTCTTATTCTAACTACCATGTCAATTCATTCTCCAACAATATACATATCTGCAAGGCCTATTATTTATTCAGCCTGCAGAAATCCTATTTGCTCTTTTACGTCTTCACTCTCAGCTAGACTGATAAATTTACTGAGAAAATTGAAGTCATTTGACATGAACTCTCCTCTTTGTCTCAAAAATTTCTTGACATACCTCCCTACCAATTCTGTTCTTGGGAGTAGTAGCAAGGTGGTACAGTGGGTAGAACAGTGGGCCTGCTGTCATGAAGACCCAAGTTTGAATCTTGCCTCAAATTCTTCCTAGTGCGTGACCCTAGGCAAGTCATTTAATCACTATCTTAGTTCTCTAATCTGTAAAATGGGAATTAGAACACATCTATTCCAAGATTGCTGTGAGGATAAAATGAGATTATATTTGTAAAGAACTTTGTAAACCTAAAGATACTATATATAAATGTTAGCTTTTATTCTTTTGGTCTCTGACAGTGTGATGGATTGACTCCTAGATAAGATAATTCAGTCTGCTTATGCCCTTAATCCATTCTCTCCCATCTCCAACAGATTGCTGCCTTAAAGTTCTCAAGTCAGTCTGTTTATCTGCCTGTCTGGGGGCCTATCTATCAATCTAGCACTGTGTTATTGTTATTCAATTGTGTCATGACCCTATCTTGGAGTTTTCTTGGCAAAGAGTGGTTTACCATTTCCTTCTCCAGCTCATTTTACAGATGAGGAAAATGAGGCCAACAGAGTTAAGTGACTTATTCAGGGTCACACAACTGGTAAGTGTTTGAGGCCAAATTTGAATTTAGGAAGATAAATCTTTCTGACCCCAAGCCCTGCATTCAATCCATTGTGCCACCTAGTCCCCTGTCAGATAGATCTTACCAAACCTTATTCCTGCCCCTCAGTCCTTTCTCAGTCAAACTCTTAATAAAAGCTATTCAAATTGGACACCTTCTTTTCCTGCCTTCTAAATTTTTTACAAAACAGCTCCTCATCTTACCTCTCAATGAAACTACTCTTCCCAAAATTGCCAGTGGCTTCTTAAAATCCTTCCTGACCTTTCTACTTTATTTGTTACCATTGTTTACTCTGTCCTTCTCCCTGTGCTTTTATGACACTGCTTTCTCCTAGTTGTCCTCTCATCTGTCTCACTTCTTATCAGTCTCTTTATTTATTTTTTTAATTTTTTTAAACCCTTAACTTCTGTGTATTGGCTCCTAAGTGGAAGAGTGGTAAGGGTGGGCAATGGGGGTCAAGTGACTTGCCCAGGGTCACACAGCTGGGAAGTGTCTGAGGCCGGCTTTGAACCTAGGACCTCTGGTCGCTAGGCCTGACTCTCAATCCACTGAACTACCCAGCTCCCCATCAGTCTCTTTAGATGACTTATTATCCAGAGCATGTCCACTAATTATGGTTATTCCCTAAAGCTATATCCTAGGCCCCCTGTTCTTCTCTCTACATTTTCCCTTGGTGATCTCATAATTTTTTAGTTCCTTTTTAATGCTAGTGACTCCATATTGACATAGAGATTATCTTTGTCTCTTATGGTTTTATGAAGTTTAAAGAAGCTCTCTCTGGGGCAGCTAAGTGGCTCTGTATTTAGAGTGCCAGGCCTAGAGTCAGGAGGACCTAAGTTCAAATCTAGTCTCAGACACTTCCTAGCTTTGTGATCCTGGGCAAGTCATTTAACCTCAGTTGCCTAGTCCTTACCAGCTCTTCTGCCTTGAAACTGATACAAGACAAAAGGCAAAGGTTTAAAAAAAATAATGGCCTAGGAGCAGCTGGGTAGCTCAGTGGATTGAGAGCCAGGCCTAGAGACAGGAGGTCCTAGGTTCAAATCCAGCCTCAGACACTTCCCAGCTGTGTGACCCTGGGCAAGTCACTTGACCCCCATTGCCTACCCTTGCTAATCTTCCACCTATAAGTCAATACACAGAGGTTAAGGGTTTAAAATTAAAAAAATAATAATAATAATGGCCTCTTTTAGAATTAGGGAATGGCTGGCTATTGCCTTACCAATGATAGACCATGCCCTGATGGCCTTTAAAAATCAGGATATACTCTCCAGACAGATAAGGAATAATAAAGGTGGTGAGAGCTATGAAGTGTGTCCTCAGGTAGGTAGAAGGAATCCATCTTTGCCTTTCCCTTGTCGTGCTCCAGAAGGCAGGAAAGAGGGAAGCAAGGCACTTTGCTCTCGTTCCTGTTCTCCCCTGCTTCCCAGTTGGTTGAGACACACACCTAGTAGGGAACAGAAAAAAGAAATGAGGCTGCTCCAAGGAGTATGACTTCTGACTGTAGAGAAGACATAGGAGAGGATTTAAAAGCAAATTAAATTTGGCCATTAGGAATTGACCTGAAAAAAAGCAACAGTCCCAGAGAGTTCAGTGAATGAGCTGCCCAGCAATGGCCAGGTGCCCAGGGGAAGGATCTCTTGAATGCCAGAGATGTGAGTTGCTTTGGCCACACGTTCCCTACGGATGCCTTACTACCAGTACTTTCTGCTTGTGTCTTCTCTTTTCACTGCTGCTGGGTGCAGTAAGAGGAGCGCAACCAAAGTTTAGGGTACAAATACTTTGTTAGCAATCAGTTTTACACTATCATCTGAGTAAATGACTTTGCTTTGAGCTGTGTACTATGCTGACTGATTTTGGAATGTTAAAGGTAAATGAACTGGTAGAATCTTGCAGACTATCATTTTAGGCGTGTAGACCCACAGAGCACCTTGAATGGGGGTAGTAGTCACCTAACAGGCAGGTGAGTTAAAGAATTCCCCTGCCCCCACAGAGCACCTTGAATGGGGGTAGTAGTCACCTAACAGGCAGGTTAGTTAAAGAATTCCCCTGCCCCCTCACTTATCTTAGTTCAAGGCAGCCCACACAAGTTAAAAAATATCAAGACTGACAAAAGAAACAAAGATGTCACTAAGCAAGTAAGTTAAACAATTAGTTTGGGGTTTATTAAATACAGTATATATTGCAATTATACATTTTTGTTATTTAAACTATAAATATTGTGAAATTGTGGGTTTTTTTTCAAAGTGACACACCACCTGAGTTATGCTCAGTTTTTTGGCAAATTTTGACACATCAAGCTCAAAAGGTTGCCCATCACTGCCCCAGAAACCCAGTCTGCAGCCGGCGTGTGGGATTTGGGGGCAGGCTATGACATATTGTAAGGGAAAAAATGGCATCTAACGTGGATAAAATTCATTTGAAAAGCTTTGGTGATTAAGAGAGTAAAGTCTTGTCTATCCAGACGTTTGGTCATACCGAATTACACATTCTCTGAGGTTACCAAATATCTAGGAATCATCTTTCTAATTGGACACCAGAGCTGGTGCTGGCTGACAAAAGCGACACCTTCCTCATAAAATAGTGGCTGGGTTTCAATGAAACTTTTACTGCCAGAAGCTGTTCTTCAAGAGAAGTGGATTCATGTCCTTTGATAGTAGTGTGTACATTTGTACTGGTTTGTTTACTGTGAGTCTGACAGAGGAAGTCATGTGGATCTGTCTGTTTACTTTTCCTTGGGACCTAGAAGGTCACTTCTAAAAATAATCTTGCTCAGTGTCAGAGAATGTGAGGTATGACACTGAATTACACACCTCATATTCTCTCTGCAGCTAGGTAACCTTAAGCCAGACGTATCCAGTTCACCGGATGACTCACATAACTAACTTCTACGAATTAGAAAAAACGGTTGCCAATCAAAATAATGAGCTGCTTATTTTGCTGAGAGTATCTCAGTCTTGTTTAGAATATTTCTTAGTGTACACCTAGTAAAAAAATTCATTAATAATTTATTTTTAAAAAAAAAAGACAAACTCCTAGATAAATTCTGAACCAGAGTGCTAACTGAGGGTATTCACTTAGTAGTCTGATGTTAATTTGTCCTGTTGGCATGCAGCTCTGCTAGTGTTGTTACCATCTTCTTTATGTTCTGCCTTTATAAACTCAGAATGAAGAGACCATTAACTTCTTCCACTCTCCCGCACAAGTATCTGGTACAATGTTCTGCGTATGGTAGGCATTCTGGAAATGGTCTTGACCACCCAAATTATTAAAAGTAACACAACTGATTGGATGAACAAAAGGAATATTTGGCACAGCAGTTGTAGGTCTCAAGCAGTCAAAGAACTTGTTTAGGTCTCACCAGGAAAGCAAAACAAAGCAAAACTTTGGATGCTTTGTATGAGAACAAGACAACAAGATCTAAGCAAAACTATAAAATGGGGTCTCTGGCACCCCAAATGCCTTTTCCTTTATTTTGCAGAAAGGCTGAATTTGGGTAGAATGCTGACAGTGCTTGCCCAGAGTTACTTATTGGGCCCTATTGATGTCATCTATTTAGTTATGTAAGTATTTCATTTGTTAAGTAATAATAATAGCATTCATACAGCACATAAAGTGCTTTATAAATATTTCATTTCATCCTCACAACAACCCTGGGAGGTAGGAGGTATAATTATCCTCATTTTACAGATGAAGAACCTGAGGCAGACACATTAAGTGACTTGCCCAGAGTTATGTAACTAGTAAGTATCAGAGTCTGGATTTGAACTTTGGTCTTTCTGACTCCGAGTCCAGTGCTCTGTTCTCTGGGCCACTTAATTATTTTTTTTTTAAACCCTTGTACTTCGGTGTATTGTCTCATAGGTGGAAGAGTGGTAAGGGTGGGCAATGGGGGTCAAGTGACTTGCCCAGGGTCACACAGCTGGGAAGTGTCTGAGGCCGGCTTTGAACCTAGGACCTCCTGTCTCTAGGCCTGACTCTCACTCCACTGAGCTACCCAGCTGCCCCTACTCAATTATTTCCAAGAGTAAATGAGGCAGTTTGTGACATTATGGAAAGATCACTGGATCTTGAGACAAAAGAACAGTCATCCAGGTTTGGCTCTGCTACTTACTGAGCGACCCGAGTCAATCACTGTATCTCACTGAGCCATAATTTCCTCATCTGTAAAATGAAGCTAGTAATAATTACAATTGTACAACCTCCCAGGACTATGAGGATCCTCTAAGATGGACTAGGCAAGAGGGTTAAATCAGAAAATCCTATGCAGAAGAAAATTATTAATGATGCTATTTTGAGGGAGAAATGAGAAATTTGCAAAGTGGTAGCTATTGCCTAGACACTTTTCTCTAAATAAGCAGACCAGGCTTCTCAGCCACTTAATTAAGTACATTTCTTAGTTACCTAAACCATGGACCTGTTCCAGCAGAAAGCAATGTTCTTTCATGGGCATACAGCTACATAGTAAGATTTATTTCAAGTTACTGACTTAACTTATAGACTTTACCAAAATAATACCATCCTAAGGTATAATTGTGTGCTAATTTTGGATAAATACCTCCTCTGCACTGTAAACTCTCTGAAATAAAGATCACGCTATTAAAGAATTACAATTCTTATTGTTGGAAGTTCCATTTTCAGTAAATAGTTAAAAAAGACTTTTCTTTGTTGACTGCCTAACAGTAGTTATGGTGACATTCTGTATACTTACATTCACAATCTGAATTCAGATATTTTACAAGGTCTGGAGAACTTGCTTACAAAGTGTCAGTATTATGAAAGGAGATACTGATGCAATATGATATCTCCCTTTGGAGAACTCAAAAATAAATTTAGTTAAAGCTCCAGCCAGCATATGTCTAGCCCAAAGCATATAAAGATATCTTCAGTTACAGTTGCTCTTATCTGCTGCTTCTGCCAATGCCTAATTTGGAAAAACTCCATTTTTCTTGAGGTTCATGACTTAGGGCATCTTGCTTTTGGACCTTCCTTCCCCCACTTCCTAGGCACTATAGTTTGCAAGGAAACTTAAGTTGTTCATATTGTCTGTGATCCAAAATATAAAGGAGGGCTTATAAAAGTCAATATGTCATGACTTTATAAAGTAATTTTTTTTTTTACTGAAGATACAGCTATTCATTGACTTTATTCATTAAATGAGAAGATGAGAAGTTAATAATAACCTCTGCTGGTCTTACTCTCTTCCGGCTATACAGTAGCTAAATGCTTTCAATTAACATACCAATAACATTTAATGGCTTTTTTCCCCCTTTCTTTCAGTTTAACAAGTCAGAACCTACCATTGAACAATGCTTAAGTCCTTAAGACTAGATGGTTTCCATTTGACTTCCAGGGGCCCAGACCTAGAGACAGAAAGGAATAAGGCAGTGGTATTCATTCCTGCTACTGAAATGAAGCCCAAGGGCTTTGAGGGAAAATTTCCTTTAGGACTACAGGATGTCAACTATATATTCTGGGAACAAAAAAAAGTAAGGTATTTTGGTTTTTTAAAAGCTTCTGCATCCTAAGAATTGACCACATCCTGAGACATTCTGTAGTCTTGGGCAATGTGCATAAATGTGCTTTCTGAAGTGTAAGAGGGCCTCCAAGAATTCTGAAGACCACCCCCCATCCCTCCTTTGTGATCCTGAAAGGTTTAAATACTGTCTTACTTGGAAGCTTGCAACTGTGCTGGAAAACTATTCTGACTGCAAAGGATGACCACTTGTAAGCAACATTCTGGTATTTCTAAAATAAAAGCTATATAGGCAAGAATTCACAACTAGTGAACTAGTTTAGGAGTCAGGAGTAGGATCACAGTCATAGATTTAGAGCTGGAAGGTGGCTTGGAGGTCATTTAGTCCAATCTCTCATTTTACAGATTAGGAAAATGTAAGGGCAATTGGTTGATAAGGTCACTTAGGTAATGAGTGGAAGAGCTGGAATTTATGCCCATGTTCTCTAATTCTAAGTGCAGTGTGCTTTCCACTTATCATTATGAATTTGACAAACAAGAACAAATATTCATTAGGCACCTGTTATGTCCTAGGCATTATGATTGGTTCTGCAATTACAAAGAGGCATGAAAAGACAGATAACAATATGGGGTAACATGAAGAGTACTCAGTGAGTAGAACTGATAAAGTTGTACAGAAATTCATAAGAGGAACGATTATTGAGACTTAGGATGGCCAGAGAAAGCTTCAAAGAGGAGGTTGGACTTGAAACTGGTTTTGAATGATAAGCCAGGAGTAGGATTCAGATAAACGAAAGTCAGATAGAGGAGGAGACTTTTTTTTTTTGATTTGAATATTTTATTTTATTTTTTTTTTAAACCCTTAACTTCTGTGTATTGGCTCCTAGGTAGAAGAGTGGTAAGGGTGGGCAATGGGGGTCAATTGACTTGCCCAGGGTCATACAGCTGGGAAGTATCTGAGGTCAGATTTGAACCTAGGACCTCCCATCTCTAGGCCTGACTCTCAATCCACTGAGCTACCCAGCTGCCCCCTATTTTTTTAGAAAAATTTTCCATGGTTACATGATTCTTGTTTTTACTTACCCCTTTACCCCGTTTAACCTCCTCCCCCATATCCAATGCACATTTCCACTGGTTTTAACATGTGTGATCAATCAAGACTTATTTACATATTACTGATAGTTGCTTTGGTGTGGTGGTTTCAAGTCTATATTTCCAATCAATCATATACACATCAACCCATGTGTTCAAACGGTTGTTTTTCTTCTGTGTTTCCACTCCTGCAGTTCTTCCTCTGAATGTGGGCAGCGTTCTTTACCATAAATCCCTCAGAATTGTCCTGGGTCATTACATTGCTGCTAGTACAGGAGTCCATTACATTCGATTGTACCACAGTGTATCCGTCTCTGTGTACTCCTGGTTCTGCTCCTTTCACTCTGCATCAGTTCCTGGAGGTCTTTCCAGTTCACATGGAATTCCTCCAGTTTATTATTCCTTTGAGCACAATAGTATTCCATCACCAGCATATACCACAATTTGTTCAGCCATTCCCCAATTGAAGGGCAGACCCGAGGAGGAGACATTCTTGTGGGCGTGGGAAATTATATAAATGACAATGAAAGGGGGGCAGCTGGGTAGCTCAGTGGATTGAGAGTCAGGCCTAGAGAAGGGAGGTACTAGGTCCAAATCCAACCTCAGACACTTCCCAGCTGTATGACCCTGGGCAAGTCACTTGACCCCCATTGCCCACCCTTACCACTCTTCCACCAAGGAGCCAGTACACAGAAGTTAAGTGTTTAAAAAATAAATAAATAAATAAATTACAACAGGGCAGCTGGGTAGCTCAGTGGAGTGAGAGTCAGGCCTAGAGACAGGAGGTCCTAGGTTCAAAGCCGGCCTCAGACACTTCCCAGCTGTGTGACCCTGGGCAAGTCACTTGACCCCCATTGCCCACCCTTACCAGTCTTCCACCTATGAGACAATACACCAAAGTACAAGGGTTAAAAAAAAATTATAAAAAAAAATAAATTACAACAAAAACCTTTCTGGTTTTCTATTTACCTTGCCATCAAATCTCAGTTTTGCTCCTTTTTCATTGTTAACTTTGAGTAAGTAACTTCACCTTGCTCCCTATCACCTCCAGGATCAAATATAAAATTTTCTATTTAGCATTCAAAGCCTTACCCTTCTCCCCGATTCCCATCTAATTTTCTTACATTCCCAACCTTGAATCCTGCAATCTAACTACACTGGCCTCCTTGTTTTCTCTAAATTGAAATACCTTTCTATTCTGAGTATTTTCACAGGTTCTCCTCTTCATCCCTGTCTTCAGGCTTCACTGACTGACTTCAGGTCCCAGATAAAATTCTACAGGAAGCCTTTCCCTCTTTCCAGTCCTAATTGGATTCTGTTGATTATTTCCAACTGATCTTGTCTCTGTCTTTTTTGTACATACTCTGAGAAAGCTCCAGTCAACCACAAACTGAGCTAGCATCAGATCGGTTGGTAGGTGCTGGTTGTTTTTTACTTTGTTCAACTTCAGAATCTTTTGTATCCCTGGGCTAGTAAAACCAGTGCAGTCATACCCTGAAAGTTAGTAAGCTGGAGGACTGGTGAACAGTTAGCCCCCAAAAGCAGTGCTACAAACAGAGAAATTCAATTCGATACAGCAATCAGCTCTTTTAGCATCCAGCCTTAGTCAGGCTCTTCAGGCACTAATAGCAGCAGCAATAGAACCTCTCTATGTAGTTATCTGTGCTGTGTGAAGTTTGTGCCAGGTCCAGGGGAGAAAAGCCTGTAGAGGCTTTAATTGATGCAGTCTTTCCTTTTTCCAGTGACCCTAGCTAGTCTTCAGTGTCTCTGGACCTGACTGAAAATTTACCCCACCATAAGAACAAAAGTGATAAGAGGTGATGGTAGATATATTTACCAGAATGGTTTATTTTTTTTTCTCGTGCTATGCCCTGCACTCTCCCTATCCCCATATACAACCACACATTGTTGCTACAGTGGTCCACCCGCTTCTACTTATTTATCTCCCCCAAATCATAAAATAAACAAACCAAATGACAAAAAAAAAGACTTTATACTTTCCAGAAACTAAATAAGTGGATATGCTTGCAAGTATACTTAACTCTTTTCTTCTTGCTGTTCAATCATGTCCAACTCTTTGTGACCTCATTTGGGGTTCTCTTGGCAAAGATACAGGAATGTTTTGCCATTTCCTCCTCCAGCTCATTTTACAGATGAAGAAACTAAGACAAATAAGGTTAATTGATCAGATTAATTGACTTGCCTAGGGTCACCACTCTGGTAAGAGTGTAAGGCCAGATTTTAATTCAGGAAGACTCATCTTCTTGACTCCAGGCCTGATCCTCTATCCACTACACTAGCTAGCTAATTCATACTCCTCTGTTGAAGTGTATGGGGGGTACAGGGAGGACTAGCACCTCTAATGCAAGGGCTTGTCAAGTCCTTTTCAGGGCTGCTCATCCACCTTTGGGGTCCACCTTTCATCCCACTTTTACCTGTGGCTCCAAGAAGCTGTGGCACGAGCAGCAGCTATATGTTGGTGTAACTATCTTGGCAGATAGGATAAACTGGGATGGGGGTAACTGAAAGGCCCCAAATTCATCTGTGAGTTAGAGGCATATCTGTCCCAAGTAGGTGAAGATTTCCCCCCATGGAATGGGCAATTGAGAACATTTTGTTCTAACAGTCATGAAGACAGCTGAAGCAAGCACTATAGAGCTCTTAGAGCTTGGTCAGACACTGAAGATGCCAAGGTCATCCACTGTATCCTGGGCCATTGCCAGTTGTTCTGACTTTTGTCTTGTCACTGGACTTTGATGTCTCTGGAAGAAAGAGTGAGGCTGAAGACTGCAACTCTGCACTTAAATTTAACTCAAAGAAGGTCAAAACACCTCCTTCCTGTTGTCATTGGTCTTCTTCAAAAATGAAGGAAATCTAAGTATGCCCTTTGATTCAGCAATATCACTACTAGGCTTGCATCCCAAAGAGATTGAAGGAAGGGGAAAAAGACCCATTTGTACAAAAATATTTATAGTAGCTCTTTTTGTGGTGGTAAAGAATTGGAAATTAAGAGAATGTCTATCAGTTGGAGAATGGCTGAACAAGTTATGGTATATGATTGTAATGTGACTATTGTGCCATAAGAAATGATGAATAGGATGAACTCAGAAAAACCTAGAAAGACTTATATGAACTGGTAAGAAGTGAAGTGAGCAGAACCAGGAGAACATTGTACATAATAACAGTAATACTGTTCAAGATCAATTGTGAATGACTTAGGTTTTCTTAGCAATATGATGATCTAAGATCATAATGGTGAACCTATGGCATGGGTGCCAAAGATGGCACACAGAGGTCTCTATGTGGGCACGCACGCCCCTACCCTACCCCCCAAGTTCATTACTAGAAAGGCAGAGGGACTTGGGTGGAGTTGTTCCCCCCACCCTCCTCCATGCCTGATGATATTTTTTCACCTCACCCATCCACCCAGCAGCCCAATGGGAGTGCTTCCTCCCTCCCCTGTGTGGGGCAAGGGGGATGGCACTCGGTGGGGGGACAGGGCATGGCACACAGTCTCTAAAAGGTTTACCATCACTGATCTAAGACAACTCCAAAGGACTTATGATGAAAAATGCTATCTACTTCCAGAGAAAAAACTGATTGTTTGAAGTATACCATTTTCTACTTTATTTTCTTCATAGGTTTTTTTTTGTTGTATGTGTGTTATATCTTCTTTTATAACATGACAAATGTGGAAATAGGTATTGCGTAACAGTATATCAAATTGTTATAGTCTCTGGGAGACCAGTCCCCTTCCTTTAGGTCTGGGCCCCAAATACAGGAGACACATCCCATTATAGACTTTAATACGTGAAAAATAACTAATCAAACAAAACCAATGAATTAAAAGGAAATAATACAACATTAGGTAATCTGATTTCTAATTGGAGAAAAATTTAGGGACTTTCTAAGTTGAGAGTTGGAGAGTCAACAGGTAGAATCCCCTGAATTCCAAAAAAGAGGTACCATACTCCTCCTCAGGTACATACTCAAGGGAATGTGGAAACAATATCAGAATGGGGCCAGTTTTCAGATAAAACATATAGGTTGCTTGAGATGGTGCAGTTATGAGAAAACTCCTTATATCAATCGTAGAATCTAACTGCATTTCTAGTCAACATAATCTAGGTCCTTGATTAAGATTCTCTAAACACCAGCTACACATGGTCCAATTTCTCACACACAGAAGGACTAGGTTCTAATAATGCAATAAGGTTTTCTCCCAGTTGCTACAACTGAACAGACTTTTCTCACCAGACATTTACACTGAGGTTTTAGTAATAAAAACATTTTTTATAGTTCTTATGGGCCAGGCACTATGCTAAGCACTTTACAATTATTATTTCATTGGATCCTCAGAAAAACCCTAGGACATGGGTGCTATTATTATTCTCATTTTATAGATGAAGAAACTGAAGCAAAGAGTAGTTCAGTGACTTACTTAGGGTCACACATATAAGTGAGGTCAAATTTGAATGCAGGTCTTTCTGCAAGGCTCTATCTGCTATGCCACCTAGCTTCCTCATAGTGAAGAAAATCCAGCAAATAGGAAACAATGGAGTTAATTCCATTATTTTACCAACTGATAAAGGCTGTGATAAAGGCTGGATGATCATATCTATGAATCAAACCATGTTCTTCATTTTTCACCTTTGATGAGCTTATATTACCAGTTATAACAAAAAATATAATTCCAAAACAACCAACTGAAACAAAACTGCAGCTCCAAGACTAGGGAGGCTTCCTGTGAAGAAGAGTGGTATTTAATTCCCTTCATTTTATAACATTTGGTCTAACATACTGAGATCTTCCATAAATACACAAATACACACAATCAGGTAGACACTTTGTTCTAGGTTTCTGCTTCTAATGAGTTTCTGATTTCCTGATTTCCTTGGATTCTTGGCCTACTTCACATCTTAATTGATCACCAATATAAGCAACCTAGCCCACTAATTGTTTGGCATATCAATTTTTCTATCTTGTTCTTCCTTCCCAGCTTTAACCTTTGACTTAAGGCTTTAACCATGACTTGTAATATTCTACTAGCAATTCTGGTACTTGACTTGACTCGGAGCAGTCAAAGCTACCTATCTCTGTTATGTTGCCCTCTATCACTTCCTGACCCCATGTCCTCAAAAGAATGATGGTGAGGGCTAAACTGACTAAATAGCATGAGTTTGTAATGGTTTTTTTGTGATTTTCTCCAATAGTGCTCAGAAACCCAAGAGCTAAAACTGAGAAAATAAATGATAGGTATTCCCTAGGATTGGGATCTAGCAGACCAAAAAAGGTAGAAATCAAGTGGGAAGGAATCCTGGGGTCATGATAAAAATACCTTGAAATGATTTGCCATGGTGTTCCAGACTGTATAGAGTAGCAAGTGAAAACAGAAGAGGTCTGATAGACTGAAAAAAAAGTAAGTATAAAACTTCTTCATAAGATGTAAAGCTAGCAGGGACTGTAGAGATTGTTGAGTTGTTTTATTACCACCTCTTTAAATCCTTAACTTTCCTTCAAGACTCAACTCAAATGCCACTTTCTGTAGGCTTTTCCTGCATCCCCCTGGGTGCTAGCGCCTTCTTTTCTAGGGTTCCCTTTCATCTACTCAATCTGTAACATGTACATGTAATGGGGGCCACAATGGAGCACCCAGTCATTAGAGCAAGGGTAGCATTCAGTACCTGTTGCCAGTCTACATGGAGGCTCGGGGAGCATGTTTCCAGAAATGTGTGGTAGAAGGGACTTTTCCCTCCCTGCTCCAGAGCAAGGGGAGACAGAGCCACTGTGGAAGCAGCAGCAGCTTCCTACTTACTTTGTCTCCCCACCTGGCTACTATGGGCTGTGTGAATCACGGAGTCCCTCTGTCTCTCCTGTTTTCTATTATTTCATTTTTTTTTTTTTTTGTAATAATACAAAGATGTTTTTAATTTCTGTTATGGTAAACATTGACAGGTATAATCTACATAAATAGAAACTAATGGGGAGGGTCCTAAATATTTTTTT
>NC_058131.1:114490000-114514593 GCF_016433145.1 Gracilinanus agilis | reverse complement strand
GTTTTTTCCAAGGTCAAGCCCCCTGGTGGATTCCCTTGCTTGAACCTCTGCAGGAGGTTTCTTTACAAGTCTCAGGGCGCTACTTCCACAGTCGTATACCCGTCTGCACTGGTTCCCCACTTAGGCTTTAGTTCCTGGTTGTGTTTACCTCCACCCACGCCTGCCTCTGCTCAGCCGGTGCTCCGCTCCCAGCGTCCGCTCCCGCGCGCGCGCTCAGATTTCGCGTGCGTTCTTGACTTAATGGGGTCCTAAGTCTTGCTGCTCTCAGGAACAGGTCCCGGAGCTGCTGATGACTCGATGGGTGCCCCAAACTTGCTCTATTTCTTTTTAGCTGGGTTCAGAGCTATAGGAGAGTGTGGAGGGGGTGGGGGTGGGGCGGTTGCTCAGCTTGCGCTTGAGTGAGAGCCCTTTTTAGCTTGGAAATGTCTCGATTCCACGTACCTTCCACGCTGTGTCCTGTTGTGGGGTTCCTCCGTTCGTCTGGACTTGTTTTTATGTCCCCTTGAGGAGTTTTGTGTGTTTCGGTCAGGAGAGGTTTAGAGCTGCTTCTTACTCTGCCGCCATCTTAACCCGGAAGCCCTATTATTTCATTTTAATGTGCCTAAATACCCGAGATGGAACAGACTAGATGACAACCTTGTGAGCTCTCCAAAGAGGCTTGGAAGAGCCACGGAAACTCTCTCCAGCACTGAGAGCTGCTAGCAGCAGTACCAAGTTAGGTGAGAAGTGGCTTGGTTGACTCAGCAAGCAATGAATCAGTCCATTAGCAGAGACGCCACATCCTGTAAGCAAAAGAGCCATGTGAAGTACAGAAGAGAACTTGGGGAGGAGGGGAATGTTCAGTAACCATCGCTTTATATCCGAGTCAACTTTCCCCAGGAACAAGGTGTCCAACACTTCAGAATCCCATTTGTGGTTTTCTTGGCAAAGATGCTGGAGTGATTTACCATTTCCCTCTCTGGCTCATTTTACAGATGAGGAAATGGAGGCAATTAGGATTAAGTGACTTGACCAGGGTCACACAGCTACTGTCTGAGGTCAGATTTGAACTCAAGAAAATGAGTCTTTCTGATTTTAGGATGGCACTCTATCCATTGCACTACTTTCCTTCTCAATAAATATTCCTTTGTAGATACTCATGGACTGATATTAATTGGCTAAATTGGGAAGATACTAACTGATGTTTGATGTTGGGAGAACATGCCAAATGGGGACTTGTAAGCCATGCTCTAGGTTTCCAGCCTGATTAGAGTATAGGGTGGGAGAGAAGGGGTATCCAGCTTTTTGTGTGCATGCTCAGTTCCAGCTCAATAGCTGATTAAAAAACTTTTTAGTAAAATGCAATAACCAGAATGGAAACAGTTAAAGAATACCCATGAGGGGGCAGCTGGGTAGCTCAGTGGAGTAAGAGACAGGCCTAGAGACAGGAGGTCCTAGGTTCAAACCCGGCCTCAGCCACTTCCCAGCTGTGTGACCCTGGGCAAGTCACTTGACCCCCATTGCCCACCCTTACCACTCTTCCACCTATGAGACAATACACCGAAGTTAAAGGGCTTAAAAAAAAAAAAAGAATACCCATGAATGGGATATGATTGGGGATATAGACTCTAAACAATCACCCTAATGCAAATATCAATAATATGGAAATAGGTCCTGATCAATGACATATGTAAAACCCAGTGGAATAACGCATTGGCTGTGGGAGGGGGGTGGGGGAAAGGGGAAAAAGAATATGAATCTTGTAACCATGGAAAAATATTTTCAATTAATTAATTAATTTTTAAAAATATCCATAATGCTCTGATTCAGGGAGGAGTTTACTTTTGAAGGCAACTCATCAAGTCTCTACATAGTTTGGCAACACACACAGAAGATATTGCCCTGCTCTGTGGACTAGGGTTTCATTGACTGTGCCCCTCTTTTATATATACCTATTTATATTACATATGCCTATTGCCTTCCCTGTTAGAGTATGAACTTCTTGAGGGCTGGATTTGTTCTTGCTTTCTCTTGCTGTCTCTCCAGTCCTTAGCCCTTAGGTAAATGTTTAATACACACTTATTGATTGACTGATAAAGGAGCCATGGTGAAAAATAACAAAGTAAGAGCAAAAGAGAATAGTAGAGGGTAGGTCACACTCTTCTAAAAATCCAGTAAATCAGCAAGAAGAGCCTTCTCAACAAGGGGACTGCTGTGTCATCTCAAAGCATAAATCATTCAGGGTTTAGTTACATTCACCACTGGAGTCCCTGGACTCTTCCAGGGAAGCTCTGGCAACATGCTGATGGCCCCTTTTGGCACATTCCCACATGTGTCAACTCCAACGACATAATCCAACTCCTTCATTTAATAGATGAAAAATCTAAAGACTATAGAGTTTAAATGATGTGCTCTAGTCCACATAGATAGCAAACATTCAAACACAGGTGTTCTGGATCGGGATCCAAGGCTCTTTTCACCATGCTGCCTCCCAAAATAACAACTCACATTTATATGGTGCTTTAGTGGATTTTGGCCATAGCAATCTATGAAACAAAGAAAAATACAAGATGCTCCTTGGTCCTGTGCAGCCTTCTTCTCCTTCAGTATTGACGGTGCCAGTAAAGCATAAAAGAGAGTAGAGAGTGCTAAGAATGATGTAGTTTGTAGACCATCTATAAACTTTCATTTTTGACTATTGAAATTCTAAGTGTAAGATCCTTGTTCAATGACTAACCAGTAGATAAACTGCTGGAGGAGGTGAATCATTTCAATCTTGACATTCTTGCTATAAAAGGAACCAGAAAGAAAGAAAATTGCAGCTGAATGGAAGGCTGAGTCATAGGTACTCTTTAGAGAAGCAAGGAAAGGAATTGTTGGAACTGACATTATCCTTTCCCCAAAGGCAACAAGAAACATTATTTCACAGGAAATCTGGTTATCTTGTATTATAGAACTAATGGTATTTCTAAAAAGACAACCATGAAAATAATTGCAATTCGTACACAAATATTGGTTTTTGAGGATGAAGAGGTAGAGAAATTCTATGAAGATTCCCTAGATTAAATCAGAATATACTAGGATATTTGGTGTTCAGTGCAAAGAAAGGAAGAAGTATCCAAAGCTAGATTTGAACTGAGGTTCTCCCAACTCCAGATCTGGCACTCTATCCAACGTGTTATCTAACTGTCCTTCTCTATTATTTTCTTAAGATCATCTAGACACAACAGAACCAATCTTAATCATTGTCAAATTGGACTCCCTCAATAAACCCTGATTCTAGGGTTCAGAGGGGACAGCATGTTCCTATATTTCAATGTAAGCAGTTTATCCTTATTTAGTCCTTCAGCATTGTTCATTCATGTTTACCTTTTCATGCTTCTCTTCACTCCTGTATTTGAACTTTAAAGTTTCTCCTCAGCTCTGATCTTTTTTATCATGAATTCTTGGAAGACCCCTTATTTCATTAAGGGTCTATTTTTGCCCCAGTAACATTATACTTATTTTTAATGAGTAAGTTATTCTTGGCTGTAAGGCCATATCTTTTACTTTCTAGAATATCATATTCCAAGTTCTCTGCTCATTTATAGTGGTGGCTGCTAAATTGTGTGCGATCCAGACTGTTCCATAGTACTTAAATTCTTTCTTTCTAGTTGCTTGTAATATTGTAATATCTTAGACCTAGAAGCTTTCCATTTTTTTTCTTCCATAGTTCTCATTTCTTTTCCAATTTTTTTGTTAAGTGCTGACCTCCCATTTATAAAAATATGTATTTTTAAGACTTCCTTCATCTTTTCTAGGAGCTCTAAGTAAGTATATGCCTAAGCTATGTTTTGCTCTGAAGCTTTGCTTGTAGATATTTTGGAGTTGTTATCTTCTTTTGGATTTGGGTCTTGAGCTTCTTTGCCACCATAATGGCTCTTTATGGTAGGGTTCTTTTTGTTTCTTCATTTGCTTCTTCCTAACTTTGAATATGATGTTAGGGCTGGGCTCTGTAGCACTTCTGGAAGGAAGGTCTTGGCTGGTCCTGTTGCTGCGTTCTTTGGGTATTGAATATTGTATTATTCCAGGATTTTAGGGATAAGCTGGAGACTTGCAAGTTTTCAGTGCCCTTAAAATAGTTTGATCATATTTCCAAGTGTCCAAATAATCTTACTGTTTCCCTTCAAATTGCTTTTGGGTAAAGTAGAATTGTCCCCAAAATAAACATGTGCAAAGAATATGAGCTCTATCAAAATACATTTCCTATTAAATGTTGAGTTCAATTGAAAGATTATCTTTAAAAATTATATATTTCTCATTATAAAAATTCTTAGAAATTAAAAAAAACCTAACCAATCTAGTTGATGGCATAAACAATTCACTTCATTTAATAAATTTATTTCAGTCTTTTACAATATATGCTGTGCTATTATTATCAAGAGAAAGTAATGGCACTTTCACAAAGATAACCTACTGTAGTTCTCTGGTTTCCATAATAGTCATTGCTTTTTTCACCATGATAACATAATTACTTCAATACAGTAGATTGCCCAATGCCTAACCAGCTGGTGATTCATTAAGGAAAATTTTGAGTTTACTCCATGAAAAAAAAATTGCAATATAAAGAGATCTCATAGATATAAGCCTAAAGCCAGACCTTAATCTATAGTCAATTTGTGAGTGTAAGTCTATTATTAAATTGATGCCTGAAGGAAAATATGTAATAAGAAGGCTACTAATCTAGATGCACTATTCAACACAACTAGTTAAACATCTTTCAGAAATGGAAGTAGTATATTGACAGAGTCAGCGACTTATGAAAATTATGTCTTCAAAAGTTACGTGGGTGTGTACTTGCCACACTGATTCCCATGAGAAAGTAGTAAGAAACTTCCTCTTCAGTGAAATGCAAATGGAATGTTGGTATGACTGGTATTTAACTGGGTACCAATAAAGTTCTATGACTTAATATTACCTGCTCAGATACTGATATATGGGACTTTGACCAGAGTCACCAAGGTTACTGGTCTATTGAAATGTGCCAAAGCAGCACTTACAAACAGATCAAAGGATTCTCTTACATTTTTCTTTCTTTCACAAAGATAACCTACTATAGTTCTCTGGTTCTCATAATGCTACAAAATCTGATCATAAAATATTTCATGTACTGCAATGTTTTTTACCAGTTTCTCACCTGAGAACTATCCATTTTTTGCAGATTGTGTCCTTTTTGAAGCTATAGAATCATTAAGATGTAATAATACAATAGGAATATTACCATTTCTGGGAATTTTATGAGACAAGTAAAATAAAGTTTCAAATCTGAGAATCTTTATTAGAGGGAAGAATCTTCTGATGTAGTATTAGAAAGACATTAGCTCTAAATCTGAAATATTCCAGCTATTTGTAGTTCACTAAATTAGCCTTTAGGGCAGGTAGGTGACACAGTGGATAGAGTGCCAGGGCTGAAGCCAGGAAGATTCATCTTCCTGAGTTCAAATTTGGCCTCAGACACTTAGCAGCTGTGTGACCTGGGCAAATCACTTAACCCTATTCACTTCAGTTTCTCATCTGTAAAATGATCTAGAGAAGGAAATGGCAAACCACTCTAGTATCTGCCAAGAAAATCCCAAATGGGGTCATGAAGTCAGACATGACTGAACAATAATAAATCAGCCTTTATGTCTATTATAAATAAAATATTAACATATTTTATATGGAAAACATTTATAATATAATTGTTATTATTAGGTATATTTCTAACAAGCTTATGTTCCTTACATTTATTATATTTCCGAGTAATATTAAGAAAGATATAAACAACTGAACTAGAAGATATTACTTTAAAAGTTGATGTTTGGGGATACATAGATATTTGATCTGTAAACTAGTTAGGATAGCCAACCTTTTGGAGATAGTGTGGTATATTGGGAAGAACACTGACTCTGCAATCAGAAGAAATTCTATTCAGAAGAATTGGTGGTTCAAATCCCACCTGTGATGCTTACTCCCTATGCAACCTTGGGCAAGGTGCCTAACCTTCCTGAGCTTCAGTATGGTCATCTGAAAAATGAGATGACCTCTGAGGTTTCTTCTGGCTCTACGTGTATGAGCTTATTATCTTTTGACCCCTAATCAATTCAAAACATCCTTTATTAAGCTTATTATTTTTCTCTTGAAACCTCTTCATCCTTTTGACTTCACTACTTTGATCACACTCTGGGGGTTCACCCAGGATATATTATGGCTCTCCTATGCATCTTCAAGGACCCACTTGAGAAATGCTCATCTGGAATATATTTTGGATGTCCTATAAATTTACGAGTATACAATGGAGAGATTCTGATCCAGGATTAATTTTCTTGTGTATATTGTAGTACAAGGATCTACTGGAAAAAATTAGTATTTTTCCTTTTGTTTCCAGACTGTAATTTGTTTTTTGACATGTTTTGTTTTTATGTCTGGCCATTTGCTTTGAGATAATTTTTGAATGATAGAATGCTTAAATACTGATATCTGGTGAATTACTGTGTCTATTGGAAACTAATATGAACAATATGGAAATTGCATCCCTAGAATTCTGTTGCCTAGCAATGCATCTAGAGCCACACAGAAGACTACTGATTAAAAGAATGCCTCTGAAATCCTTATGAAGTGTAGGTCTAAAGTATAAGATTTGCCTTATAGCCTAGAAACCCTGACTAATCAAGCCCACATGTTTAATCCTTTTTGGGGAGTCCCAAAGAACTTTGGGATTTTCTGATTTCCATTAAGCTATCCTGCTCAATGTAGCATAAGTAAAGTTTGGATCTCCATTTGTAGACAATGTGATGGATTAGGTTAGGGAAATTTTGTGTGCACTTTCTACTGCAAGATCCTATTGGAGAAATTCTTGTTTGGACCTACATTTAGAAGACCCTCGGGTTTTTACAAGGATTTATTGCAGAAATTCATGGATTGCCTATTTGGTGAAAAGATCCATGGAGGAATTTTTATCCAGGGCAGTTGGGTAAAGAGTTTATACTCATAAAACATGGGAGAGTATTAACCTATGCCAACTCAACTAAGTCTTAAAAATAGAATTAAGGGGGCAGCTGAGTAGCTCAGTGGATTGAGAGTCAGGCCTAGAGATGGGAGGTCCTAGATTCAAATCCGGCCTCAGACACTTCCCAGCTGTGTGACCCTGGGCAAGTCACTTGACCCCCATTGCCCACCCTTACTACTCTTCCACCTAGGAGCCAATACACAGAAGTTAAGGGTTTAAAAAAAAAAAAACTTAAAAAAAATAGAATTAAAAGGGGCAGCTAGGTGTCTCAGTGGATAGAGAGGCAGGCCTAGAGATGGGAGGTCCTAGGTTCAAATATGGTCTCAGACCCATCCTAGCTGTGTGACCCTGGGCAAGTCACTTTAACCCCCCATTGCCTAGCCCTTACCGCTCACTCTTTTACCTTGGAACCAATCCACAGTAGCGATTCTAAGATGGAAGGTAAGGGTTTAAAAAAAGAAGAATGAAAATCAGTTTTCCATTTTACAAAGGTCTAGCACTTCACTGTCCTTGAATTCTAACCCCTCGGGTCATGCATATGTTCTTGATCATGCAGCGTCTGTGCTCATTACCGCCACCTTCCCATGGCCTAGCACAGTAATGGAAGTCAGTAAATAGAGGTTGATCTAAATCTGGAATCTAAAGAAAGAATGTGAGACACAAACAAGTAGACAAGTTTTCTGAACCTGCCAAGATAAGAAACTTTTCCAATGAAGGCATTTACTCCTGCCATCTTTATTAACTATCTTCTCTGGACTTCACCCTTTGCATGTGAGTGTGTGTGTGTGCGTGTGTGTGCGTGTGTGTGTGGACACGTGAATAATGGGGATGGCAGATTCCATCTGTGGGCAATTCCATATGTGGGGAATGCTGCCATGTTGGGTAGAGAAACCTGCCTTGGACTGTGGACAAGACCTAATACCTAACAAGAAATCCAGGGCTGCTCGAGTGTCCTAAATGGCTCCCTTTGGCCGCTGCTTCTATCCGCTTGGAATGACACATTTGGACAATTCTTTTGCTCCCAGAGTGGGTGCCAAGCTGAGAGGATCAGCTGGAGGCCAGGAACATATCAGACTTACAAACTTCCACCCCAGAGTGGAGGGATAGTGATGAGACTGGGAGGTTGATTTGCTTTGGGAAATATCACAGTGCCCAAGACAGAGTAGGTGCTTAATAAAATGTTTGTTGATTGACTGAATGTCATACCACGTTTGATGGGTGTAGGCTTGTGTAAAATGTGTCTAGCTGTCTCTCTAGGACATTTTCAGCAGCAATGAAAGCAGGAAGAGGGAGGAAGTAGAGGGACAAGGATGAGAAATTAAATACCCTCCAAAAAGGATGCCAGACAATAGGATGCTGAATGAACAAAGCATCCAATGCCCTAGAAAGCTTTGTTGGGACTCAGATTGAACCCAATGCCTATGCTGTTGTTTAGTCATTTCAGGTGTGTCTGATTCTCTGTGACTCCGTTTGGTCACGAAGACCCCATGATGTGGAGTGATTGGCCATTTTCTTGTCCAGCTCATGTTCTAGATAAGGAAAATAAATTAAATAAATGTTTTGCCCAGTGTCACACAGAGAATAAGTATGTGAGGCTGGATTTGAACTCAGATCTTTATGACTCTAGGACCAGTACTCTATCCACTGCACCACCTAGCCGCCCCTCCATTGCTGATGTGCCTATGCTTTCCCTGTCTCTGGTTCATTAGCCTGTGAAGGATTTCTAGGCTAACCCTTTTCTAGCCAACTTAAAATTCTTGTGCTTGCCCGAATTGAACTTCTTTAGCAAAATACTTTAGCTTTGGTACCAGTTCTCCCTTCCAGCAGTAATCACCTGCTGAGCTTGGTGACTGCAGAAAGACCTGACCTGTGATACCCTGTATTGGGAACTATTTTAAGGCAAAAAACAGAAAACACATCCATTAACATTGAAATACAATGAAGTGTCTAGTAAGTATATCAATCAGTCCAGTGCTGTATATGGGTTCCCAAGGATAAGCTTTAGATTTTTATCTATTCCAGTGAATGTTCTGAGCCC
This sequence comes from Gracilinanus agilis, assembly GCF_016433145.1. Lineage (NCBI taxonomy): Eukaryota > Metazoa > Chordata > Mammalia > Didelphimorphia > Didelphidae > Gracilinanus > Gracilinanus agilis. Next base: position 114,505,549 of record NC_058131.1, on the reverse strand, counting down.
CCAATTCCCTGTGAATTTCTTTTGCATAAAGCTAAAATGATACCAATTGTAGTAATGAAAAGACAATTTGTTTGAGATAGAAATACAGGATAAAATTAAGAAACTGCATTAGTAGCAAATACTCGGAAATCCTAAAATCCCAAAGCAAAACATTTCTCATTCCCCCCCCCACCCCCTAATCCCAGGGAGGAAGTTTGTGAGTCCAGCTGCTATCAGCTTGACACCAGTCTGAGAGAACAATAAATTGCCCCTCAGATGACCACAAAATGTGCTGTATTCATGCCCACAAAGGGTTGCTGCTCACCACCAATCCTCTGAGTCCTGAGGGATCTGTCTCCCCTCCTCCCTTAAAGGTAAGCAAGCACTCTCTCTGAGGACCAGCAGGAGATGACTATGTGGAATCCCAAAGTCTTGGATCACAGCAGAGTTAGAGAACACTTCAATGTGCACAAATCACAGGAAAAGGCAAATGGAGGTAGGTGGGAGTTCCTGAGCTCAGCAGTCATTTGACTTTTCCCCGCTTCTTTCTCTTTCTCCCTAGGCTTCAAAGGCATTTCTTCAAAAACTGGTACCTCAGAGATATCCCTACAGTGTAAGCCCAAGAACATCCTTCTGGGATAGACAGAGTTCCCCTGCTCCTAGAGCTTTATGGGAAAAAGCCAGACTTCTGCAAAGGCTTTCCTTATATCCACACCTAGCTTAACAACGGAAACTTACCTTGGATGACATCTTTTTAATTGGGCAATTTGCTTGCTGAACATTGCCTGGGATCGGAGAAGGGAGCATATGAGGAAAGTTTCTTACCAAATTACAGTTAATTCCTACAAAGCCTATAGACCAAAGGAAAAGAAGAGAGAAAGAATTGAGCAGGAAGAAACTGGCATTTTAGAACCATAAAGTCATTGGATTTTTATCTGGAAAGACCTTTAAACAATCATTTAGTCAAACATCTTCATTGTTATTGACAAAAATGAGGAACAGAAAAGTGATTTGGCCCAAATTAGTAGCTAGGTAATGGTAGTCAGAATTAGAATTTAGGCTTTTTGTCCCTACACTTGGAGATTCATCCATTCTAATTCTAATTCAGATTGAAGATAGTCTTTTTTTTTTTTTTAATTAAACCTTCCCTTCCATCTAGGAGTCAATACTTTGTATTGGCTCCAAGGCAGAAGAGTGGTAAAAGGCTAGACAATGGGGGTCAAGTGACTTGCCCAGGGTCACACAGCTGGGAAGTGTCTGAGGCCAGATTTGAACCTAGGACCTACCATCTCTAGGCCTGGCTCTCAATCCACTGAGCTACCCAGCTGCTCCTGAAGATAGTCTTAAAGGAACCAAAGAGAAGTCTTCTGGACTTCTCAGACATTGCCTGTTGTTCATAATCTAAAAGATCCTCAGGAAAGTATGTCAGTTCTAGGATTCCTATGAGTATACAAACTCATTCTAGAACATCCTAGATCTCCTTAACTGAAACCCTTCTCCAGGGATCACCTAACATCAATTCCATAATATAGAGAAAAGGAACAACAGGTGGTCTTGAAGGCCACTGTTTTGTCCCTAGGCTAAGAAAACTTGGCTAATTGTTATAATTGTGTGGCTGATTTAATCTCAGGAAAATAGGGATGGCAGTAGTGTGGGGGAGGGAAGGAGTGAAGATAGAGAAGAGAGTGATAAGCAGAGAAATGATCACACCTCAAGTACCCTCCTCATCCATGTTGGGAGGACATTGGAATGGTCTGGGAAGGATTCAGCTTTGCCCCTGTCCATCCATGAGAAAGGGGCAGAAAAGACTCTACCATCTACTACAACACTCATCAGCAAAGAGATGGTGGTAACCCTGAAGACAAAAATTCCATTTAAATCAGTCAGTAAATAGTATTAAGCATCATCTATAAACTTGTGCTATGCTAAGCATTGGAAAGTATATAAAGGAAGGTATAAAACAATCCCTATCCTCAAGGAGTTTACAATCTAAGGAAGGCAACACATTTTAAGTGAAGCCAGATTGTAAAAGGCTGAGAAAGAAAAGAGTAAGCAAAGTTGGGGCAATAAGTAGAAATGCTTTTTTCTAGAAGTTTGGCTGGAAAAGGACAGCTAGAGGGGATGGTAGAGCCTATTGAAGGTTGTTTAAGGATGAGTGTAGTTTTGAACATGTTTGAAGGCAAAGGGGAAGGGACTTGTAGGGACAGGTTGGACAAGTTGGAAATAATTTGAGGAAGAAATCAGGGGAAGATGGAAGGTGATGGGATCAAGAGTACATTTGGAAGAATTAATGATAATAATAGTAGTCATCATTTACAGAGTATCTCCTATGTGCCAGATACTGTACTAAGTATTTTTTATTGTTGTTTTTACCAATATTATCTCACAACAACCTTTCAAGGTAGGTGCTATTATCACTCCCATTTTACAGTTAAGGAAACTGAGGCAAACAGGTCAAATGGTTTGTGACACAGCTAATAAGTGTCTGTAGACAGGTTAGAACTCTTCCTGATCTTCAGGTCTTCCTCATTCCACACCCAGTTCTCTATCCACTGTATCTCATAGCAGCCTACTTAATTTCTTAGGGAGCCTTCTAGCAGCCTCAGACTCAGGCTGCCAATCCTTGACCTCTGCACACCTGAGACTTATCAGAAGCCTGGTGAGACTTAAACCTGAGCCAATTCATGATCTAAGTGACCCACCTCAGACCTGTGTCACTCCAGGTCTTCCCGTCAATTCTAGAGGCTGTTCCTAGATGAGATCCATCCCAAATTACGGTTCCTGTCTCCTCAGATTCTTTAAGCTTATATCTTATGTACCTGCCTACTTTGAGTGACCTCACAGGTCAAAATATTACTGTCTGCCACAAAGATGGACATTAAAGAAGGTCCTTGAATACTTTAATCATCTGTCCCCTTCAACCAACTTCTCTCTCTTGTCTTTCCTTAATAGAATACTCTGCCCATCCCAGCGATTCTGAACCTTAGCTATCACTGTACAAAACTCATTCCCAACCCCCTACTATTCTCTTCCTTACATTTCTCTCAACCCTACTCTTCGAATGTCCCTCCACAGATCCATCCACTCCTTGTAGTGAAATGCCTGTTCCATAGGCAACAGACTTACTTTCACTTTAAACCTTTTCCTCCTTCCCTCACTCCATCTTCCAGCTCTGAGACTTAGCTTCCTCCTGATAATAACATCCCTAGATGCTGTTTCTAGTATCTTTTACACTCATCTCTCAATAGAGGCTTTTAAAATCTTTTAATACTTCTTTAACCCTCCTCTATCTCCACTTTCCCAGTTGATGACCTTGTCAAATGCTTCACTCAAAAAAAACCTGAAGTCATTTGATGAGAACTCCCTTTTCTCCCTTCTTCATCTCACATCACTCAGCTATCCAACTAACTACTCTTTTATCCTTGTCTCAATGACGTGGCCTTTCTCCTTGCCAAGACAAACTCCTCTACATGTACTCTTCCCATCCCATCCTGTTCCCTCTAGAAGATTGCCCCCTCTATCATCCATACTCTTATTACTCTTTAATGTCTTCCTATCTACTGACTGCTTCTCTATTGCCTACAAGTTCCCCAGGTTTCCTGCAGACTCCAAAAACCATTATTTGATCCAGTTATTTCCCATTAGCTGGCTATCATCCTGTTATCCCTCCTCCCTTACATATATAAGTGCCTCTAAAAAGTCATCTACAATCAATGCCTCAAGTTCCTATTCTCACTCTCTTTTTTCAATCAAAAAACATTTATTTAGGACTAACTATGTGCCAGGCATTGTGCTAAGTGCCAGAGATACAAAACAAGGCAAAAGATAGTCCCTGCCTTCAAGGAGCTTGTGATCTAATCCTCTGTAGTAACAAATTCAACATTCAACTGGATTTATTCAACTGAAATTCTCTCTCCAAAGTTACCTGTGATCTCTTAATTACCAAATCTAATCTTAATTGCCAATCCAATTGAGTCTTTTCTAAGTCTTCATCCTTCTTGACTGACCTCTGTTGCTCATGTCACTGTTGGATACTTACTTCTCTCTAGATTTTCTTGACATTACTTTCTTCTGGTTCTCCTCCTACTTGTCTGACCATTCCTTCCCAATCTCCTTTGCAAAATCTTCTTCTAGGCTGAACCCATTAATTATGAATGCCCTCCATGGCTCTGTCTGTGATGCTCTTTTCTTCTTCAGCTCTACTCTCTGATTACTGATCTCATTAACTTCCAAGGATTCAATTATCATTTAAATACAGATGATTCTCATATCTATTTTTCCAGATTTAACGTTTTCTTCCAACTTCTAGTCTCAAGTCATCAACTGTCTTTTCAGCCTTTTCAACTGGATGTCTTGCAGACATCTAAAACTTAACATGTTCAAAACAATTTTTTCAGAACAGAATCTTTTCCTAAAATGCTTCCTTCTCATCTTCTTTATTACTATCAGGAACATACCACCTCCTCCCAAACATCCAGGCTTAAGAACCTCCATTTCATCTTCCACTACTCACTCACACAATATTTAATTTGTTGCCTAGCCTTGTTTATACCTTCAATATCTCTAATATATGTTTCCTCCTTTCCACTCAGCCCATATTGGTGCAAAACTTTGTCACCTCAAACCTTCTAGATGTTCTCTTTGAACCAAGTCTCTTCCACAATCCAATCCATCCTCCACTCAGCTGCCATAGGGATTTTTTAAAAGTATAGATCTGACCATATCACCCTTCCCTCCTTACTCAGTAAACTTCTTTTACTTCTAGGATCAAATATAAAATTCTTTCTTTGACTTTTAAAGCCCTGATCAGCCTAGTCCTTTCCTACCTTTTCAGGCTCCTTATATTTCCTTTCCTTTGACTATTCTATGATTCAGTGACACCGGAATACTTGCTGTGTATTTCTCAAGACATCACATCACCCAATCCTATGCCTTTTTACAAGCTGTCTCTTACCACTGAAATGCTCTTCTTTCTCACCTCTACCTTCTGGTTTCCTTCAAGACTCAACTTAAATCCCACTTTCTACCAGAGGCTTTTCCTGATGTCTCTCACACCTCTAGTTCCTTCCCTCTGAGATGAACCCCCTATCTGTACTGTAAATATCTTGCTTAAAAACAATATTGTTTGCTTGTTAGAAAATGAACTCTTTGAAAGCAGTGGCCACATTTTTGCCTTTCCCAACACTTAACACAGTGCCTGGTATATAGTAAATGCTTAATAAATATTTGTTAACTTGACCATTTTGTTGACCTTAATAATAATAGTAATATACAGCATTTACCTAATGCCCATAATGTGCTAAAATCATGCTAAATAAACACCTGATCCTCACAATAACCATGGGAAATAGGTGCTATTATCCCCACTTTACAGATGAAGAAATGAAAGTTAAGTGACTTGTCCAAGGTTGCATAGTAAGTATATGAGGCTGAATTGAAACTCAGTCCTTCCTTTGAGGACTCCAGGCCCCACTCTTTATCTACTGTACCACCTTGCTGTCTTTTCCTAAGTCAAGAGAAGGGCTGCCTCTTTATCAGAGACTTTAGAAAAGGAGGAGAAAGTAAAGTATGTCATCAGGTTTTGAGGTAGAGAAAAAGAGAAAATATATATTTGCCTCTTCTATAACATAATCATCAAAATTCCCAACATTTACTGTGTGGGAATCAGCATTGAGACCCAGAACCTGAAAATTCTGTGGGGGACTTACATAGGCAATCATTTAAGGATTTACAGAACCTTAGCAACTGCTGCAAAACATGAATTCTTCAGGATGGGATCTGGAGCCTTCCTATACCATCTGTCAAGAAAACTTAGGAGCATCTCCCTAACGGTGGTTCCCAGGTAGTTTGTAACAATAGGTGAAGTCTTTAAGGGATTTTCTGATTACTGTTGGCCAAGTCATTAAGTCAGCTTTCCCAGCCTTCAAATTAGTCTCTCTAAATAGATAACTTCTAGGTGGTAAAAATCCAGAGTATGATACCTCATTTTGTCCTGAATTGGCTGTGTATATGTGATCTACATACATGATATCTTAATGTGAGAGATTCATTACTTTGCATCTTTTGCACATGATTTTGGAATGCATACAAAGGCACCAGACAAATGGTTGGTGACCCCAAGTTTATTTTTTCAGCTGGCTGTTCAAGGTCTAGTCCAGTTGCAATAGAGGGGAACATGAATACCCTGCCAGGTCTTAACTTTATTGAACATTTTAGCCTTTCATCATTTAAAACAAGAAATATCCAAAGTAAATACCTCAAATATTAATCTGTTTTTAAAGAAACAAAAATGGAAAAGTAATCTTTTGTTTCAAAAACAATACAATTCATATTAATGTAATTTTTATTTTATTTTATTTTGGGGGGACTGAAGATGCTTTAAAAATGTTCTGTTTTTATAAACCATAACCTACACCTACCTATCCTGTCTTGAATGTGTCATATCTGTCAAATGGCTTCAGTTAAACAAGGATTAATGACCACACACCTTTACCACTCTTCTGCCTTGGAACCAATACATAGCATTGACTCTAAGGTGGAAGGTATTTTTTAAAAAAGGGGAAAAAAGAAAGAGAAGTCAAGACACAAAATCAGGACAAGAAATATGTCACATGAAGAGATTCATAGCAAAGAAAGTAGAATCTGAATGACAATTTATGCATACTACAAAAATACAAATAATAATATAAAACTGAGAAAATGCAAAAAATAAAGAGGTAATAACCGAGGAGTCACAGAAAGAATATTCTAATTCTTTGTTGAAGTTAACATACATAATTTTAAACAAATTATAAATAATAACGTTGGAATGAATCCAGGGCCCTCCTAAGGCTCTGGGCACTTATAGAACCAGGTGTGATTCGGGGGTCTGACCCCAAAGAGTCCATTATTTTTCATTGGCTCATTGACTCCTCCCCTAAGTAAAACTCAAAATTGGAATAAAGCTGAAGTATGACTTGGGCCTAAATTTCTAAGTAGCTAATAAGGTACTTCTTCCCACATATGTTCATTTTTTAGACATGTCCAACTCTTCATGACCCTTTTTGGAGTTTTCTTGACAAAAATACCAGAGTGGTTTGCCACTTCTTTCTTCAGCTCATTTTATAGATGCCCAGGGTCGTAGTGCTAGTAAGTGTCTGAAGGTAGATTTGAAATCAGGAGGAGGAGTCTTCCTGTCTCCAGGCACAGCACTCTATCTTAGTTGCTCTCCCATATAGGTACTTAATATTAAATATAATTATCAGGTATAGGGCAGCCTTTATTTCTTCCGTCACAGAAAATGTATAAGATAGAAAGAATTCCTGGAGCCCATGAACATCACAGTAACATAAAACATTTAAGAAACCCATTAGATTTCCCCAGACTACTCCCAAGCAAAAGATAATTTGGGGCTAATTGATAAATACTTCTGAGTCAGGAGAACCTGGGTTCAAATCTAGCCTCAGATACCTCCTAGTTATGTGACTTTGGGCAAGCTGTTTAACCTTGTTTGCTTAGCCCTTTCTTTTAGAGTTGTTACTAAGATAGAAAATAAGGGTTTAAAAACAAATAAATAAATACTCCCTATTCTCCTTCCACTTACACTAATTTAACTACTTGGGAAATTATCATAAAGGGTTTTCGTGGTCCAGATTGTCATTGAGTCACTGTGGAAATTCTCTTCTTCTCCTTCTGGAGGGCTGGTTCCCAACTCATTTCAGTCATTTAATCTCTTGGGAACTCAAATTCAGGATTACTTATGGAAACAACTCCCAAGAATGGGAAATATCCATTCTTAGAATTACTCTTTTCTGGTCTATGAGTTGGAGGTCCAAGAACTACCTACTCAGACTCATCTCAGCAAGCAAAGACTGCTCACAAAGTATTTCTTTTGCAAGTCATCATTTTCTGCTCCTAGGGGGAAAAGGGGAAAAATACCCTCTCAGTCTTAATGAATTCTGCTTTAAATATCCAAGGGAGAGAAAATACAGGAAAATAAAAAGAAGCAAGATGACTGTAGTAAAGTCCATAACCTACAATTTCACCAAGTTAATTGAAGGAAATTCACAAAATTGATGAGGGACTCCTCTGATCAAGCCCCTTTAAAAAGGTTTTTGTGTGTGATCAGTTTTAATTTGTATTTGTTGATTGTTCCTAAGTTTAGAAAATAAATAAATTCCAGACTGTTACAAGCATTATGTTAAAGAAGCCTTTTAATAATAATTTGATATGTGTTGGCTACGTATGTGTTCTGAACAAATGATTCAGGCTTAGGATTGAAATGAAATTAAATATTCACAGACCATCTAACATTTAACAAAAAGAAATTTACTTAATAATATGGAAAGGATAATTATCAAGGATACAGCAATGATTCAGTTGAGTCTAGTTCTCTTTTCTCCACATTTGCCATGGTGGTGCATCTGGCTGTTAGGGTTTACCAAGCTCCCAATTCTTTGTGTTTTTATACTTGGGAAACTAGGAAGCTAGTTTCAACAATCTCAACTTTTGTCTGGGCCAATTAATTTGAACCTTAATCTGGACCAATTAAGTTTCAATGACAGTTTCATTGTCATTTGGGGTGAAACAAGTCTAGCCTTTTGGGGGGAGCCAGGGAATAAACGTCACTCCTGCCACATCATGCTTCATTGTGTTTTTTTCTTAAAGGCATAACTATCAGAAACATGAATCTGTATAATTTCACCCTAAATTAATAATAACAGTAATGCCGGTGTTCATCTACAGAAAATTCTATTTGCTAAATTTTACATCGTTTCTAGTAGTGGTCCAGGACATGGAGTGATCCTTCCATATCTGTTTGTGACTAATGGTATATATTTTTGGCACAGTTATAAGAGGTTATAGTGTACAGTCTGTATGTGAATCAGTGTGAAGCTACTTACTGTTTCATGTAGGATTCCATATAGGATTCAAACTCACAAATTTGAGGCAGTATGCTGTGGGCCATGAAACTAATCAGCCATAAACAAACTTCAAATGAATGGGAAAAAATACATTCGTCACATCCAAAGGGGATAACTTATGAGTTATCAGTATGTAAATAACCAAAGTATTTTGTTTTCATTTTACTAATATATTCATTCATTAGCACTGCTGAAAGCTTTCTGGGAAATATAAACTATGCCTCACAGTAGCCCTGGGACCAAGAGTTTTTTAAACAGTCTGATATGTTGAAGGACCAAGAGTTTAAGGGGCTTGGTTGAAAAAACTTCAGTAAATCAGTGCAGAAGTCCTGGCCCCAATTCCTGTCAATAAGTCTTGCTCCTTTTATGACATGGCATTTTCTTACTTATATGGTTTTACAACATCATATAGCTAGAGCAAAAGATAATGGATGAACAGTTCTATTAATTCAAGTCTTGTTGAGGAAAAACACTAGTTCCTTTTCCCCAACTCCAGTGGATTAATGAGAAAACATGGACAAGAATCCCAGAATTCCACAGGATCTTCGATGATTCTGTACAAGCAGAGGAAGTACCATAGTGACAAATAAGATCAGATTCACTGAAGTGTCAATGCATTAAATATCACAATATGTAGTTTTATTGGTTGGAATATTTTTTCATCCTATTACCATGACCCATGCCAAGAAAAATAAAGAATATATCCCAGTTCTAATGCTTACTATTTATGTGTCTTTTGGTAAAATATTTAACATTTCTGGGTCATAAGACTAGTTTTAGAGATGCCTGTTAGCTCTAGAAATATGATCCCATGATCTTTGACCTTTTCATCCATTATTTTTTCTACCTCAACATAACCAAACCTGACTCTACTCTATAGATACCATATCCCTTGAAATCTTGTCTACTGAAAGCCACACCTTGCCCCATTTACTTCATTCAAAGGGCCAGAAGGCATTGTCCTTGTTTTCTTTTTTCTTTTTCTTTATTTTTTTTAAAACCCTTACCTTCCGTCTTGGAGTCAATACTCTATATTGGCTCCAAGGCAGAAGAGTGGTAAGGGTGGGCAATGGGGGTCAAGTGACTTGCCCAGGGTCACACAGCTGGGAAGTGTCTGAGGCCAGATTTGAACCTAGGACCTCCCATCTCTAGGCCTGGCTCTCAATCCACTGAGCTACCCAGCTGCCCTCTTCCTTGTTTTCTAATGCTGTTTCCATACCATTTCTTTACTACCATTCTGTCATGACTGTTTTTCTAATAAAGTCTGTGCAATAGTGATAATACATATATAACCCAGTTTGAATTGCTTGTCAGCCCCTGGTTGAGGGGAGAGAAGAAGGGAGAGAGACAACCTGGATCATAAAACTTCAGAAAACTTATGTAAAAATTTATTATTAAAATTAAAAAATAAAATAAAATAAAGTCTATGCAATATACTCTTGCTACCATTTCCCCCATTATCATCTAGTAATGTCCAAGTCATTCTTCCAATTTTTTCAGTGACTTTTCAGGACTTTAGTACTTGGCTCATAGTTTTATTCTCCTCTCTGTTTCCAACCATCAACTTTAGAGACTTCAATATTCATGTTGACAATTGATCTAACAATCTGATCACATAATTTCTCAACCTTCCAGGGACTTCCTTTTTTTTTTAACTCATTTTAGATGGTAAGGGGGGTGGATCAGAGAATTGCTCAGAAGGAGATGACAGGGATCCCTTTGCTGGTTCTGAGTACAAGACTCTTTTTTCATTGCTCATATACCAATCCAGGAAACAGTCCTGGGGCGCACTCTCAAGGGGAAAGAGGAGCTCTAGTACCCACCAGCACTTGTGGCCATAGGAGAGCAAGGGACCTTGGTCATAGTTCCAAAGGAGAAAAGAGTGCTTGCAATTACCCCTAGACCAGAGCACAGCCAGGAGAGTATTAAACACATTTCTTATATCATACCACCTTGGAAGAACTGAAAACAGATAGATAGTCCTCAGTGCCAGCTCTGAAGGCAGGTGCACCAAGAACCTCAAAAATCCACTGAAGAGAAGAGCTTCTTAAAAGGCAGAATTGGCCAACAGGAAATAGAGATACAAAAATGGACTGAAGAGAACTTCTTAAAAGACAGAATTGGAACAAATAGTATACAAATTTACAGAGGGGAAAAACACCATAAACAACTCTTTATAAAGTAGAATTTGCCAAACAGAAAAGGAGGTCTAAAGCTCACTCAAGAAAATCATGTCTTAAAAATTAGAATGACTCATAGATGTCTCATGAAATCAAACAAGGTGAGAATAATAGAAGAAAATGAATGAGAAAATAGAAGAAAATATGAAATATCTCATTGGAAAAACAACTGATTTAGAAAATAAATCCAGGAGAGAAAAATCTAAGAATTTCTGGTTTACCTGAAAGTCATGATCAAAAAAAATGTTTCCACATTATCTTTCAAGAAATCATGAAGGAAAACTGCCCTGATATTCTAGAATCAGAGGACAAAATAGAAATTGAAAGAATGAGATCCCAATAAAGATAACTACCAGAAATTTTATAGCCAAATTCCAGAACTCCCAGGTCAAGGAGAAAATATTGCAAGCAGCCAAAAACAAAAATTCAAATATCATAGAGCCACAGTCAAGATAACATAAGACTTAGCAACTCTACATTAGAGGATAAGATTACCTGATATTCCCAAGTTCAAAAGAGCTAGGTCTTCAACCAAGAATCACTTACCCAGCTAACCTCAACACAATCCTTCGGGGGAAAAAAATGGGTAATCAATGAAAAAGAGGACTTTCCAATATTCCTGATGAAAAGACCAGAGATGAATGGAAAATTTGACTTTCAAAAACAAGACTCAAGAGAAGCATAAAAAGGTAAACAAGAAAAAGAAATCAAGATATTCAATAAGGTTAAATTGTGTACTTCCCTAAATGGGGAGATGATTGTTGCAACACCAAAGAACTTTGTCATTATTAAGGCAATTAGCAGAAGTAAACATAGATAGAAGGTGAGGGTGTGATTTGAATATGATGACATGATAGGAAAAAAATAAAATTAAGACATAAAAAAGAGGAATGCAGTGGGAGGAGGAGGAAGGGAGAAATAGAATAGGATAGCTTATCTTTCATAAGAGGCATGAAAAAAATTTTACAATGGAGGGGAAAATGGGAGAGGTGGAGAGGAGAGGATGTGAACTTTACTCTCATTGGAATTGGCTCAAAGAGGGAAGAACATACACAATAAAAAATTGGCACAAAGAGGGAAGAACATACACAATTGGGTACAGAAAACTAACCTTACGGGATAGTTGGAGAAGAAGGAGATTAGAGAATGGGAATGGGGTTGATAGAAAAGAAGGCACATTGGGAGATGTGGTGGCAGAACTAAATGGGGGGACAATACAATGAAGAGTAAAACACAGTAATCAAATGATGCAAAATTATTTTAAAAGTCTCTCTGATAAAGGCCTTATTTCTCAAATACAGAGGGAAATGAGTCAAATGTATAAGAATATGTCATTCCCCATTTGATAAATAGTCAAAGGACATGAATAGGCAGTTCTCAGACAAAGTAATTAAAGTTCTCTATGGTCATGCAAAAAAAAAGTTCTAAATCACTATTAATTAGAGAAATGTAAACAATTCTGAGGTACTGTCCCACATCCATCAGATGGGCTATTATGAAAAAAAAAAGATGGGCTATTATGATAGAAAATGAAAATGACAACACTTGGAGGGGATATGGGAAAATTGAAACACTAATGCATTGTTAAGGGAGTTGTGAAATGACTCATTCTGGAGAGCAATTTGGAGCTATGCCCAAAAAGCTATAAAATAGTACATACCCTTTGACCCAGCAATACTATTATTAGGTTTGTAAACCAAAGAGATAAAAAACAAAAAAAGGAAGGACCCATATGTACAAAAATATTTAAAGCAATTCTTTTTGTTTGGCCAAAGAATTGGAAAGTGAGGGGATACCTATCAATTGGGGAATAGCTTAGAAAGTTAAAGTATATGATTGTAACAGAATATTATTGTGCTATAAGAAATGACTAGCAGGAGGAGCTCAGAAAAACCTGAAAAGACATGAACTGAAGTAGAGTGAAATAAACAGAACCAGGAGAACATTGTACATAATGATATGAATACAATACAATGAACAACTGTGGAAAAACCTAGCTATTCTCAGCAATACAACGATCCAAAACAATCCCAAAGGACTCATGATAAAAAAATGTTATCTGCTTCTGGAGAAAAAGAATTGTTAAAGTCTGAATCCAAGCCAAAGAAAACTTTTTTCGCTTTCTTAATATTTTTATTCAAGTTTCCTTTAACAAAAGGATTAATATGAGAAAAATTTTTTACACATTAAAATATGTATGATTGCTTGCCCTCTCAATGGGGAGAGGAGAAAGGTGGGAGAGTGGTAAAGGAGGGAATGAGAGAATTCAAGACTCAATATTCTTTGAAAAATGTTAGACATTGTTTTTACATATAATTGGGAGGGAAATAAAATAAAATTATAGAAATCTATATTTTTTATTTTTTCCCATGGTACCTTCTTCCTTTCCTCCTCCCAGAGTTGACAAACAATTCCACTAGATTATACATGTATTATTACTCAAAACCTATTTCCATATTATTCATTTTGGTAATAGAGCAATCTTTTAAAATCAAAACCCCAAATCATACAGAAATCGAACTCATTTTAGTCACATAAGCTACATGTCTCTGCAGTGCTTGCTACAGTGCCTAGAAGATAATCCTTAATAAATGTTCTATTTATTATATCCACCTATCTCTCTTTGACCTTTCTAGCTGATCTAACATTCTCTCTCTTCAATGCTAAACTTCCTGAAAAAAAAAATTTATCTATGAATCATTGCCTTACTCCTCAATCTATTCAATCTCTTCATTTATTCAATCTTTCAACTACTATCATACTATTAAAACTATTCTCTTTCAAGACATTAATGATCTCCTAAATACTGCATTCAGTTTTTCAAAGTTCCTCTTGACCCCTTTTCACTTTTTAATACTAACTACCCCTTCCTACTAAACAGATGTTCTCTCTTCCTTGTAAGACCACACATTTCTAATTGCCTTCCAACTCTTGATATCTTTTTCTGGCTCCTCATCCTTTCCCCAGCCCCTTAATATCATTGCCCCCATTGGTCTGCCCTAGATCTCCTTCTGTTCTCCCTTGGCATCCTGGAATTAAGCAGCAGAGAAATTGCTGAGAATAGTAACAAGAATAGTATTTCTACCAAAAAAAGGCCAAACAGCTACTTATTGGATACATTCTAGATAAAAGCTTTTGAGGGGTATGAGTTAACCTAAACAGCCACAGAGATCCTTTACAATGCTGAACTTCTGAGATTCATTAAATATAACAAACTATGTCTGTACATACATGTAGAAATCAAAGGGGTTAGTTGAGGTGATTATTTAGGTAATTTGTACAAAATAAGTTCTTTTGCTAAAAGTGTTCTGAGCAAAACCTGTTTTAAATTCTAAATCAACCAGCTTACTTCATTGCCTTATGGAGAATTAAATGTGGAATGAATCAATCAATAATCATTTATTAAACACTCATTATGCCCCTGGCATTGTGCTATGCATTAGAGATAAAAAAGAAAAATAAAATTATCTCTGGCCTTAAGAAGCATGCATTCTAAGCAAAGACTGTTGCATAGGCTATCAAATCCTAGTCCCTTCTATCCAACACCACAAAGGCTAATTCTTATAAGGTGGGAAGAAGGGGATTTCCCAATCATACATGTTAAAAAATTCCCCCAGACAATCCAGCAGCTCTGTTCTTCCCATGGATGGTTTCATCACTGTGGGACACATAGAGAAAAGAATGTCCCCTCATGGTTGTCCTTATAAGTTTGGCTCATGGTAGCACTAGTAGGAGGGATAGTGTTGTTGACAAAGAAGAACAGGGGGACTTCCAGGTGAAGGTGAATCCATTTCTAAATTAAGAAGTAGAACTGACTGACTCTAAGGTCAGAGAGGACCAGGTAGGTACTTCCTTTTGTCCCCGTTAGGAAGTTTGGCTTTAGATGACTTCTTTGCAACTACAGGAACTCTCTTGGGTTATTTCTTCCAAATCTTCTCCCCTTCTTTTTATCCAGCACTTGAAAGGATAATTTCCCTTATACTGAAATTTTGTGTTACTTGAAAGGATAATTCCCCTTAATACTGAAATTTTGTGTTGCTCCATTTCCCCCAGTGGGGCCTGACTCCAGTGGAGCAGATTGATTCTGAGTCTGGCTTCCCCAGTCAGAACCCAGCAAGAGATAGGAAGAGACTTGGTTTGCCAATCACTTCTGCCTGCAACCTCTGCCCCACCAGCCCACTGAGAGCTCTCAGAACTGAGGGTCTCCCTACTACCAAAGGATTACTTTATAGCACTAGAAAAAAATAATAATGAAATTCATATGATGACCAAAAAGTTCAAGAATCTCAAGGGAAATAATGAAAAGAAGTGAGAATGAAAGGTGGGAGCAGCATTTCAGATTTCAAGCTACATACTGATTCTTTTTTTTTTTAAATAATTTTTTATTTTTAGAAAAAATTTCCCTGGTTACATAAGTCATGTTTTTACTTTACCCTTCACCCCCTTCACTCCCCCCCCCATCCCCTGACTCACCCCCTTTCCCACCC
>NC_058131.1:114478518-114489640 GCF_016433145.1 Gracilinanus agilis | reverse complement strand
ACATTATTGATAGTTACATGGGTGTGGTCTTTTCAGGTCTACATCCCCAATCATGTTCTCATCAACCCAAGTGTCCATGAGAGTTGTTCTTCTTCTGTGTTTCCACTCCTGCAGTTCTTCCTCTGAATGTGGATAGTGTTCCTTTCCATAAATTCCTCTGAATTGTCTTGGGTCATTGCATTGCTGCTAGTACAGATGTCCATTACATTCGATTTTACCATAATATGTCAGTCTCTGTGTACAATGTTCTTCTGGCTCTGCTCCTTTCACTCTGCATCAATTCCTGGAGGTCTTTCCAGTTCACATGGAATTCCTCCAGTTTATTATTCCTTTGAGCACAATAGTATTCCATCACCAACATATACCACAATTTGTTCAGCCATTCCCCAATTGAAGGGCATACCCTTGCTTTCCAGTTTTTTGCCACCACAAAGAGCTCTGCTATAAATATTTTTGTGCAAGTCTGTTTATCTATGATCTCTTTGGGGTACAATCCCAGCAATGGTTACATACTGATTCTTAAAACAATTTAGTATTAGTTTAAAAAGAATAGAGAACTTGATTAATGGAGTAAATTGTGTATATAACATACAAAAATAAATATAACTAATGTGCTAGTATCCAATAAGCACAAGGACCCCATTTGACAAAAATTACTAGGAAATTTGGACAGCAATATAGAAGAAATTAGATTCAGACTAATATCTCATACCTTATACCAAGATACACTCCAAATGGGTGGATGACCTAGAAATTAAGTGTCATAAATAAAATAGAGAAATATGAAAAAGTACCTATCAAATCTCAAGATAGAAGAAAAAGAATCAAGAGGACAACAGAAGACAAAATGGATCATTTTGATTACATAAAAATACAAATCCAATAAGCTTAGATTAAAAACAACTCAAAAAAAGTTTTGTAGCATTTCTCTAATAAAGATTACATTTTCAAAATATATATGAAATTGATTAAAATTTATAAGCTTTAGGGTCATTCCACCATTGATGGGCAAAGAATATGAAAAGGCAGTTTTTAGGGAAAGAAATTCAGAAAACCTATGACCATATGTAAAAAGACTAATTAGAGAAATCCAACTTAAAGAAATTCTGAGATTCTATCTCAAACTCATAAGTTTGACAGAAGTAACTAAAAAAGGAATGATATTCATGATTAATGTTGAAGAGATTATAAGAATATGAGGCACATTGATTCACAATTTATGGACCTGTGAATGGGTAAATCACTCTAGAAAACATACCAGAACTCTCTCCCAAAAGCTACTAACCAGTGACCCAACTATGTTACCCCTAACTTTATGCTCAAAAAAGATAAAAGAAATATATCTTATATATACAAAAATGTTTGTGGCAGCTAATTTCATGGAGGC
The DNA here is from genome assembly GCF_016433145.1 of Gracilinanus agilis. NCBI lineage: Eukaryota > Metazoa > Chordata > Mammalia > Didelphimorphia > Didelphidae > Gracilinanus > Gracilinanus agilis. The sequence goes on along the minus strand of NC_058131.1, from coordinate 114,488,253 downwards.
AAGAAATAGAAATTATAGGAATGCTCATCAATTAAGGAATGGCTGGATAAGTTTCAATATACGAATGTCATAGAATACTTTTGTGCTGTTCAGAAACAAGGAAATAGATGACTTCAAGATACACAGAAAGACATATGAACTGATGCAGAATGAAGAAAGCAGAAACGTAAGAATTATTTATGCTGTAACTTCAACATTATAAAAATGAACAATTTTGAAGTCAAAATAAAGAATGAAATGAGCAGAATTAGAACAATTTATGCAATAACAACAATACTATAAAGACAAACAACTTTGCAAAGTATAAGAACTATGATCAATGTAATGATTATCTATGATTCCTGAGGACTGATTTTGAAGAGCTTTTGTGTATGTGTGTATGTATATGTATATGTATACAAAAGCTCTTCATATATATATATATATATATATACACACACACACACACACACACACACACATATATATATATGTATACAGCCAAAAAGGGATTTCTTTTGCATGACTATACATATCTAATACAAGGAATTTGCTTTTCTTTTTCCCTTTTATTTAATGGGGTTGAGAGTGAGGAGAGAAAATAAATTTCTGTTGATTACAAGAAGTTTTGTTAAATAGAGAAGTGGATGGGTGCTACAGGTGTGTAATATATGCACTTTCATATGAGGTCACAGTATTGCTAGTTTTGCTTAATTGTTTCACATTGTCATAAGATGAAATGGGGACAATCTCTAAATGTTTGCAATGTAAAAACAAAACACATGAATAAAAATTTTAAAAAAGGAATGGATGATTTCCAAGGTCTTTTTCATTTCTAAAATTTCATGGTTCTATTATTTCAGTTGATGAACCAGTTAGGAGAATATTTAAACTAAGTCAATCTTCATTCCAAATTGGAAGACAAAATAGTTTCTTGTCATATCACATATAGCTAAGTATCATGTTTTTTACAAGTCATGGCTAAAAAGAACTGGGACACCCTCACAGTTAGAAAGAGACCTACTTTAGCACCCTGTTTAAGAACATCTGGAAGGTCAAGGTTTGAAAAGAACAACTGGTCACAATCCACAGAAAGATTGAGCTCTCTCTAAGCTTCACTCCCTGAAGGCATATCTTAAAAGGAAAGGAGTTAAATGGGAGGAAAGGATTTAAGGAGTGTAAGCACATTTAAGTTCAAGAAAGAAGGAATATGGTTTGCATGGGAAACAGATGGGAAAAAAACCTTCAAAAGGTCTAGAAAAATATCTAGAGATTTGAGATGACACTTAAAAACTACAATATCTGTTACAGCTTTTTATATACTTGATGATGCCTTCCACAAGCACATTTTAAATTTAAGGCATAAAAAGAGAATAAGGATCAAGTACAAATGGGTCAACATGTATGAATGGCACTTAGGAAGCAGAGTGATTGGTCTGCCACGATTTGCTCATAAAGCTTTCATTCTTGTTTTCTCAAAAGTAATGATGTCATTCCTGGAAGCAAAGTTCTAAAAGTTATATCAAAAGCCAATTTCCAGGCACATTTGCCACTAGGCAATTATAAGAAAACACAGGAATCGTCCTGTTATGTGTGTGGGGTCTCTCCTCACCCTTAAGCCTGTACCCTGAATAAATGGAGACAAGAAAGTATGCTGGAGCCAAATTTTACTCCTCATGAAAGTCAACTGTCAAATTTTCAGTGTGAACTGAAATTCTAGAAATTCTACAAATCATTTATTGATTTATTGTTTTGTTGATTTCTAGATGAGATAGAAAAATGTTAACAATGCAAATTAAACTTAAAAGGAGGTACCTAAAGCTTGCTGTTAAACATTTACCCTCACACCCCTGATCATATCCCTTCTTCTGACCCTGCTAATCAACATCTGAACTTGGCCACTCCTTCCTTAACTCTTTATTCCTATGTTCCTACATGCCATCCAGGATGGAGGTACTTGTGTAATCCACATGTGATGAGGGTTGGAATGGAGGAAAGCAAAGAAAATGAAGATCCAGAAGAAGCTGCAGTAGGAGAAGAGACAACACTCACAATAGGTAGTGTAATGGAAAGAATTCTAGACTCAGAGGCAGGAGAGATTTAATTTTAAATCCTGTCTGTGACACTGTTTGTGAATATATCATTTCACATTTCTGCATCTGTTGTTGTTCATCCTTCATTTTCAGAGGACTAATGACATCACAGGGTAGGATTTAAGTGAGGCAGAGGTGCACAAAGTCGTCAGCCTCATTCTCTTGACCAGACATCAAAGCCTAATGGTAAGACAAAATTCGGGATAACTGCTAATGGCCCAGGATGCAGTGGATGAGCTTGGCATCTTTTATGTCTGACCAAGCTCTAAAGTGCTCCACAGTGCTTGCTTCAGCTTCTTCATGGATAGGGGAACACATTGTTCTCATCTTCAATATTCACATACTTGGGGTAGACATTCCCCTAGCTCACAGATGGGTTTGAGGGCTATTGGTTACTCTCAACATGGTTTATCTCATCTGTCGAGAAGGTTTTACTAAGGTATCGCTTCTGTACATGCTACAGCTTCTTAGAACCACAGGTGAGAGTGGGTGACAAGTAAACACCAAAGGTAGATAAACAGCCCTGAAAAGGACTTGGCAAGCCCTCACACCAGAGGTGCTAGTCCTCCCTGCACACCCCATACACCCCATGAATCTGTTACCCCATCTCTAAAATAGGGGGAGAATGGCAGCATAGGGAAATGGATAGAAGTCTGTGTTTAAGATCTACTTCTGATACTTTCTAATAGTGTGACCCTAAACAAACCACATTAACATTTTGATCCCTGTAATCTAAACTTTAAACTGCCTAAAATAAGTAGTGAGGTAGCACAATGGATAGAAAACCCTGGAGTGGAAGTTAGGAAGCTTTGTTCAAATGTGGCTTAAGACACTTTCTAGATCTGTGAACTTCACCATTCTCTGCCTCAGTTTCCTTTTCTAAAATGGGGATTATAACAGTATCTTATCTATTGTGAGAATCAAATGAGATAGTATTTGTAAAATGCTTTATAAGCTTTCAACTGCCATATGAATGTTAGTTAAACTATAAATTAAAGAACTAATGCAGATCTGCATTCATAGAGGGCATTTTCTTCACTAGCATTTCCCAACCTAATGAACTCACAAGTCCTGACCACCTCTCTAAAAAAAAGAGAATTAAGAATACCTGTAGTTCCTACCCTATAGGGTGGTTCTGAAGATCAAATCAGTAAATATATGAATAATGAGTGTGCTACAGCTCATTCTCCCAAATCCAGGCTAGCTACACCTCCTCCTTATAATTCTAGCAGTATCCCGAGTGGTTTACTCAGGCTCTAGTCAGTTGTGTTTACCCCCAAATTGGGTGCTTTTCAGTTTCTATTTAACTACTTAACATCAATTTGCTTTTATTAAGGGACATTTACTCATACAAGAACAAAAGCACAAAATTTTCCTCCCGACCCTTGGGAACATATTCTCCCCTATATCATCTCATTCTCTGGGAACAGGGAGGGTTATACTGTCAGCTCAGTTCAAATAGTATTGGCCCTAGCAAACATGTCCAAATGTATCAAGACTGCAAGATGAGTTCTTAGTGTCAGCTCCAACTGAGCTGGGAACCAAACGTTACTCTTAAAAGGTCACTCTTTGCTTTTTGAGGAACTGATGCTAGGCTGGCTACAGACTCATAACTTCTGAATTCTTCTAACATCCTTTCCTAAACTCTAAGTTAATATCCTTCACTTAAAACAGGAAAAACAACAACAAACAAACAAAAAACAGTGCAGAGTCCTTTCAAGGAAGAATTCATTTCTCAGGGCCAAATATCTTCAGAGGGTACAAGGCCACAAGGCTTCTTTCCTTATAGCCTTTTCTTATACCAGAAGCCTTCAGCAAAAAAGCCAAATCCCTAGGACATAAGAGAAAAAACTAGATAAAGGCCTAGTTTAAGGCCTTTTTGAAGATATCCCTACTTCTAATTTCACAGTCAATGAAGAAGACCAGGATTCATCTTCCTGAGTTCAAATCCATCCTCAGACACTAGCTATGTGATCTTAGAGAAGCCATTTAACCATGTTCACCTCAGTTTCCTCACCTTAAAGTGAACTAGAGAAGGAAATGATAAACCATTTAAGTAGATTTGCTAAGAAAACCCTAAAATGGGATCCCAACAAGTCAGACATGACTGAACAACAATCACAGGAACCAATCAGAATGTTTGTGCTTGCTCTCGTTTCTCCAAAGCATTTCTGCTTCATATTACAACTCTCAACTTTCCCAGAACCAAGATCCCTAGCATCTTCATATGGAAGATTTGTGTGCTATCTGAATATGTTAGTCCATGATTAATGGATAGAAACCCAAGTTGAATTCTGCCTTTAACTTGCTTAGGATGAGTCACTTAATCTCTTAATGCCTCAGGTTAGTCCTTTAGATTTAAGTTGTTGAGAAAGCCAAGCCATAAAGCATTTATTAAGTGCCACCATGTGTCAGGCACTGCCCTAATTGCCGGTGAAACAATTAATTAAAGAGAAAAAGAGTCCCTACCCTCAAAGAGCTTTTAATCTAATGAGGAGAAACACATAAAGGAGCCAGGAAAGCAGGGGTTGGGGTGAGAGGGAGTTTTACTGACATCTTATTGTATGGAGTTGGAAGCAGATAGCACAGCAGATACTGAGTTGAGTTTGCCAAAAAAGTTCCATTTCTGCCATTCATAAAGGAAGACATTGGGAGAAATGTTATATTTCCCTCTTCAGCCCTCCAATCAGAGAGGAGAGAAGGTTGAGGGAGGTGGTACTGATGCAGGCATGAGTTAGCTGCATGATGATAAGACGGTGAGCCTACCCTGGGAGTGCTATCTTTTTCAGTGGAGTTGAAACCAGGCAAAGCAGCAGATGTGGGGTGGAATAGTACTTAGTGCCAGACACTATTGTGATCTTGTTCATCCTTCATTTTCCAAGAGGGCCACTGACTTCACAGGTCATGTTGTGCCTTGCACATCTGACCAATCTCTAATCACTCCACAGAACCATAGCCCTTGGAACAAATTATTCTCATCTGCCCTTTCCAGTAGAGGAAGTCTTCACCCACCTGGGGTAGATATCTCCCTAACTCACCGATGGGTTTGAGATCTTCATTTTGCACCATTTTATATATGTCTTTAAAGGTTTTTTGTGTTTTTTTTTTTGTGATCATCTTGTCATTTCTGATGGCACAATAGTCTTCCATTACAATCATATACCACAACTTGTTCAGCCATTCCCAAAGTGATAGAAATCCCTTCAGTTTCCAGTTTTTTGCCACCCCAAAAAGAGTTGCTATAACTATGTTTGTGTAAGTAGGTCCTTTTCTCCTATCTTTCATCTCTTTTGTTTACAAACCTTATAGAAGATCAAAGGGCATGCACAGTTTTATGCCCAAAAGGGCATGGTTCCAAATTGCTCTCCATGGTTGTGTCAGTTCACAGCTCCACCCACAGTGTATTGGTGTCCCAATTTTCCCACATCCCCTCCAAAATTGATCATTTTCCTTTTTTGTCATATTAGTCAGTCTGATAGATATGAGGTAGCACCTCAGAGTTGTTTTAATTTGTATTTTTCTAACTAATAATGATAAAAGCATTTTTTTATCTGACTGTGGATAGTTTTAATTTTTTCATCTGAGAATTGCCCATTCATATCCTTTGATCACATGTCCATGGAGGAATTCTTTGTATTCTCATAAATTTGACTCAGTCCTTTTTCAGAGACTTGCTGTGCAAATTGTTCCCAGTTTATTGTTTCCTTTCTAATCTCAGTTGTGTTGATTTTGTTTGTGCAAACCATTTTTAATTTAATGTAGTTAAAGTTAGCTATTTTACATCTCATAATGTTCTCTATGTCTTTTTCAGACATAAATTATTCTCTTATCCTTAGATCTGACAGGTAAGCTATTCTATGCTACTCTATTTGTTCATGGTTTCACCTTTTATTTCTAAATCATGTATTCATTTTGACTTTGCTTTGGTTTATGGTGGGGAGTGTTGGTCTGTTGCTAGTTTCTACCATACAATTTTCCACTTTTCTCAGGAATTTTTGGTTAATAGTGAGTTCTTTTTCCAAAAGCTTGGGTCTTTGGGTTTGTAAAAGACAGGTTACTATGGTCATTTTCTACTATGTATACCACTATTTATTGAGTGCCTAATCTAGTCCACTGATCTACTACTCTATTTCTAAGCCAGTAACAGATTGTTCTAATGGTTACTGCTTTATAATACAGTTTGAGATCTATTGTAGCTAAGAAACCTTCCTTCATTTTTTTTTCATTAATTCCCTTGATATTCTTGGCCTTTTGTTCTTCCAGATGAATTTCTTTTTATATTTTTCTAGTTCTCTAGTTTTGGTAGTTTGATTGGCATGGCACTGAATAGGTAAATAAGGTAGAACTGTCTTTTATTATATGGCTCAACTTATCTATGAGCAATTAATGTTTTTCCAATTGTTTTAGATGACTTTATTTGTGTGTAAAGTGTTTTGTAGTTGTGATCTATTTTTTGTAGTGCGATATACATGTTAGGAGAGGCAACTGTAACAAAGTAATCATAGATGGCTAATTTTGCAACCGGGAAGAGCCAAGTTTAAGTCTCACCTTTGACCCATATTGGCTGTGTCCAAGTCATTATTTAACCCTGAGTGTTCTAGGCAACTCTCTATAAGAAGATAAATTGAAGAGAAGATTCCTACCTGCATTGCTAGAGGGAATTTCTTCAACTGGGAGAAATCACATATCCAGTCCTTGTCCTTATGCAAATATTGCTTATTTATTAACTCAACAAAAGTATCATTAATAGAAGGTAGAAGGGCTTCTTGGAGGCAGGTTGTATGATAGCTGATAGAAACCTACTGAGAAAATCTGGAAGTATTAGATTGGTGATTAAGAACTAGTCCCCCGAAGCTCTATAAGTATATATCTTCAATTCTTTTAGCCAAAATAATAAGTCCCTAAACTCATAGGAGGACACCTATGGTACTGTAAAGAATGCCTTGCTAATAGTTAAAACTGGGGCTCAAGTTCTATGGTCACCAACTCCTGGACACCTGCTGGAAAACTCAATGGTACCTCCTCATTTGTTACCCCGATCAGCAGCCCATCTCTCCTAGCCGGGAGATGGATCAAACATTTATTAGAGCTAAAAAGGATGTAGATATCTAGATCCTCTAGTTTGGAGGTTCTTCAACTTTTTGTGTGTCATGGATTCCCTTCAACAATCTGGTGAACCTTTTCTCAGAATAACATTTTTGGAATAAGATAGACCTCTTGGAATAATATTTTAAATAGTTAAAGGAAATGCTAAATTTCAGTTATCAATTAGGGAAAATAAGATGTAACTTTTTTCCTGAGTTCACAGACTCCACCTAAAATCCCAAAACTGATTCTAGTTTAACCCCTTAATTTTAAAAAAGAAGTAATGGAGTCCCAGAAAAGATCATAGGTTCATCTATCTAGAATTGGGTCAATGCTGATGATAGATGTTAGTAGTCATCTAGTCACATCTCCTCATTTTACAGTTGAAGAAATTGAGGACCCGAGAGGTTAAATAATTGGTCAATTGAGATAATAATTGCAAAGCAGGGGGCAGCTGGGTAGCTCAGTGGATTGAGAGTCAGGCCTAGAGATGAGAGGTCCTAGGTTCAAATCTGGCCTCAGACACTTCCTAGCTGTGTGACCCTGGGCAAGTCACTTGACCCCCCATTGCCCACCCTTACCACTCTCCCACCTATGAGCCAATACACAGAAGTTAAGGGTTTAAAAAAGAGAAAAAAAAGAATTGCAAAGCAATTAGTATAGTGCCTGGAACATATAAAGTACCATAATAAATATTAGTTATTATTACTCCAAATTAATCAAAGGCGGAACTTAAACCCAAGTCCTCTGATTCAGCAATGCTCTTTCCACTGCAGCATGATAAAATCCATAGTTGTGTTGGTAAGGAGTAGACTTAGGATTTAAAAACAGTTCTTCCAACTTTAAAATCCAATATTTTCTTTAAAATAATAAACCACATATCTGTTGGTGATGGAATACTATTGTGCTCAAAGGAATAATGAACTGGAGGAATTCCATGTGAACTGGAATGACCTCCAGGAATTGATGCAGAGTGAAAGGAGCAGAACCAGGAGAACATTGTACACAGAGACCAATACACTGTGGTAAAATAGAACGTAATGGAATTCTGTACTAGCAGCAATGCAATGATCCAGGACAACGCTGAAGGAATTATGAGAAAGAACGCTACCCACATCCAGAGAAAGAACTGTGGGAGTAGAAGCACAGAAGAAAAACAACTTCTTGATCACATGGTTAGATGGGGATATGATTAGGGATGTAGACTCTAAGCAATCACCCTAGTGCAAATGTTAATAATATGGAAATTGGTCTTGATCAATGACACATGTAAAACCCATTGGAATTGTGTGTGGGCTATGAGAGGGGGTGGGAGGAAGGGAGGGATAGAACATGAATCCTATAACCATGGAGAAATGTTATAAATTAATAAATTAAATAAAAATTAAAAATAAAATATAGTAAAATAATAAACCACAGTAATTTCCTGATCTATCATTCCCATTCTTCAGCTGTCCCTTAAAACAAAAAAAAAAGTTAAACGAAAGCAATTGACAGAGCAGTATATCTGACAGTATATAAAGCATTCTATACCCATAGTCCCTCATCTGTCCAGCAGAAGGAACAGAGGTACATTTCTTCATCTCTTCTTTGGAGCCAATTGGTTATTAAAGTTATACATCATTCAGTTTCATTTTGTTCTTTTATATGGTTAAAGTCACTATGAATGTCTTTTCCCTGGTCTGCTTACTTCACTATGTATCAGTTTATAAAAGTCTTCCCATTTTTCTCCTAATTCACAATATCCGTTATTTTGTGCAATGAAATAATATTCCACCACTTTTAGCCATTCCTGAGCTGATTGACATTCACTTGGTTTCCAGGCCTTTGCTACCCCCCAAAAAATGCTTCTATGAACATTTTTGTATACATGGGATCTTTCTTTCTGTCTTTGACCTTTTTGGTATACATTCCTAGCAATGGGGTTTTAGTGTCAAAGGAGATGAACAGTATGATGATATTTTTCAAATAATTCAAAATTGTTTTCCAGAATGGTTAGAATCAATTCATGGCTCTACCAATAATGTATTGTTAATGTGCTGGTCATCCCCAGCCTTCTGATGTCAACAATTTCCATCTTTTGTCATCACTGATGGCCCCAAAAGTCTTAGTGAAGTTTAAGGTTTTAAAAGCTTTGGTAGATTAAAACTATACTAAGACTTTTTGGATACCCTGTATATAAACACATGTTGATAGCTTGCAACCTGTTTGTTAACCTCAGGTCTATTGATCTCATTCTTATCACTTCATTTAACCACCATCATGACCACACTTTAAAGTCCACCATCACCTCCTTCTTAGGTCCTGAATTCTAAGTCTATTTTCTGACCACAGTCCTCGGACCTTCCACATCTTTCTCTGTCTCTGTCTCTGTCTCTCTCTTTTTCTCTCTGTCTCTCTGTCTCTCTGTCTTTCTCTCTCTCTCATTCTCTTTGTCTCTCTTTGTCTCTCTCTCTGTCTCTGTTTCTCTCTGTCTCTCTGTTTCTCTGTGTCTCTGTGTCTCTCTCTCTGTGTCTCTCTCTCTGTCTCTCTCTCTGTCTCTCTCTGTCTCTCTCTCTGTCTCTCTCTCTGTCTCTCT
>NC_058131.1:114427091-114478196 GCF_016433145.1 Gracilinanus agilis | reverse complement strand
TCTCTCTCTCTCTCTCTCTCTCTCTCTCTCTCTCTCTCTCTCTCTCTCTCTCTCTCTCTCTCTCTTTCTCTTATTTGCCCTTATTGTGATATCTGGTCTAGCCTCCTGATTCTCCCAGTCCTTCACTTCCTTTGATTTTCTCTGGCCTCCTGTTGAGCCTGAATTTCACTTGCAGTCAGACCAGCAATTGCTCAAGTGAGATTTTCCCCTTACAGACATGCAAGTCCCCATCACTCAATGAAAGCCACAGCTGTTCTGGAACAGAAAATGACCTGGGCAGTTGCTATGGCAGCAAAGAAATGTCAGCAGTACAAGCGAGCAAGAGAAGCTACACCCACCTCAGAAAGGCAAACAGCAAACGCTGCCCTGTCTGTGGGCGTTTGATAAATGGAAAATCCTGATGGGGTCTTCTATTAGTCTGAGTTTTACCTTAGGTATGGAGACAGTGGGATGGAACTAGGGTCACTATGAAGCTGACCATAATTGGTCCTTTTGCTTGGGATGGCCAAAGCTGTGTCTGATGTCAGAAGAAGCAGTAAGAGGGAGAAAGTTTGGGAATTTGAGTCAGGAGAATCTGGGTTCAGATTTTGCCCAGACACCTAATAGCTAGGTATCATTCTTGACACTTTTTGCTAATCCTCCATAACCAACCTCTCCCTCTCATCCCCATTCAACTCTAGTCATGTCCCATTGATTCTCTTTTCACAACATCTCTGATATAGCCCTCTTTCTCTCCTGTCCTACAATCACCCACACCTCGATAGATGCCCTTAACACACAGACAACACACAAACAAGCCTTTTGGGTTGGTCTCTCCGCTTTCATTCTCTCCCCTCTGTGGTCCATCTTCCACTCTGCTGTCAAAATCATCATCTTAAAACACAAATCTGACTTACAATCCCTTTATTCCATAAACTCCCGTGGCTCCCTAGTACCTTTGGGATCAAACATAAAGTCCTCTGTTTGTCTTTTATAAGCTAATCTCCTAACTTTCTAGTTTTCATGCATTACCCATGTGTGCCAAAACCACACAACTCGTGGACAATTAATTCATGGGTCCTGCTCCAGTTTATCACATCTGTGGCTTTGCTCATCAGATTTCCCACAGCTGAAATGCCTTTCTCTATCTTTGTCTGTTGCCATCTTACTAGTCCTCTAAGATGCCACTCCCGTGGCACATCTTCAGTGAGGCTTTCTCTGTGCTGATATCCCCTCTCTACCATTTCTCACGGCATTTAGCTTCCTTCACATTTGTAAAGCATACATGTGTGTGAGATCTACCTTTCTAGACATCTAAGCTGGATGCTGTTTAATGGAGCCAGCCTGGGGAAAGAAAGGAACAGCTGAGGCCATTTGCACTGTAGAAGGACCACTGTTCCCACCCACACATGGAAGCTGCCTGAGGTCAGTGGATTTAAAAGGGAGAAACACGCAATCCTTCCCCAGGGTAAGTGAGGAGAGCAGGTCACGGAGCCCTGGTGCTCTTCTGGAACATTGACCTGCTAGGGGAGAGGGAGAAAATGACTAAATGAAGTAAGAAACCATTTCAGGCAGGCAGAGGAGACTGAGCTTGCAGGCAGCCGTTGTCTTGGTGACCTGAGGATATTCCCCCCCTGTTTGTGTTGTTTGTTCTCTACTGTTTGTGCTGCTCCCCTGGGAAGGCAGCCAGGGGAGTAAGCCGTGTGTGTGTGTGTGTGTGTGTGTGTGTGTGTGTGTGTGTGTGTGTGTGTGTGTGTGTGTGTTTCCCATCTCCTTGGCCATCTCCTGCATTGTGATCATGCTGGCACGCAGCACCAGAATTGAGTCACAGCCACATGACAGGAGCAAATCTGTGATGAGTCTGTAATTCATATTTAGCAGGTAGACCTCATATCTGATTAATTGCTCTGGGATGCCTCCCCCTTCCTGAGGGGCATACCTGATTTGATCGGTCTCAGACCTGACATTTGAAAACAAGAGTCATATCATCTTTATATATTTCCCTCAGTTACCTAGCAAAATGTTTTTCATTAGGGTTTTTGGTGTATTTTTTTTCTCAGTCTATATTTCTTAGTGCTCAGGAAGAAATCTGGGAAGGGGGAATTGATTCAGGGAAAGAAGAATTATCTATTTCCTCTGCTTCTAAAAAAGTTGGAAGGATACCTTCTCTGACTAGTATTAGAATAATCATTATCTGTGACCCAGCAAGCCTGATCAGCCTACAGTCACCTCCCATCTCTCTGTGGTCATCCGCAGATGGCTCCTTAGGGAGAAGCCAAGAGAGGCTGGAGAATATGGTACATAGGCTAGAGGCCAATCCATCATCTGGGACTGAGCCAATATTTTTTCCCAGATGGTATCAAAGGAGTGGCCTCAGCACCATCCTCTGCCCAGAGAGTGGAAGTGATGGAAAGAGAAAATTTTTGTGTTGGATTTTAAAGTCCCAATTAACCAAGACTGTGATCAGAAACCAAAGTCACGTCTGCACTTTGAAAGAAAAATGTCAGATTCCCAAAGAAATAGTAAAAGGCCATGGTTTCTCATAACAAATGAAGGAAAAATGTTTAACTCACTCTGGGAAATTTAATTTTATGCCTCCAAATGGATAGTACTGGCATCACCTTGTTTTGTGGGATATCCATCGCTTTAATTATAAGGCAACTGTTCTCTATTGAAGCACATGGTTACTATTATGCAATTGGAGGATAATCGTTTGCTTATTTCTGTTGTTTTAACCACAGCCTTATAATAGGATGTTAAAACTGTAAGTAATATAGTAATTAATTTTTAAAATGTTTATTGGTTTTAAAATTCTAAGTCATTGCTGGAATCTTGTAGCTAAAAACTAGTTTATAGGCAATGTGGGGAGGGAATAGAGAGCCAGTCACCAAGCCAGGACAATCTGGGTTTAAGCCCCATTTCTGACATGTTCTGACACTGTCTCAGTGCTACAGAGAAGGTGCTGGCCTGCACTGGGAGACATAGTTTCCTCACCAAGGGAAATCTCAGGTACAATCCCTTATTCATATAAACCCATATAACTAACTTGAGGCTTTAGAGAAGAGGAGAGGGAGAAACCATAGCAACCAGAATCCAGAAAGAGCTAATCAGCCCCAGAACCTCAGTGGATCATCCCTTTTCATCAGAGAAACAAAAGAACCAGCAACAGGAGGTACCAAGGATGAGTTGAGTATGAGAGAGAGAGAGAGAGAGAGAGAGAGAGAGAGAGAGAGAGAGAGAGAGAGAGAGAGAGAGAAAGAGAGAGAGCACCCTGTGGCAATATTGCTTATGGTGAGTGGGTGGGTGGGAGATGAAGTCCTGATGGATTGAGAGACCTCGGAACCTATGATGCTGCATAGATAAATATGAGATTTCTTTAGATTCTGAGAAACTTGTTTGAGAAACATGGAGGAGGTTTGAGAGAGATGTGAAAATGAAGGTAAATTTGTGAATGGGGGAGTAAAGACTTCCCTAGAGTGGTAGAAAGAAATTGGCTTATTCCTTGACTTTCCAGTGCCTGTAACCCTGGAGTCTATGAAAAGTGGTTTCTGGTGATATTGCTCTCTCCTTTTTCTAGTTGCTTTTATCTTATCCCCAAATCAAAGAGCTTATTTACTCAGATATATTCTATTGTCTATCCTCATATGTACGACCTCACCCATTGCTGTTTACTGCTTACTTTGATAATGAATTTTGCCAGATGAAGATTATCCTTCCTATAGCCAGTGTTTGGTGTTATTTTCCCCATTAGAGCAACCAAGGAAAGTGCCTCTTTTATTTTCAGTCCCTAAAAGAAAAAATCTTGAGCCTAGACTCTAGATGTTTAACATGTAATTGTAGATAGCTGTAATTCTAGCTCAATGACAGTCTTGGAGATAAGAGAGAGGAGAGATTGTCCAGCCACTGGAATCCTGGATCCTGCTCGCCTCTCCCTCTGTTCTCCATCTCGTACTCCCCACAAAGAAGGGAAATCACACCGTCCCCTAGAGACAGGGTGGGCCAGATCCCAGATCAGATTTCTAGCCAGGCCATATTCAGACCAGCATAAGAAATACTTATATTTCTATTATATTTTATTATTATTTCTTCCACTTAACCACACCTCTATGACTTAGGGGTTAGGAAAGTCTGGCTATATGAAATTAATTGATTGGATAAAGCTACTGGGCAATAAGTACCACCTTCCAGACTTTATCCCAGAGAAGTCTTTGCCTCGAGGAAGCTGTAAACTTTATCCAAATTCACAGACAATAGAACATGAAGAAAAACTTCAAAGGATATAGTCAAAATTGTCTATTTCTGTTAAATCATAGGATCATGGTTTCCACTTGGAAGGAGCCTTGGAGGCCATATAGTTGAACCCCTTTGTTTTACTTGATGAAAGTCACACAGGCGTCATGTCTCAGAGCCAAAATTTGAACCTACGTCTTTGGACAACAAATTCAGCCCTTTCCCCCCCCCCCCCATTCTGTCATACTGCTTTTCAGTCCATCAACAGACATTTCTTAAGCCCCTTTTATATGTTAAACCTTGTGTTAGATGCTGAAGATAAAAAGTAAAGCAGTCCTTGCCTTCAAGGAGCTTAAATTCTGGGAGGATAAACAAGAATGCATGTTGGCATATAGAGAATATAATGTCATTTTGGGAGGTGAGGGCACCAGCAGATGAGGAAATTAGTGATTTACCCAGAGTCACTGTATTAGTGACGAGCAGATTTAAAAAAAAAATTATAATATTTTACCCCCAATTACATTTTTTTTTAAAACCCTTAACTTTTGTGTATTGGCTCCTTGGCGGAAGAGTGGTAAGGGTGGGCAATGGGGGTCAAGTGACTTGCCCAGGGTCACACAGCTGGGAAGTGTTTGAGGTCACATTTGAACCTAGGACCTCCCATCTCTAAGCCTGACTCTCAGTCCACTGAGCTACCCAGCTGCCCCCCATTACATTTTAAAAATTTTAGTATTAAAAAAATTTTTTTTGAGTCTCAAATTGCCTCCTTCCCTCTCCTTCCCCTGAGCTGAAATGGTAAGCAATCTGATACAGGTTTTATATGTGCAATCATATAAAACATTTTCCTTTTTCTAGCTGCTTTTATCTTATATTAACCTTTTTGTGGACAAAAACAAAAAAAAAATAAAGTTTGCTTTAGTCTGGATTCAAACTCCCATCAGTTTTTTCTCTGAAAACAAATGGCATTTTTTATCATGAGTTCTTTAGGATTTGATCATTGTTTTGCTGAAAATAGCTAAGTTATTCCCAGAAGTTCATCATATAATATTACTGTTACTGTGTACAATGTTCTCTTGGTTCTGCTTACTTCACTCTGCATCAGTTTGAGTAAGTCTTTCCATGTTTTTCTGAAATCTTCCTACTCCTCAATTTTTTATACCACAGAGTATTCCATTACAATCATATACTATAACTTACTCAGCTATTCCCCAGTTGATAGATATAGAGATAGATATCTCTTTACTTTCCAATTCTTTGCCACCACAAAAGGAGCTGTTTTAAAATGTTTTGTACATATAGACCCTTTTTCCTTTTTTTCTTTAATCTCTTTGCTAGGTCAAAGGGTATACATGATTTTATAGTTTTTTTGGACATATATCCAAATTGCTCTCCAGAATGGTTGAATCAGTTCATAAATCTCCAACAGTGCATTAATGTCTCAAATTTTTTGTATTCCCTCCAACTTTTGTCATTTTCCTTTTCTGTTTTAATAGCTCAGCTAATAGATATGAGGTTATACCTCAAAGTTGTTTTAATTTGCATTTCTCTAATTAATAGTGACTTAGAGCATTTTTTTTCCACATGACTTTAGATAGCTTTAATTACTTTGTGAACTACCTGTTCATTTCTTTTGACTATCAGTTGGGGAATGACTTGTTATATGTTTGGCTCATTTCTCCATGTATTTAAGAAATGAGGCCTTTATTAAAGAGACTTGTAATAAAAAAATTTTTTTACCATTGTGATTACTGTGTATTACCTTCCCCCTATCATTAGCCCCTACTCTTTTTATCTTACTCTTTCTTCTTTCATTCTGTTAATCCTTAGAAGTGTTTTGCTTCTGACCTCTGCCAACCCCAATTTGCTCTCTTTTCTATCAACTCCCCACCACTTCTCTTATCTCCTACTTTCCTGCAGGGTAAGGTAGATTTCTATACCCAATTGAGTTTATACATTCTTCCCTTTTTAAAACAATTCTGAAGAGAGGAAGGTTCAAGCACTCCCTTCTCCACCTCCCCATTAGCCCCTCCACTGTAAAAGCTATTTTATGCCTGTTATATGAAATAATTTGCCCCCATTCTACCTTACCCTTCCCCCTCTCCCAATGTATTCCTCTTTCTCAACACTTATTTTTATTTTTTAAAATATCATCCCAGGGCAGCTGGGTAGCTCAGTGGAGTGAGAGCCAGGCCTAGAGACAGGAGGTCCTAGGTTCAAACCCGGCCTCAGCCACTTCCCAGCTGTGTGACCCTGGGCAAGTCACTTGACCCCCATTGCCCACCCTTACCAATCTTCCACCTATGAGACAATACACCGAAGTACAAGGGTAAAAAAAAAATATATCATCCCATCATATTCAACTCACACCCTTGTCCTCTTTCTATGTACACTCCTTCTAACTGGTCTAAGAATGGAAAAATTCTTAGGAGTTATAAGTACCATCTTCCCATATAGGAATATAAACAGTTTAGCCATACTGAATTTCTTATCATTTCTCTTTCTTGTTTACCTTTTTATATATCTCTTCAATCTTGTAATAGACAAAATTTCTATTCAGCACTGTTCTTTTCATCAGGAATGCTTGAAAGTTCTCTTTCATTGAATATCCATTTTTCTCCCTGAAGTATTATAATCAGTTTTGGTGGATAGGTGATTTTTGGTTGTAGTCTTAGCCTTTTTTTGCCCCCTGGAATATCATATAACAGGCCCTGTGACCCTTTAAGTGGAAAAGCTACTAAGTCTTATGTTAACCTGACTGTGGCTCCATGATATTTGAATTGTTTCTTTTTTGGCTGCTTGCAATATTTTCTCTTTGACTGGGGAGTTCTGGAATTTGACTATAATATTTCTGTGAGTTTTCATTTTGGGATTTCTTTCAGGAGGTGATTGGTAGATTTTTTTCAATTTCTATTTTACTCTCTGATTCTAGAGAATCAGGGCAGTCTAAGCTCTTTTATTGATCATGGCTTGTAGGTAGTCTAATATTTCTTAGATTATCTCTCCTGGATCTATTTTTCCACATTTGTTGTTTTTCCAATGAGATATTTCAGATTTTCTTTTATTTTTTCATTCTTTTTTACTTTTTATGGAGTTTTTTTCTTCAGAGGATTTTTGTGCCTCTTTTACCAATTGGCCTGTTCTGTCTTTTAAAATATTATTTTCTTTGGTATTTTTTTTGTGCCTCCTTTGCCAAGATGCCAACTATTTTTCGTGATTTTTCTGCATCACTATCATTTCTTTTCCCAGTTTTCTTCCACTTTTCTTATTTGATTTTTAAAGTCCTTTTTTATTTCCTCTAGTCATTCTTTTTGGAATTGAGACCAATTCATGTTTTTCTTGGAAGCTTTGGATATGGTAGTATTGACTTCGTTATCTTCTAAGTTTATGTTTTGATCTTATTTATTTCTGAAATAACTTTATATGCTGAATTTTTTGTTGCTGTTTATTTTCTAGCCTCTCTCTTGTCTTTTAACTAAAAAAACTGTTATAGGTGAACTCTGTTTTGTGATGAAGGGAGAACCATTTCAAGTTTCAGGTTCTTTGTATGGCTGCCTTCAGAGCTAGCTTTGGGGTTCTATAAGTTTTCAGTTTGTCAAAGGTTGTATGATATAAGAAAGAGATGTGTTTAATATTTTTCTGGTTCTTGAGTAACCACAAGCACTCTTTTTCAACTTTGAACTCTGACCAGGGTCCCCTGCTCTCATTTGGCCACAAGTGCTGGTGTGTACTAGTGCTCCTCCTTACCTTGGACTGCTACTAGGACTGTGAGCTGGATCTGAGTTTGGGCAATGCAACATAGTCCTATGCCCAGAGCCAGCAAAGGGATCCTTACAATCTCCTTCTGATCAGTTGTTTGACCTGCTTACTGTCTGTGGCTGAGAGCTCAGGAAGCCTTGGCAGCTGATTCAGCCACCCCAGGGTCTGTACTGGTTTGCTGGGATGGGGCCAGTTTTGGGGCATTGGTCTGCACTCTACTCCCACTGAGGTGCAACAGACCCCTCCTGCCAACCTTCAAAGTTATCTTGGCCTGAACAATTTTTCCACCCCATCCTTTTGTGGGTTCTGCCACTTCAAAATTAATTTTGAAGCATGATATCAAAGTTGTTTGGAGGGTAATTTGATAAAGATCAGGAAGGTGTACATGCCTTCTCTCCTATCTTGGCTGTGCCCCCTACACAAATTTTAACCCGGGTCCTCTGACTACAAATTTGGTGCTCTTTCCACTGGACCATATTGTCTTTGTAGCACAGTGCAAAGAAACCCATCTCTAACCCAACTAAAATAAGAAGATGAAATCTTCCCCCAATTAATTTTTAAGCCACCCATCATACACAACTAAGACCGATCCTTTCAACTAAAATGATCTTGCTGTCCATCTGAGGGAAATGTAATTTAGTTGAGAAAACTAAGGATTTTATTTGAGAGGACTTAGGGATTTTTCCCTAGATCTGTTCTTTATTATCTATAAAATGAAGCCATTTGATGTCTACAGGCTTCCATTACCTCATCTGTCAAGGAGATCAGTTTAATGGGAGAGACAAGGTATAAACAAGTATGTACAAACAAGAGAGAGATGGGATAAATTGTAAGTAATTGACAGACGGAAGGCACAAACATTACAGCAGATTAGTCAAAGCTTCTTGTAGAAAGTGGGTTTTTAGCTGGGGCTAAAAGCAAACCATGGGATCTAGGAGGTAGACATGAGAAGGGAAAGAATTCTGGACCTCAGGGGCAGTCGGAGAAAATCCACAAAATTGCAATAGAGGGTGAGCAAAGTTTAAGACTGGAAAGATAGGAAGGAGCCAGTTTTTAAAAGGCTTTAAATGACAGATGATCTTATGTTTGATCTTGGAGGCGATAGGGAGACACTGGAATCTATTGAATAGAGAGTGACATGGTCAAACATGCACTTTAAAGAAGATTAATTTGACAGCTGAATGCAGGCTGGTTTGCAATAAGAAAAGATTTAAGACAGAGACTAACCATTAGGCTATTGCTACAGTTCAAACATGAGAGATGATGAGGGCTAGCCTGTACTAGGGTTGCAGCAGTGTCAGAAGAGAGAAGTTGGAATATTCAAGAGATGTTACAAAGGTAAGAATCAACAAGCCTTGGTTATAGGAGGTGAGAGAGTGAGAAGTTGAGGATGATACCTGGGTTGCTGGGCAGTCAGTAAATATGTATTAAATGCCTACTATTTATAGGCCAACCACTAAGCATGCAAAGTCTGCTAGACAAAAGGTAAAAGACAATCCCTGATCTCAAGGAACTCACAGAATAAGAGGGAAGACAACATGCAAACAACTATGTATGAGCACACTATAAACAAGATAAATTGGAAATAATCAACAGAGCCACTTAACCTCTCCTGCCTTAATCCAATGGACAAGGAAATGACAAACTACACCAGTATCTTTGCCAAGAAAACCCCATAGATGCTATGGTCCATGGGGCCAGGAAGAGTCAGATAAGACTCAACAACAATAACAATCAGCAGAGAGAAGGCATTAGAATGAAGAAGGATCAGGAATAGGGTTAGAAATAGTTGTAAGCCTAGATGACTGCAGAGATTTAGAAGGAGTGTTTGGATGGTAGGAGAATAACAGGATCAGAGGAGTATCATGAATATCTAAAGACAAGAGAGTGTCAAGTGTCTGATTAATAGAGTGAAAGCTGCAGGGAGGTCAAGAAGGGAAGGATTAAGTAAAAGTGATTAGATTTGGTAATTATGAAGTCATTAGTAACTTTGGAGAGAAGGTTTGTTTGAATGATGAGCTTATGTAACATAAATTTGTAGTGTACCACTTCGGCAGGGTTTCATGATTTTCTCCAGCTTTATCCAGCTGCACATGAGTGGGAGCAAAGGCAGCTGACGGTGAGAGTAATCCAAGAGTGAGGCTTGCCAGCTTCAGTTATCAGATTAAAGGACAAGGAACTTGAGAAGACAATGTAGAATCAAACTGTTTCACCGAGAGGTCAAGATGGGGAAGAGAAGACAATGTAGGTAAGAGTGATGCCCGGAAAAGAACCAAAGGGTCCAGGGATTGGTCATCAGGGTGAAATGGAACAGGAATTGGGGCTGTAAAGCAGAGGGAAATGTAGAATGACAAGGGAATATCAGAGTTCATGAACATATTTGTGGATGATGACAAGATTAAAAGTGTGACCATCTCTCTGTGTAGATGAGGCAAAAATGGAAGAATAGGTTGTGGATTGAATAAGGTGAGGAACCGAATGATTAAGATGTTTGAAGGATGATCAACATGTTGAAGTTTCCTAGTACAAGAGCAAAAATTGAGGAGAAGAGAAAGTTGTGATCCAGGAACTAGAACTGTTGAGAACAGAAAGGGAGCGGATAGATAGACAATATTTTGGGTGATAGATATGGTTTGAGTGAACCTCAAAGAAGAGGTTATCGAGTAATGGTGGCAGAGGGAGAGACTGAAAAAAGCAATGAGGAACAAGAAATATTACAACTCCCTCCCACACACTATATATATCTCTAGCTTAGGTGGATGTTGGGAGAATGAATGAAAATGCAACCAGTGATCAAAAGAGTTGCTAGGGATACTGTGTCATCAGGGATTTTAGTGTTTATTATAAGAAGAGTTCAGATAGGTATTCCTACGGGGTCTACCCTGGGCATAGTGGATAAGAGTGCCAAACCTGGAATCAGGAATATTCACCTTTGGCCTCAGATACTAGCTGTGTGACCCTAGTGAAGTCGCTTTATCCTATTTGCTTCAGTTTCTTCATCTGTAAAATGAGCTGGAGAAGGAAATGGCAAAGAACTCCAGTGTCTTTGTCAAGAAAACCCCAAATGGGGTCACAAAGAGTCAGATACAACTAAAAAATGCTAAGCAACAACAGAGTCTTAGGGATGTGGTCTATTCATTCAGGAGACCAATGAAGAAAGCTGATGGGACGGCATTTCCTTCCTCTCCCCAAGACAGAAAAAAGCCCAGGTGAAGAGAATAGTTTCTTCTCTTAGACAGAAAATAAGAGACAGGCACTTGGAGGTTTTCTTCCCCATGTCATTGTTTCTTTCTTCTAATGTATTCTGTATTGAGTCTTTCTGAAACTCACATTTGGAAGGAAGTTCTTTGTTTGCCTGGCCAATAGTGTTGGCATTTCTGCCTTGCCAGGACCTGGTCCATGTTTATAACCTGGCCCCCTCAGAAATTCTAACAGTGACACCTGTTTCCTCACAGACCTGTCTAGCTCACTTAGAGTAACAGGGATCCTTTCCAGGATAAAGTACAGCTTTATAGGGGCAGGACAGTAGCCCTGACATGAGGACAAACTAGCCCAGACAACTGCAAAATGCTTCTCTCTGATTTTCTTGTGTTTTTTTTCCTATGTGTGTTTAAATATAAAACAAAATTTTAGGGACCTTTTTTGAGAAATCTGAGTACTAAATGGCTGAGTCATCCTTATTATCTGTGTGTAATCATGCTCTCTGGGTGAGGCAGTACCTTAGCTCTCTATTTCCATGTCTCATTGCTTGTTCTGGACCTAAGGACTAGGGGCTATGTCTTATGCTCAGGGATGAGGCAACATTTCCAGCTACCTTAATTAAGTCCTCTCTTCTTCATCTTCTTCCTTTTTCTATTCTTCTCTCTCCTCTTTACTCTTCTTTCTCTTCACATGATAAACATGGAAACATGGAAAGCAAAAACAAAACAAAAAGTAGAAAATCAGTTAAGGACCAAAGGGAAGGATTGCCTTGCCACTTGAAGGGCTCAGTGGAGATTAGATAATATAAATCTAAAGAGTGGAGCCAGGTGGCATAGTTGTGTGACTTCTACCAATCCTACTTAAAAGCAGAGAAATACCATGTTTAAGAGTGAGAAGGAAGATAGTAACAGTAACCCAGGATTGGGGTTTGACAGGGCATGAGTGGTGATAGACAAAAGGTAGTATTTGTTGTAGGATCTCAGTAACATCTCATGCTGGAGACCTGCAAGTGTTCAGTGCTCTCCAAGGGATCTGATCCAGGGCAAAGTTTGATTACTCCCCCCCCCCCAGTCTTCCCCCCATCCCTTCTGAGCTTTGAAAATTCTTAACTGAGTTTAAATCTGAGCAACTGTAGATGCTGCTGGACTGGGCCACTATCAGCTAGTTCTACTAGATCAGAGTCACCTTGAGTTTGCTACCCCCGTCTGTTCCTAGAATCTCCATCTCATCTCCTGCTGGTCCCTTCTCCTTCTGTCTTCAATCTTTCCCAAAATCAAGGTCTTTTCCAATGAGTCCTGTCTCTTCATTATGTGGTGAAAATATTTAAGCTTCAGCTTCATTATCTGATCTTTCAATGAACTGTTCATTTCTTTAAGTATCGACTGATTTGATCTTGTTGTCCAAGAGACACTCAAAAAAGACTTTTAAGGTGGGTTAGCTAGCCAAGCCTGGATGTGGGATGTCCTGGGTTCAATGACCTTAGACACTTCCTAGCTGTGTGACTTTGGGCAAGTCACTTAATCTTCATTACTGCTCTTCTGCCTTAGAACCAATATGTGGTATTGACTCTAAGATGGAAGGTAAGGAGATATATATATATATATATATGTATATATATATACATATATATATATATATATATAAAGTCTTCTCTAGTACCACAATTTGAAAGTGTCATTTCTGCGGCACTTTCCTCACAGTATATCTCTGACAGCCATACATTGCTACTGGAAAAACCCTTACACACCTGTAAGTAGTAGAGTCTTAGAGACAACTTTTACCAGCTTATGGGAGCCATATTTTCCTCAGAAATCAGCAGATATTACACATCAAGGACTGATTTATTATATATATTATATTATGTAATATTATATATAATAATAATTTATTATTTTGTTGATTATCTGGACTTAAGAAAATGACAGAACAAATTGCAGATTAAGCTTTAAAGTGTGATGCATACACCACCACTTCTCATACAAGTTGTTGACCATTTTCCAGCACATCTTTATCTCTAAGTTTTAACTGAAGTGCAAGCATGGGGGGACAGCACTGGAGTCTGTCAGATTTGGGTTCAGATCCTGCCTCAGATATTTGCTAACTGTGTGACCATACACTTCTGTGAACCTCAGGCAACAATCTGAGACTATCAATTAGAGATGGGTTTGAGCTACATGAGTGGATCAAGTTCCCACAGAGATAAAATCAGGCCCTTGATGAGATCTCAAGTTGTAAAGGTAGAGAATGAGAGCTGTAGTACTGGGCCAAAGACCTGAAAGATAAGCAAAAGGTGCAAGCCATCACAGATCAATTCAGGAGAATATTTAGCCAATCCAGATGTTTGCCACCAATACTCTCAAAATGTGCCCAGCTTACTGAATATTAGATCTGAATCAGGCCAATGTATCTTATTTAGGTTATTCCTTGCCATAAAGTATTTCCCTATTGAGTTATTTGTTTGGTAAGTTGTTTATTCACTTCTCAGTTAAGTTCAAGACTTTATGACCTGTTTGGGGGTTTTCTTGGTGAAAATGCTGAAATGGTTTGTCATTTCCTTCTCAGTTCATTTTACAGAAGCAACGAGAATTAAGTGACTTGCCCAGGGTCACATAGCTAGTGTCTGAGGCCAGATTTGAACTTTAGAAGATGAATATTCCTGTCTCTAGGCCAGGTACTCTGTCCACTATGCCACCTAATTGCACACATTTGTTGGTAATGGGGTTATTAAAGATAAATGTTTTGGGGGATGGAGGACAGGAATCATCAGCAATGAATCACCAGCCTTTTGTCTAGAAACAAAGGTGAAAAACAGTGATGGTGCCTGTTCAAGTTTAAAACTTCTCCACAACAGAAATGGATCAATTCTTTCCCTTAAACTAACCTTAGAGTTCCATCAACAGATAATGAAATTAGACTAATTAAACTAAACTCAAGCTACCATCAATCACAGTTTTGTGATGTGAAACATTTACCCAGCAGCGAAAGATGACTTTCCTTTTTTTTCCCTAGGAGGTGTCTAATGGTTTCCTTTGCTGACAGCTGGACTCCTTAAATCCTAGGATTAATCTGTTGGCATAGCTCAATTTCTTGATCTAAAGATCTCAAATATAATAGTGATAGTGATGAGAAATGGACCTCTGAGTTCATAGGTATAGGGATCTCCTAAATGAGACAATTCCCTCTATCAATATGTCAGCACCTTCTCTGCAAATTATATATATACAGTGTCTTAGAGCACTAAAAGGTTAAAGACTTGTCCAGTCAGGGTCCCAGAGTTAAAATGTCCAAGGTAGAATTTGAACCCAATTCTTCCTGGATTCAAGGTCAGCTTTCTAGCTACAATGCCATGCAGAGTCCCTAAACTCTGAACTAAGCTGAATGAATCTGTAAGATGAGGGATTGGAACAGATGCCGCTAAGGTTCTAATTGAGGATCTTATGAGCAAAAGTTAAAAATAAGTCATTTTCTTACTATCAAAGAGAACCTAAAGGGAACAATAGCTTCTAGAATTCTGGGACATCCAGTCTCTTAGGAAACTAGTAGAATATAAGCTCTTTGAAAGAAGGCAAAGACTAGTTTTCATTTTGCCTTTGTATACCTAGTGCCTTCCATATAATAGGCAAATATTAAGTGCTTGTAGAATTAAATTAAATCTTATTAAAACTTAAGTTCATATCAAGAGCAACTCAGGAGATTTTAGTTGCTCAGCCAAAATTCCTTTTTTTTTTTTTTTACACTGTAAAATTCCACTCTAAGACTATGTCTATACAACACTAAATAAAGAAGAAATCTGACAAGTAACTACTTTATGTGTTCCACAGAAACTAAAGGTGAATGACTTTAGAAAATAAATAAGCCAGAAAATTACCAAAATTCCTTTTCATCTGTGCCTTTATCCAAACCATACTTAAGATCTAGTCATTCATATAAAAATAATTCAAGTATAATTACAACCATATAGGCCTACTCCTAACTATCTGGCTCAGTTTTTAGCTCCTTTTTTGTTTTGTTTATTTCTTCCAATGTCTAAATACAAGACCAAAAAGGATATTGTCCTGATTTGTCATAAAGGTTGGGGGCTAGGTCTTAAATAGGATTTCTTTGTCAATTTCTGTTTTCATTGCCTCTAGAATATGGTAAGAAGACTAAGGTTCAGGTGGCAAATGACACTCTAGTTAGAGACATCAATGGAATAGCCACCAACTACTGCTACTACGAGTAAGGGCATTCCTGTTATGCTTCACCTATACCATCATCACTTGTTATTCCTGCCACCACTCCCCCAGTATTCAATTGGACCAGCCAATCTAAGGTTCTAGATATGTATGTATGTGTAAATTATTTGTATGTGTATGTGTAAATTATATGTATGTCTTGAGTACCACACCTAAAACAGGAGAAATTTGATACAAAGATTTTTTTTCCTACTTGATTAATTTCCTTCTTATTCCTAGGTCCATTAATTTTCTTTGTGTGGAAGTTTTTCATTTTCATGTAATCAAAGTTATCTATTTTATCATTTACAATTACAATTGCAATTTTGTCATTTGCAATATCCTTCTTCAGGCAAGAATACATCTCCCATCTGTACCTGTAAGAGTTATATAATCGGCTTCTCTTCTAAATTTTTTTTATGAAAGAATCCTTAATATTAAGGTCATATGTTCCATTTAGAATGTATTGTGGAATGTGGTGTAGGGTACATGAGTATAAGCCTAATATCTACCAGATTGCTTTCCAGTTTTCCTAAAAGTTTTTCAAAATAGAAAATTCTCTCCTAAGCAATTTATGTTTTCTTATTTATCAAGCACTGGGTTATTGAATTCCATTGTTTCTGATTCTATCTTATCTAGGTTTCCATTTATTTTTCCAAGTGAATTTTGTTTTTATTTTATCAAATTCAATAAAGTATCCCATTGATAATTTCATTGCTACATTGTGAAAAGAATAAATTAACTTTGGTATTATAGTCATTTTTATTATATTGATATGACCTAGCCGTAAGCATTGAATATCCCTCTATTTAAGTTCTTTGTATCTTTAAGGAACACTTCATAATTGAATCTATACCAGTCTAATCAGTGTTTTATGTGCTTTCATAGGTTGATCACCAGATATTTTATATACATTATAGTTATTTTGAATGGGATTTCTCTTTCTATTATTGCTTCTTAGATTTTTTTAGAATGTACAAATGTTAATTTTTGAGCATTTATTTTTTAGATTCTAATTTTGCTGAATCTATTAACTACCCTACTTAGTATCTTGGCCAATTCCCTAGGATTTTCAAAGGAAACCATTTTATCATCAGCCAACAGGGATAATTTTATCTCCTTTTACCTGTCTTTATGCCTTTAATTTCTTCTCTTAATGTTATTACTAGCATTTCTAGTACCATAACAAATAATAGGAGGAGGAGAGGGCATCCTTTACTCTCATTAGGAAAAGTTCTAATCTATCTCTTTTATATATGATGCTTGCTTTGCTTTATAGAGAGATACTTTTTAGTATATTTTCAAAAAGTCTTTCTAACCCTATACTTTCCTACATCTGTTGAGATAATAATATGGTTAGGAATGTTTTTATTTTTTAAATGATTAATTATATTGATTATTTCCTTAATTTTGAACCATCCCTTACATCCCTGGTATTAATGTAACTTGGTCATAACAAATGATTTCTTGACATGATTTTACTGAAAATTCTTGAACTAAAATTCACTAAAGACATTGACCTATAGTTTGCCTTCTGGGCTTTAACCCTCCTTGATTTAGGAACCAAGACTATATTTGTTTCACAAAAGGAATCTGGTAAGGTACTTTCTTAATTTTTTACAATAATTTTTGCAGTATTAGTACCTATTAGTCTTTAAATTCGGCAAATCAATTGAAATCTGGGTTGTTGGGAGATTTTTTTCTCTTTGGTGGTCCCTTTACAGTCAGTCCTGAGGTTGGATTATTTAAGATTTCTATTTCTCACATTAGTTTGGAAATTTTATATTATTTGAAGGTATTCCTCAAGTTCTTTTGTGTTCTCAGTTTTGTTAGCACATAAGTCCGGATAATAGGTTCTGTTTATTCTCTTTATTTCCTCTGGTTTTCTCATGATTTCACCTTGTTCATTTGCTATTTACTGACTTGATTTTCTGCCTTATTCTTTTTAATAAGATTTGCTAAAAAGTTTATAAACTATTAGTCTTTTCAGATAACTAGCTATTACTTTTATTTATTATTTCTGTAGTCTTTATGGCTTTCATTTTATGTATTTCTCCTCTAATTTTTTATATCTCTTCTTTTATGCTTATTTTAGGTTTGCTTGTTTATTGACTTTTTAATTTTTTAATGGACATTCAGCTTATTAATCCCTTCTTTTTCTATTTTGTTAATGTAGGTTTATAGGGATATGATTTTTCCTTTGAAGAATGCTTTAGCTACAATATTGTTATGTCATTATCATTTTCTTTCAAATAATTATTATTTCTATGATTTGTTCTTTGAATTAATCATTATTTATGATTTCATTGTTAGAGGAATAAGTATTTTATTTGGAGTCCCTGAGCTGACTGTTTTTTTTTTAATTAAATTTTTACCATGAAAGGATGTACTTACTATTTCTTTCTTTTTGTATTTTGTTTGCAATATTTCTGGTCACTTTTCGTAAAAGTTGCATGTGGTGGTAAGAAATACAAATATTCTTTAGTAGTCCCATTTAAAAGATGCCAAAAAGTCTTTAGTTCTTGTTTCTTTTGACAGTTTGTTTTCTTCTATATTTTCCTTTTTGTTTTATATATATATATATATGTATATATATATATATGTACATATATATATATGCAAAACTGAAGGAGGGATATTGAGATCTCCCATCTCTATGGTTTTGCTGTCTAGGTCTCTTTGTAGTTCAGTTAATCTTTTCTTTATGAATTTATTGTCTGTGGTTCCTTTCAGCACAATGTAGTTCCTTCTTTATTCCTTTTATGCTTTTAACATTTTTTTTCTTTAACTGAAAACATGATCAACTTTTGCTTTGGGGAATTCACCTGGTGCATAATAATATTTGTACGTCTTTGTTTTTTTAAGTGCATTTCTGGTAAGCAACAGATCTGAGGTTTTGCTTTCTTTTCCAGTCTGTTACTTTTCATTTGACTGGATTGTTCAAGCTATTCATATTTAAAATTATGAGAAATTATGTTTTTCCTCCATTTTTCTTTAATACTAAATTTAATATAATCACGAATTTAATAATTAATAAATTTAGTTACATTTATTAATTTACTTAATTCTGTTTTTTTTTTAACCCTTACCTTCTGTCTAGGAGTCAATACTGTGTATTGGTTCCAAGGCAGAAGAGTGGTAAGGGCTAGGCAAAGGGGGTCAAGTGACTTGCCCAGGGTCACACAGCTGGGAAGTGTCTGAGATCAAATTTGAACCTAGGACCTCCCATCTCTAGGCCTGGTTCTCAATCCACTCAGCTACTCAGCTACCCAGCTGCCCCCACTTTAATCTATTTTAAGGCAATCTTATTTCCACTGATTTCTTGCTCTTACTCTCAGCCTCCACTCTCTTCCATTTGTTACCCTTATCCCTAGTTTTGGAGTTTTACTTAAAATTTTTTTTCTTTCTAGATTTTATCTATTTATTTAATTCTTTCCCACTTGTTTCCCTTTCAGTTAAGTAGTTAAGTAAATTTCCCTTTCCTCTCCCAACCTTTAGCTTGTTTCATTGATTAGTTTTAAAATACTCTCATTTTCTTCATTCTTTATTTTCCCTTTATATCTATTCTAGACTTTTATTCTTTGATTCATGATTCATTTATTTAGTCCTTTTGATTCATGGTATATTCACTAACTATATTTATTTAGTCCTTGATTTAAAGTTTCTAGGAAAGTTATTTTGGGTTCCTTCTTCTAAACATTTGTAAGTTATAGTCTTGCAGATCTTCTTCCCTATTCCTCCTTTTTTTCTGTTGTGCTTCATTCTTAGAAATGTCAATTCCTTTGGATACTTTTTCTATATTTCTGATTTTGCAATTAATTATTGATCTTTTTGCTCTTCCCTTGGTCATTCCCCACACCTACACCCACACCCTAATTTACCTTGAAATTTCTTCCCTGGGTCCATGTCCATGCCTTTCCACTTTCTGATTGTCACTTGCCCCTGGGATCCTTGCTCTCCTCCTGAGGCAGATTGAATAATCTATGCACCAAATCCCTATAGATAATACCCATTGTAAGGTCCCCTTTTCCTTTTATAGAATATCTCTTTTCTCCTCGAGCAATTTTTCCCTTTTCCAGTCTGTTTTTATAATTCCTTCTTTTGTGTTAACCATTTTCTATATAGGCTCTCCACTTCCTGAAAGTGCAAAAGGGTTCATTTTTCCTTCATTGTTAGTTAGCCTTTGACTTAACTACAATACATCAAATATTCCTTTCTGTCTTCTCTGGTTTTTATGCATCTTTCCATTCTTTAATTTAGTCTTGCAAAAAACAGTGATTCACCTGTAGGCTATATTGTAAGGTTTAGCCCATGATATTTCAGGCTTGTTTCTCCACCATCGTTTCTATTTAACTTTTGCTTTCTTTCTTGTCACCTCATGTGTATTTAGAAATAAATCTCTTTTTTAAAAATACGATTTATTTAAAACATGATTCATAATCCACCACACACACACCCCTTCCCATCCCTCCCTGCTCCTGGAGCTGACAAGCATTTCTACTGGGTTATACATATATCATTGTTCAAAACCTATTTCCATATTATTCACATTTGCAATAGAATGATCTTTTAACATCAAAACTCTAATATATCCCCATTGAACTATATGATCAATCATGTGTTTTTCTTCTGTGTTTCTGCTCCCACAGTTCTTTCTCATAAGTCCCTCTGGATTGTCCTGGGTGCTAGTAGAGCCTTGCTGCTAGTAGTGAAGTCTATTATATTCGATTGTGCCATAATGTATCAGTCTCTGTGTATAACATTCTCTTGGTTCTGCTCCTTTCGCTCTGCATCAATTCCTGGAGGTTTTTCCAGTCCACATGGAATTCCTCCAGTTCATTGTTCCTTAGAAAGAAATCTCTTAAGAGACCCTCTGTTATATTGTGGAGGTGATCCTTGGTATTTGTTTATCCTTCTCCTATTTCTATTTCTGGGGCATTAGAAAAACAAATAATTTTATCAGGTCTGGTTTTCTTTCTAGGAATGTTTCAAACACCTCTCTTTTACTGAACATCAACATTAGTGATTAGGCTCACATTTATAGGCTAGCTCACCTTGGGCAGCATCTTAAGCTCCTTTGTTCTTCTGAACACATTCCATTTCTGCTTCTAGTTTCCTATGGGTACAGAATAATGTTATGCAATTTGAATTTCCTTTCCTTTCCTTTATATCTGAAGTCTTTCTTCTGGTCACTTACAAAATTTTTTGTTTCTCAATTGAATTGTTAAATTTAACCATTATGTGTCTTGAAATTTGCTGCCTCAGGTTTTTTTTTCTGGTTAACGATTTATAGGGTCTTTTGATTGACACTTGTTTTCTGTGTTCAGAAATTCTGTATAGTTTTTTTAATTATTATTTTTTCTTACATTCAAGTTTTTTGACTTTTCATGTTCTTTTGGGAGATCAATACTCTTTAAGTTGTCTTTACCTCTCTCCTTCAAAATTAATATGTCAGTTACATGAAAAATATACTTCATTTTGATGTTATTGTTTTTGGTTTCTCTTCTTTCAGATTATTCTGTATAATTGCATTCTCAGTTATCCTTTCTTTTGTTTCTTTGGTAAGACTTGCCATAGTGGATCCAAATTTTTCTAGCCTACTAATTGTTTCTGTTGTGCAGGCCATAAATTCTGCTTTTAAAAAATCTTATTTCTTTTTTAACTCATTCAAAAACATCTTAGTCTGGTTCCTAGGAATCCATAGGGACCTCTGCTTCATCAAATGTTGATTCATTTTCATTTTCCTTGAAATATTTATTTATAGATATTGCTTTTGCATAATTTGAAGAATATTTCTTTTTTTTTTAATCCTTACCTTCTGGCTTAGAGTCAATACATAGTATTAATTCTAAGGTAGAAGAATGGTAAGGACTAGGCAATAGGGGTTAAGTGATCTGCCCAGGGTCATACAGCTAGGAAGTGTCTGAGGCCAGATAACAAATATTTCTGATCTGATGATCTTCTCTCTTGTTTTACTTACTTGTGCTCAAAGATTTTAACTGAGTTTTCTTCCTCCTGACAGCTTTTATAATTTTACTCTTTTCTCTTATTGCTCACTTTCTGACTCCCTCTTCTGTGATGACAGTTTCCTTGGGGATTTCATTTCAGTAATCTCAGTTTTCTCCAATGCAGGGAAATTAACCACTTACCAGCTTCTCAGTTTTGGCCACAAGTGACTTCTGGAAGGACAGAACTGGCCCCAATTGGATACCAGGCTCTTTCTCGCAGGCTTAATAGAGTACTACACAGCCATACGTATGTGTCTGCACCAGTTCCCTCCGCTCTCCACTGTCCACTGTCATCACAGCCAAAGCAAATTTCAATCATCATTAGATTTCCTTCCAAGTTAGGAGAGGCAGGGAATAGGGTTGAGTTTTGTTGTAAACCTTAGAGTTGATTTGTGTAGCCCTGCAGCTGCTATGGTAGTGGTGGATGGATTGCTGAATGAGCCTGCCTAGGGTTACAGATTATTGTGTTAAAGTTCATCAACTTTTTACTTCTTTGGGTTCTTGTTGTCCTAGAGATAGCTGAACTTGTTTTATTGTGCTTAATTCCTCTTTTGGAGAAAATTGAGAGGTTGTGAGGATAGGCAAAGACATTGAGTTTTCTATCTTGTTGGTTACATGAGATTCTGAGATTCTGGCCCAATTCAGTCACACATATTATTCTTATTTATAAAGAGGCAGCAGAAGGCAAATAAAGGAAAACATGCAAGAGGATATAAAGGAGGGAAATAGAGAAATAATAATCACAACTATAAAAATGAATGGAATGAAGTCATCCATAAAAAGGAACTGGACACCAGAATGAACTAGAAAGTAGACCCAACAATATGTTGTTTATAAAAAACATACTTGAAACAGAAAGATTCATGTGAATTCAAACAAGAAGATGGAGTAGAAGTTGCTAAGTTTAAAACAAAGGAAGAAATGGCACTCCATCTCATAAGACTATAAGAAAAATAGACATTTAAAAGAGAAAAGCAGGGAAACTCTATTATGCTTTTTAAAAAGCCAGACACAGAGAAATAGCATAAATATTTGCTATATTTGCATCAAATGGTATAGTATCAAAGTACTTTAAGGAGGAATTAATTAAATACCATGGTGAAACCAATAGCAAAACTATAATAATTAGAAGTCTCAATATACCTGTCTCTAACCTATACAAATCTAACAAAATAATAAACCAGAAAGGAGTTAAAGACATGAGTACAATTTTAGAAGGTTTAGATATTATGCATATGTGGCAATTACTGAATATAAATAGAAAGCAGAAATATTAAACATCCTTTCTTGAACACTAATAAAATGATTATCAATAAAGGACCTTTGAAGAAAATTTTGTTTCTGTTCAGTTATTTCAGTCATGTCCAACTCTTGGTGACCACATTGGGTGACCTATGGTTTGCCATTTTTTCTTCAGCTCATTTTACAGATGAGGAAACTGAGGCAAAAAGGGATATGTGACTCACCCAGGCTCATCTACGTAGTGAGTGTCTGAAACCAGATTTGAACTCAAGAAGATGGTCTTCCTCACTCTAGTTATTTATATTTACTTGGGACTAAATAATTTCATCATGATGAATGTGTAAGTAAAACACCAAAATCATAATAAGAAAGCTTGGGCTCTAGTCAGCCCAATCAGCCCAATTATAATCAGCCCAACACTTGTTCCCAGGGAACAAGGATTAATCTTTAAGAACAACCTTTTGTCAATGAAAACCATGTCAATGAAGGCTGAAATGAGGACTCATCCAGGGCAATGACACCTTAGGACTTATTAGGACCAATACTTTGTGGGAATTGAGCTAAGTTTGAGCATATTATCCTAAAGGATCCCTATTGTAGGGGAGAGTATTCCCTAGAAATACTGGGAAATGTTTATACATTTTGCCATATCTTTGGAGGAAATATTCTTTCTTAAAAACCACCCAAATTTCAAGTAGTTAAACAGAACTGAAGTACTCATCACTGGTTCCCTAACAATGCAGAAAACAGGTGATGGAAGTTTGAACTAATGTCAGTGGAGATGAGGTGCCACCCAACACCTAAATGTACTCAATAATACCGAGAGGGGATCAATCTGGTTTTAGGAGAGGAGATCAGAGTTTAAATATTATATATTGATTCAATAAATGAAACTAGGCTATTAAAAAAACATTATTAAACTTGTCTGATTTTGAAGAAGAGAAAAAAAATCAAATTTCCAGTATAAAAAATGAAGAGTATAATTCACAGTAAATCAAGAGTAAATTTTAAAAATTATTAGAAACACTTCTCTTTAATTACATGCCAACACAACTGGTCATTTAAATGAAATAGATGAATATTTCTAAAAATACAAAATACTCCAATTAATTGTACAAGAGATAAAAATTTAAATATTTCAAGCTTATAAAAAGAAATTGAACAAACCATAAGGGAACTCCCAAAGAAAAAAACACCAAGACCAGATGTATTTACAAATGAATTCTATTCAAAGAACAATTAATTCCAATATTATATAAACTGTTTTTAAAAATAGGAAAAGAAGGGAGCCTGCCAAGCTGCTTCTATGATATAAAAATGATCATGATACATAAACCAGTAAGAAACAAAGCAGAGAAAGAAAACTATAAACCAATATCTGTATGGCTACCAACACAAAAAATATTGAATACAATATTAGCAAAGTGACTACAATGAAATATTAAAAAGATTTTTCATTCTGACCAGATAGGACTTTTAATATTAATACAAAGTAGATTCAATATAAGAAAAACTATAAGCATAACAGGTCATATTACTAGCAAAAACTATCAAATTGACCATTTTTTATAAATGCATGTAGAAAAAACTTTTGACAAAATATAATACTCATTTCTATTAAAAACATAAAAAATCACCAGAATAAATTATCTTACTTTAGGAAACTCTTTAAAACTGAGATCCAGTATTGTATGTAATGAGAAATGCTAGGGGCCTTTCTAATAACATAGTAAAGAAATGCTCATTTTCACCACTGTGAACTGAACAATCATCAACAAATACAAAATATTTCAATATGCAAAGAGTAATAAAGATACTTTAAAAGAAACATTCTCTAAAAAACACATAAAGTGTGCATATGTACATATGGGTATATAAAAATACATATGTTATATGTGTAAATAATTTAGACATATATGCTAAATTTAAGGTAATAAAGCTGCTTTGGCAAGAAGAAAACAATTTTGTGTCTTCTGCAATTAAAATTTCTTCCATGCATTCTTTAAAAAAATGTTTTATGGATATTCTCCTGTTCCTATCTATTGCCACCTACTAATGTACCATTCCCTCTCCTCCCTCCAAGTTGAAGCTTCCCTTAAAAAAAAATATATATATATATACACACACATATATAATATATACACATATATATACAATATATATGTGCATATATAAATTACAGCAAAACAAATGAACACATTGATTTAAGAATGCAGCTCTCATTCTACATTTCTAGCCAATTATCTTTCCATCAAGATATGGCATATATATTTCATGATCAGTTTTTAAAAGTCACTAATGTTTGCTCCTTTTTTCAGTTGTGTCTTTTTTATAAGTATTTTATTTTTTATCCAATTATATGTAATAACAATTTTAATATGTTTTGGAATTTTAGTCCTGAATTCTCTCCCTCCCCTCCTCCTCCTTTTCCCTCCATGAGACAGTAAGTAATCTGATAAAGATTTTACATTTGAAATAATATAAAATGTTTCTATATTAATATTTTTGTGGAAGAAAATGCAAACAAAAAATGAAGAAATAAAATGATATATATAGACATACTCCATCAGTTCTTTTTCTGGAAGCAGATGGCATTTTTCTCATAAACCCTTTGGGATTGTTTTGGATCATTTTATTACTGAGAATAATTAAGTTATTCATAGAGTTTCGTTACATACTATTGCTGTTACTATGTACAATGTTCTGATTCTGCTTACTTCACTCTGTATCAGTTTATGTAAGTCTTTTCAAATTTTTCTGAAATCCTACTGCTCCTCATTTTTTATAGCATAGTAGTATTCCATTATACTTATATACTCAGCCATTTCCCAATTGAAGGGCATCCCCTCACTTTCCAATCCTTCTGCCCCCCAAAAAAGAGCTCCTTTAAATATTTTTATGCATATATGTCCTTCTCTGTTTTTTAAAAAAATCTCTTTGGAATACAAACCTAGTAATGGTATTGCTGGGTCAAAAGGTATATACTGTTTTATAACCCTTTGGGTATAGATCCAAATTGTTCTCCAGAATGGTTGTCAGTTCACAACTCCCCTCAAGAATACATCAGTGTCTGGGGGCAGCTGGGTAGCTCAGTGGATTGAGAGCCAGGCCTAGAGACAGGAGGTCCTAGGTTCAAATATGGCCTCAGACACTTCCCAGCTGTGTGACCCTGGGCAAGTCACTTGACCCCCATTGCCTACCCTTACCACTCTTCCACCTATAAGTCAATACACAGAAGTTAAGGGTTTAAAAAATTAAAAAAAAAAAAAAGAATACATCAGTGTCTCAATTTTCCCACATCCCCTCCAAGTATTGTCATTTTCCTTTTCTGTCATAATAGCCAATCTGATAGTTGCAGGATGCTACCTCAGAGTTGTTTTAAATTGTATTTCTCTAATTAATAGTGATCGAGAGCATTTTTTTGCACGACTCTAGAGATCTTTAATTATTTTGTCTGCCTGTTCATATTCTTTGACTATTTATCAATTGGGTAATGACATATTCTTATACATTTGATTCATTTTTCTATGTATATGATAAATGAGCACTTTATTGGAGAGATTTATAAAAAAAAATTTTTTTCACCATTATGATTACCATGTATTATCCTCCATCCTGTTTTCCCCCTTATCCTACTTGCTTTTTTCCCCCATTCTGTCCATCCTCAAAAGTGTTTTGCTTCTGACCACTACCAACTCCAATTTGCCTCCTGTTCTATAAGGCTCCTCCCCACCCCACTCTCTTATCCCTTTCTCCTCCTACTTTTCTATAGGGTAATACAGGTTTCTATACCAATTGATTTTGGATGTTTTCCCCTCTTTGAGACAATTCTGAGGGGAATAAAGTTCAAGAGCTCCTCTCTCCACCTCCTCCATCTTCCTCTCCATTGTAAAAGCTCTTTCATGCCTCTTTTATGTAAGATAATTAATCCCATTCTACCTCTCCCTTCCCCCTTCTTCTAATGTATTCCTCTTTCTCATCCCTTAATTTTATTTTTAAGATATCATCTCATCATATTCAATTCACACCATTGCTCTCTGTCTATGCATACTCCTAATTGCCCTAATAATGATAAAGTTTTTAGGAGTTATAAATACCATCTTCCAATGTAGGGATATAAAAAGTTTAGCCTTACTGAATCTCTTATGATATATCTCTCCTATTTACCTTTTTATGCTTCTCTTGAATCTTGGGTTTGATAGTAAATTTTCGATTCAGCTCTGGCCTTTTCATCAGGAATGCTTAAAAGTCTTCATTAAATACTCATTTTTATCCCTGAAGGATTATGCTCAGTTTTGCCGAGTAAGTGATTCTCTGTTGAATTCTTGATTCCTTTGCCCTCTGTAATATCATATTTATGGCCCTCTAATCCTTTCATGTAGAAGCTGCTAAGTCTTGTGTTATCCTTACTGTGACTCCATGATATTTGAATTGTTTCTTTTTTTTGGCTGTTGGTGATATTTTCTCCTTCAACTTGGAATTCTGGAGTTTGGCTATGATATTCCTGGCGGTTATTCTTTTGGGATCTCTTTCAGGAAGTGATTGGTAAATTCTTTCAATTTCTATTTTACCCTCTAGTTCTAGAAAATCAGCAATTTTTCATGATAATTTCTTAAAAAAGATATATCTAAGCTCTTTTATTGATCATGGCTTTTAGGTAGTCCAACAATTTTTAAATTATCCCTCCTGGATCTACTTTCCAGATTGTTTGTCCAATGAAGTATTTAAATTTTCTTTTTTCTCCCTTCTTTGATTTTGTTCTATTGTTTCTTGATGTCCTTTAGAATCATTAGCTTCTGCTTGCCCAATTCTAAGTTTAAGAAATTATTTCCTTCAGTGAGCCTTTGTATCTCCTTTTCCATTTAGCAAATTCTTCTTTGCAAAAAGTTCTTTTCCTTAGTGAATTTTCTAATTTTTTCAGTTTCAAGCCCAATTCATTGATCTCCTCACTCTCTATTTTGTTGACATAGGCACTCAGCAATATAAATTTTCTCCTCAGTACTCCTTTGGCTGTATCTCATAGGTTTTGATATGTTGTCTCCTCATTATCATTCTCTTTAATGAGATCTGTAATTGTTTCTATGATTTCTTCTTTAACCAACCAGTTTTGAAGAATTAGATTATTTAGTTTTCAATTAATTTTAAATTTGTCTTTCCATGGACCCTTGTTAATTATAATTTTTATCTCATTATGATCTGAAAAGGTTGCATTTATTATTTCTGCTTTTCTGTATTTGTTTGCAATATTTCTATGCCCTAGTTCATGGCTGTTTGTTTTAAATTCAGGGAAGTGTCTAGCAGACTCCCTATGGACACATGGGGACTTTGAGAATACATTTCCCGTGATCCCTATGGGTTTCTGGTTTCCATTTTAAGGCGTGGGGACATCCAGTGTCCCCACGTATGGGGCAATTTAAATTCGGAGGAGGGCCTAGAGAAAGCCTCTTTCTGGGTTTTGCAGAGTGGCTAGCTAGTGTACCAGAGGGACAAGATGGGCTCCGGTGGTAAAATTAAAAGATAGGCAAGGTCATATATATATTTTATCAACATAGCCATGGCTTTAATTAAACTACTAATTTCTTTTATTATATCAGTCTTTATCATTTTTAATCTTAACATGGCCAATCTTTGTATATGTACCATATACTGCTGAGAAGGTATATTTCTTTTTATCCCTCTTCAGTTTTCTCCAGATATCTCTTAACTCTTGAGAAATACTTTGACCACTTAACTTATGTCTTATACTATTACATAATTATAAAAAATATTTAAATATCTTGCATATAAGGCTATTTCAAAACTTTGTTCTGGAGATTTTTCCTAGTTGCTTTACTTCTAACTCTGATGTCATTTATTTTGCTTGCTCAAAGGCTTTTTAAAATAGGAATAAAATTAAATTTAAAAAATAAAATTTACTTTATCTTTTATGATCATTTGTGTAGATGCAAAGTCTCTACCTATACATAACAGTGGATGATTTTTATTTAATTTCTTTTTGATATGGTCTTTTATACTTATATTATGTATTCATTTGGGACTTTTTATAATATATGATGCAAGGTATTTATTTAAAACTAATTAATTCAAAACTACTTTTCTGTTTTTCCAACAGTTTTTTGTCAATGAAGTAATCTTTACACCAATAGTTGATATCCTTGGATTTTTCAAACACTGTGCTACTATATTCTATTATTTCTGTTTTATTTACTTAATCAGTAAACTAATTTGAAATAGTTCTCATAATTGCTTTGTGGTGTGATTTGAGAACTGGTGTTAAATTTTCTTTCTTATTATTTTTCATCATTTCCCTTAATATTCTTGACTTTTTATTTCTCAAGATGAATTTTACTTTATTTTATTCTATACTGTAATCTTTTTGTAGTTTTTTTATATAATACACAAAAAATCTATAAGATAATTTAGGTAGCATTATTTCAATTATATTGGCATAGTCCAGACATGAAGAATTAATATTTCTCTGATCATTTAAATCTTTATTTATTTAAATAGAATTTGGTAGTTGCATTAATGTAAGCCCTGACATTATTTTACTAGCTAGACCCCAGAGAGTTTATATATTCTAGAGCTATTTTCGATAGGTTTCCCTTTTCCATCTCTTCCTGCTTGGATTGTTAGCAACATATAGAAATGTTCATTTTCATTGGCTTATTTTACATTGTACTATTTTACTGAAGTTTACACCTAATTTTTTAATTAATTATTTAAGATTCTCAAAGCAAACTGTCATATCCTCTGAAAATGACAATAATATATTTTCTCTTTATTTATATTTATTCCCTCATTTTCTTTTTCCCATTTTATTGCTATAGAGAACATTTCTAAAGCTATAACATTGGTGGTAATAAACATTCTTATTTTATTCTTGATTTTATTAGAAATGTCTCTAGTATTTCTTTCTTATAGAAAATAATAGTTTGAGGGTTTTAATAGTACTGCCTGTTGGATTAAGAAAGATTCTATTTATTTCTATGTTGTTTAGTATTTTTAGAAATATGAATGATTACTGTATCCTTGCCAAACGTTTTTTAAAAATCTATAAAATCATGTGTTTTTATTATTTTCATTATTAATCTAGTTCATTATGTTTATAGTTTTCTTAATGTTTAATCATCCATGAATTCCTAGTATAAATCCAATATGGTAATAGTGAATAACCTTTGATATATGATGCTCTAGCCTCTTAACTGACATTTAGCTTAATTTTTTTGTATCTATATTCATTAGAGGTATTGGTCTCTGATTTTCATTGTTTATCTTTTCCTTTTACAGGCTAATGCCGAATGTTCTCTATAGCAATAAAATGAGAAAATGAGGGAATAAATATAAAGAAGAAATAAAATATTGTCATCTTCAGAGGATATGACAGTTTGCTTTGAGAACTGGTGTTCAATTTTTCTGTCTTACTATTTTCATTATTTCCCTTAATATTCTTGACTTTTTATTTCTCAAGATGAATTTTACTTTATTTTATTCTATACATATTCTATATGTATTTATATTATATTATATAAATATGTATCTATCTATACATATTATATATATACATTTATTCTTTTTTGTAGTTTGTTTTATATGACACACAATATAAGGTAATTTAGATAGCATTGTTATTTTAATTATATTGGCATAGTCCAAAAATGAAGAATTAATATTTTTTGTCAGTGATGTCTTCTTTGGGCTTTCCAGACCAATAATCTAAGCCTTCCCTAAGTTTGTTTAACTTTTTCATTGAGAGACCCATGCAGAGCTACAAAGATTTGACATTACCCGTCATATGGACTTGATCAGTTAAACTCAGGATTTTATCTTTGTAAGGACTCTCCCTTATTCAGTTACTCCTTCAGAGAACTGTTACTTTGTTTGCTTTGACTATGTTTCTGTTTTAGTTTTTCTTTTTTCCTTTAGTGCTACCTATGTCAGGCTTCTTAAATATCAAATGTAGGATTAAATCATTGAGGTGGTGAAAGTTCTTCTAGAATATTTTAAGGAGTATCACCTAGGCATAAAGTGCAGAAGGAGTGAAAATTTAACCCCTATGCCCCTGGAAGTTAGGTTAACTTTTCCTTCAAAGGTATTGTAACTATCATTGAGACTTGGTTAACTCAGGAGATTGAATAGAGGCTCCAGCAATAAACATCATTTTCTAGTCATTTAAGTACAAAACATCCATGAAGAATTCTAGATACTCTCTTATACTTATTAAACCAGGATAAGAACTTTCCTCATCATTATTATTTTAATAAATAGTAAAAAATAATCTGAGAGGCACTATGGCATAATGGATAGAAAATGAACTGGTAAATGTGGATTGAAATCTTGTACCTCCTCTCAGTGCCCTAGAAAATAATACTTTAATGAATTTGAATCAGTTTATCAGTGGAGAGTGTGTCCAATCAATCAATCAACAAACATTTAGTAAGTGCCTACTATGTGCCAGGCACTGTGTTGGGGATACAAAAAGTAGCAAAAGACAGTCCTTGCCTTCAGGGAGCTAATAATCTAAAGAAAGAAGCAATATGCAAACAAATATATACAAAGCAAACAGCATACAAGATAAATGGGAAATAATTAAAAGAGGGAAAGCATTGGAATTAAGAGGAATTGAGGAAGCCTTCCTATAGAAAGTGGGATTTTAGCTGGGGCTTAAAGGAAGTCAAGGTCAGTAGTCAGAACATAGTACAAGTTTCTCAGACCAATAAACTAGATCTGAACTACTATGTGTGTATGTGTTTATGCTCAAATATAGGTGTATATATACTGAAATGACAACATGAAATATGATTATTTTTCCATAAACTGAATTTGTTTAATATGTGTACATCAATGTTCCAATATCTCAAAAAACTGTGATTTCATCTGTACGTGTCCTCCTTTCACTGACACAAAATTCAGCCCCTCTGTGCTTAGGAGAAGATCTCTAATGAGCTGCAGTGCCTGAAAAATAAGTCATTTTGTGACCAACCTGGTGATGAAGCCCTATGAACTGTACTTGGCTGGTCTATCAGCACTAGGTCCACAGAATCTATCCTTAAAGTCTTTCCAGCATGTTAGAATCTATAGGAGCTAGTGTTTTGGAGAATTTGGGAACTCAGGGTGGAGGGTGTCCAATTATATAGATTATTTTTTCCTTTATATCATTAGAAAATAAAAATAAAATAAAGACAGAAGATCAGCATAGAAGTAGTTTTGCCTTTGACAAGGTTCTAGGACATTCACTGCATATCAAAATTAAAATTTCAACAACATATCTCCTCCCCTCTCCCCCCAATTCCCCAAAAGAGAAATGTAGTTGCTTCTGGATTCGATTTCACTTTTGAACAAAAGACCTGCCA
This sequence comes from Gracilinanus agilis, assembly GCF_016433145.1. Classification (NCBI taxonomy): domain Eukaryota; kingdom Metazoa; phylum Chordata; class Mammalia; order Didelphimorphia; family Didelphidae; genus Gracilinanus; species Gracilinanus agilis. The sequence goes on along the minus strand of NC_058131.1, from coordinate 114,446,213 downwards.
GGAGAGGTGGCGTTTCAGGCATCTCAAAGAGCGGTATCCACAGCCATAGAGAGCAAATGAGAGAGGTGATTCAGAACAAAATATATTTTATGCTGTATTGTCTCTTTATTTAATTTCTTGTCTGTTTGTGTTTGTTTGTTTGTTTTTTGCTGTGGTTATAGAACATAGCAGTTAAAGCCAGAAGGAACCTTAGAAATCCTCTACTCCAATATTCTCTGTCTGTCTGTCTGTCTCTCTTCCAGATGGGGAAACTAGACCCAGAAATGTTTCACTGGATTTAGGAGTAGAAAGTATTTTAAAGGTTAGCTAGTATAATCCGTGGGTTTCAGATTACTAGAGAGCCAAGGAGTTATTTTAATAGCTTTACCAATCTATATGTGCACCAAACGTTACCATTTTGTTCTTTATTTAGTTTAACAAAATATGCATCATGATAATAAATAATGTCTTCTTCATGCATAGCATTATGGCCTTTTCCCCTTCTCCACAGGGGAAGGGCCAATGGAAATATTCCTGAGGTATTCCAGATTCATTTAAAATAGTTTGTGAATCAGTACATATACTTGGACTGGCCTTGCTGATGAAAAATTGAACTAGGCCCAGAACTGAAAAGAAGAAAAAAAATAGGTTCAATTGTCTTTAAGAAATTGCTCAGTGACTTCAAGCTATTCTCCTATGTTTTTAACATTAATATTCTTAAAAAATGCATAATTAAGTTCCAGAGAATGGAAATCTATAGGAAAGGCAGTATGGCAAAGGAGATAGATGAGCTGTGTATAGTTAGAAGAAGTATGATAATTTAGAATGAGCAACTTCATTTTGTTTTAAGCCTCTATTTTGTGACTAAGTAGTTGTTATGTAAGCTGTTTTTCTATAATAAGATAAGCACTTGCATATAGTTTGGCAATGATGTACAAATTCTTTAAATTAGTAAAAAAATTACTAATGGTCCTTGGAATTTAGTAAAATTACTAATGATGTGTGTTCTCCCCCATCCCACCTCATGCCCAAAATTTGATAAATAACTGATAAATATTTGCTGATGATGTTAGCTTTGGTGGATAATTTCCTTTCATTACAAATTTAAGTAATCATCACCAATCAGAACTTAGATATAACTTGTAAATGTTCTTTTTATTTTTTTTTTTAAACCCTTACCTTCTGTCTTGGAGCCAATACTGTGTATTTGGCTCCAAGGCAGAAGAGTGGTAAGGGTAGGCCATGGGGGTCAAGTGACTTGCCCAGGGTCACACAGTTGGGAAGTGTCTGAGGCCAGATTTGAACCTAGGACCTCCCGTCTTTAAGCCTGGCTCTCAATCCACTGAGCTATCCACCTGCCCCCTTGTAAATGTTCTTAATAATAAGAATAAAAAGAATAAGAATAAGAATCCACTGGAAGCCTGGGCCTTCACCCTGCTCTGGGGTCATGACTAGGACTCCCCTGCAGCCTATGTTCCCTCAAGACCAATACTGACAGACTTATCAGAATGCCATTTCAAAGCGAGTCACATAATCTTCAGCTGGGCAGAATGGAAAATTTGTCATTAACACTGTTTTTGGACACTCTGAAGGATATGATATTTGTATTGCTGAAAAGTAAGTACTCATTGATGAGTATAAGGTTTTTTAAACAGGACATAAGCCCTAATAAACATATATAATGGCAAATCAGTTTTATGTATGTATATTATGTGTTCTACTGTGCAACTTTTAATAAGTTGTTTAACTTCTATATCTCAAAAATTCACGTGGCTTTATCCACTCAATTAGAGGTGGGTTGCAATCTTAGTGGAAGGAGTTCCCAAACCAGAAATTCCCTACACTGAGGGAATCACAGATTCTTGTCATATTCGGGTATTCTTCTAGTAATACTATATGACTACAAGTTATGAAATTCTATAGTTGCTAAAGAATTAAAGTTATGGGTATAAAAATTAAAATTAGTATATAATAATAACTTAAAATATGGTTTTGTAGGATTTATTAATAATCACTCGAAGTAAAGGAACCAAAAGGTAACAAAATAAAACTACGTGCCCATGGCTAACCTACCTGTTCAAACAGCCCGCATTCCCAGCTGCAGGCCGCCATAGAAGGGAGCAGAGCTAGCCCCGGAAATTTATCCCTTGTCTACATCAGCATGTAATGACAGGAAGACAGTGGGCTCTTGGGAAAAGTAGCTCAAAGGCACAAGATTTAAACCAAATTACACATGGGTCAGTGGGCAAAGGATAGGCACATGATAGACAGGAATATGTCTGCTCTCTGAGATTATGACTTTTAATGTTCAGCTAGTGCCCTAGGACTTTGTCTAGACAACTCTGCTGCTATATTCATTTGACTTCTTCATTTTATTTTTTTATTCTCTAATGATATACAGGGCAAAGACGAAGGGATATATATTATTATAGATATAAGGTGCTGTGCTGGAAAGCCTTCAAGGCGGGGTACTATGAACCAAACGCCTAAATTTTGAAACATTGCCAGCAAGGAATTGTGCAGGATAAAAGGCGAATATGTTATCAAACAAATAGACTCAAGCATTTAAGTGAATCTATGTTTAAGCCAATGACCCAAATTGCAAAACTGTAGGACTGTCTATCCATCCCAGGCAACTTTTGTCCATATACTCCCATAGTTCATTCAGCACAGGCATCCTTCATGGGTAGGACTTTACTTACTATATTCTTGTTGGGAATATACTAATGGAGTTCTCAGGCAGTCCATTATTTATCCCTCTTTCTTGCTGCATGACCCACCCATCTGCTTTTTCATGGCCATTCTGTCTTCTTTTCCACCATACGTTTCTGTGATGACGTCCTTTCCTCCAGTTCTTCACTGTATCTTATTTGTTTGTTATCATCTTCGTCGCACACGTCTGTCTATGCTCCCTGCCCTCTACTCCCTACCCAGACTTGCCCTTTCACCTCTGTCTCTGAGAACAGAAGTCAGATCAGTCTTGGCATTTCAGGAAAAGGACAAATCAATCCATTTTCTTATCATCCCTGTGACTTCCTTGATTAAAACACCCCCTCTCTGAGGTTGCTCTGTGTGTGTGTGTGTGTGTGTGTGTGTGTGTGTGTGTGTGTATCCATCACTTAGCACAATACCTAGTTCATAGTAAATAACCACATTGACAAGAACTTAATTCCATGGAATTAGCAAGTATCCTTTAAAAGGCTCAGGGAATTCATATTAGCTTTTGGTCATCATATATTTTCTCAATCAAGAGAAGAGGAGGTGCTTTGGCCAGAGTGTGCTCAACTGACATAATTCTGGAAAGAGGGATGATGGCAGGGAGACTGGGGAACCTATTTCTGGAGAATCATGTATTGCAAATGCTTTGAAGTGAACTGGAATGTGCCCAGACATTTCGTCACTGGTTCTACTCTACATGGTGGAATAGAGCCTCTTTAATTAGCCAATCAAAGATCAAAACTGGAGTTTCTTCAAAAGCCAGACTTTGTTCCTTTGGGTCTGATTCCTTCTTACTTGACTATTCTAGTGAGAGAAGAAACAATGCTGTAAAGAGAGAGGCCTAGAATTTTCCCTATCCGAGGCCTACATATAGCCTATTAATATGGGCAAAGTTCTTTGACTTTTGTTCTTTCATTTTGGATGAAGGAGAATGATAAAAACAACCTAGTGTTCTTTGAAAGATCAGGAAAGTGATGTGCCCAATTTCCTGTAATTGAGTTCATGCCGGATTTTGCAACCCAGATATAGCAGTAATCCATAGAAATTTTGAACATTTTTGGGAGGGAATTATTTTATTGATTTTAAAATTTATTAGTGCTTTTTGTTTATACAATACAGGTATTTCCTGATATGCATATCCCTTCATCATTATTCCCTCTCCATAACTAAAAGAAAAAAAAAGCCAGGCAACCTTATGTCTAACAATATCTAAAACATACCATATCTGCAGTTCCCAATCTCTTTGCAGAAAGGAGGGAAGTATATGGCCAAGATTAGTCATAATTAATCAGACTCAGGCTAGTACATAATTGTTAAGATGATAGCTTGAAAAAAAAGTTGTCTGTGAGCCTAGCTGGAATTTAGCCATTATTGTTCCAAAGTGCAATGTATTTAATACCAACTTATTGAAGGGAACAACTTCAGTTTACATTCTTGAATAAAAGTATATCTATGGGGGGCAGCTGGGTGGCTCAGTGGATTGAGAGCCAGGCCTAGAGACAGGAGGTCCTAGGTTCAAAGCTGGTCTCAGACACTTCCTAGCTGTGTGACCCTGGGCAAGTCACTTAATTCCCATTGCCTAGCCCTTACCACTCAGTCAATACACAGTATTGACTCCAAGATGGAAGGTCAGAGTTTATATTAAAAAAAAAAAAAAACAAACGTATGTCTATGCTTCAAGACATCCACATCCAAGATGTCACACTGAATGGCATCCAGTATAGCTATAAACAATTGAAATACAAAATAACACTACACTTGCATTCAGGGAAGTGCTAGAGCCATGAGCCCATTGTTAATTTTTCAACATGAACTTTTACTCTGAAATCAGCAAATAGTACAAATCAGGGCTTGATTTTTTTTTAATTGACTGGACCCTATTAGCTTAGGAATTAGATTGCAAATTTCTTGAGGTCAAGGACTGTCTTTCTTTGTATCCCCATCATTCAGCATAGTGCCCAGAAAACATTTTTAATAGATGCTTTCCAAATACCCACAATTTCCAAATTCGCTGAAAGAAAAGTTATCAAAACATAGAGTAGCAGAAGAAATTAAAACTGAGAGGACAAGAAAAAAAAATATATATATATGTATCATCTTTGTCATTCTGAATGTAAATAGAGTTGTACTGAAGATGTTTTCAATGAGTCTCCAGATGAGTTTAAATTCCAACACTTTTATTCAGGTAAAAAAAGCAATCATTATATTGACCTATATAATATCTATGGGACATTAAATATAAAAGTATAATAGTAAGATATTAATATGTCCTCTGCCCCTTTCTGCCAGAACCCCCTCCAAAAATGATAAAAGTAATAAATAAAAAAACTGACACTACTATGCCATAAATATCCTTTATAATTCATAAAATAAATAACACTGTATCCAGAGCATCATTATAGACAGAAATGTCTACAGCTTCCCAGATATGACATAGAATCATAAAAATTTAAGAAAATCACTTTAAATAGATGCAGCCACACCAAATATTCATAAGCTCCAAACTACATAGAATTATCTTCCAAAATATAGAGACTAAATAAAAAAAACCAAAAAATCATATGGGGACAAAATGAGGTACATATCATCCCTGTCAAGCTTGTCTGCTACTGGAGTTGTCCCAAAGATGCTTTCAAGAGAGTGGAAAAGCAGCCCATTGCCAACTCTACATGCTTTCACATAGTCTAAGTTAATGAAAGGGCAGAGTGCGAAACAGCCCAATTTGCTACCAAACAGCCTGAAGCAATAGGATTGCAGTGTGGAGGAGTAGCCCAACACTAGCCCTACCTGCTTCCACATGGTCTGATGCAATGAAACTGGCAGAGGAGGGAGCAGCTCAATGACAGTCCTATGTGCTTCCCCATGGCTCAAGTTGACAAAAGGGCAGAGTGGGAAATAGCCCAACACAGGAGACAACAGGGAAATCAAAAGTAAGGGGAATAGAATTCAGCTGAGAAAAAAATTGCTGCAAGCCTCTCCGCAAGAAGCCAACTGGTTCACCGCCCTCCCCCCACACCCCAAAGTGCAACATAGGGACCCAAAGACAGCCAGATCTACTGAAACTTGGAACTGCCCTCCCTCCAACCCAAGAGCAGAGCAGAACCTCAAAAGATAGACAAGGTAATGGGGAGGGGGTGGAAATAATAACTAGAAAAATGAAAAAGACAAAGCAAAAATTTAACCTTAGAAAATTACTTTAGTGATGAGAAATATAATGTATATAATATAAACTCAAAATATAAACTCATAATTGGACAGAAATGATAAAAAAGAAACATATAAAGCCTCAAAGGAAGGTGAGAAATGATGTCAAGCCCCAAAGACCTCTTAGAAGAACTTGAAAAGAAGTTTAAAAAATCTAATAATAAAAGAAATGACAGAAAGATTCAAAAACTTGGAAACTAGAATGGGTGAAATGGAGGCAAAAAAAAAAAAAGCACTCAAGAAAACAAATCCCTAAAGATTAGAATGAGCCAAATGTAAAAGGAAACAGAAAAGCTCAAAGAAAATTAGAATTGAGAAAAATAGAAGCTAATGACTCCATAAGGCATCAGGGAAACAATAATATAAAATCAAAAGAATGAAAAAAAACAGAAGAAAATCTGCATTACTTCACTCAAAAAACAACTGACATAGAAAATATATCCAAAAGAGATAATCTAAGAATCATTGGAATACCTGAAAGCTCTGATCAAAAAAAGAAGGAAGAGAGAAAGCAGAATAGGATGGGTTGATATCACCCCTGCCAAAAAAAATCAAGAGACAGTAAAGAAGAGCACACAGAGAGAAGAGAAAAGGAAGGATAGAAGGGGATAAATTCTCACATGAAGAAGTGCCTAAATACTTTGAGTAAGTCAACAGAAGAGAATATCATATTCAAACTCTTTTTTAAAACCCTTACCTTCTGTCTTAGAATTGATATAAAGTATTGGTTCTAAGGCAGAAGAGCAATAAAGGCTAGGCAATTAGGGATAAGTGACTTGCCCAGGGGTCACACAGCTAGAAAGTATCTGAGGTCTGATTTGAACCTGGGACCTCCCATCTCCAGGCATGGTTTTTATCTAGTGAGCTACCTACTTGCCTCTTGAAAGAATATTATTCTGAACTACACACACACACACACACACACACACACACACACACACACACACACACACACATAGCAGAACACAATGGAAGGCTCCATATGAAACCATGAGTCTCCATTTTATACCACTTGCTTTTTTAAAAGTATATAATAAATTCTACACATTACTTTCAAGACTGTCCTGTTTGTCTGTACTTTCTTCTGACCTTTTCCCCATTTGTTTCTGTGAATTTTTTTAAATGTTGCCATTGCCCTCTCTTTTTTGGCATCATTGTTGCTATGTTTTCCTTCCTTCAGCCCTCTTCACCATTAAATACCAAAAGAAAAAAAAGGAAAAATTCTTGTAACAAATGATCATAGTCAATCAAAACGAATCTACAATAAAGTCTCAGTGGGCATATGCAAAAATGAACCTTGTGTTCATTACCATACTGTCAAGACAATTTTTTAAAGTAGTCACTTAATCTGAGAAATAAACTCTTCAGAACATTATAAAAGGATAATAGTAAGATAAAAGCATGATCTTGAACTGTTTCTCTCTGAACCCCATAAAAGTATAAGAAGATAATTCAAAGTGAGAAAAATAGTACTTGAAGAAATTAATATGCACAGATTATGAATATATGAGAGGAAAGATTGATGCAAATAATGGGATAAACAAAAAATCCTAATGAGAACTTAGAAAGGATGATTGATAGAATGCAGATCAAAGCTTACCATTTTTCTCTTATTTATTTGGGTTTATGTTTGGGGGTTTTGGTTTTATATGATTATTCACTTACAAAAATAAACAACATGGACATTTTTTTGCATGATAATACACGTATAACTCAGATTGAATTGCTTGCCAACTCCAGGAGTGGGAAGGGAAAAGGGGGAGGGAGACAAGTTTGATCATATAACTTCAGAAAACATGTGGAAATTTATTATATGTAATTAGTTAAAAAAATTTTTTTAAAGAATAAATCTGGGTTAATGTAAAAAAAGATTGATGGAAAATGTGCTACTTTATTGGTAGACAATTAATTTAAATGTAAATAGTATCTCTGCAAGTTTAATTGATTGTATTTACTGTTAAGTTTTTAATGGAATAGCATATTTTCCTATATCCCTCTCATTTCCTTTCCCAATATTTTTTCTACCTCTCTTATTTGATTTAAAAAATTTTTTTATATCTTCCAATAATTTTTTTTAGGGCTTGAGAACAATTTATATTTTTCTTGGATGTTTTAGATGTAGTAATATTGACTTTGTTGCCTCCTGAGTTTTGTGTTTTGGTCTTCCCTGTCACCAAAAAAAACTCTCTTTGTTGAATTTTTGGCTGTTTTCTCATTTTCCAGCCTTTTTCTTTTCTCAACTTAAAAAACCATGAAGTTGGGCTCTTTAACTGTAATGAAGGAAGCACTGTTCTAAGCTTCAGGTTCTTGTGCTTCTGCCTTCAGAGTTGACTCTGGGATCTATCTGCTTTCAGTTTTTCCAAGGTGGTATGATATAAGGAGAAGCGTCTTTAATACTCTGCTCCCTTGTGCTCTCATCTATCAGAAACAACACCCTGGAATTGTAATCAGGGTGCCCTGCTCCCTGGTGAATGTTAGCGCTCCTCCTCACCCTGAGACTCTGACCCTGGACTGCGTATGGGCACTAGGACAAGAGTCTTGCATGAGCCAGCAAAGGAATCCCTGTAATCTCTTTCTGAGCAGTTGTCTGCCTCTCTTTACCAATCTGTGGCTAAGAGCTTCATGTCTTTGCTGCTAATCCAACTGCTTCCAAGACCTGTTGCCACAGTAGGGCTGCCTTGGCTTTCTACTTCATACTCCACTTCCGCCCAGCCCCTGAGAAAGAACTGGGAGAAAAGAGAATTTCTCTCTTCTCCCTTCATTAATTAAATAACTTTGAAGCAGCTTTGACCAATAGGAGACACTGCCCCAACAGGGAATAGAGAGACACATACTTTAGACAAATACTGATCCAGAAAGGCAGCAATTAAAGGGATGAAGTAATTTCCTGCAAAGAAGAGAGCCAACTGTAGAGTGAAGAGTGTGCAAAAACAAACTCTCGAACCCTCTCTGGGAAATCCACCAGATGTCTACAAAAGTGTTGCATCCTGGATGATTTGAGAGGATTCTCCATGAAAAGAAAGAACATCAAGGTTCCAGGTCCCATGGTTTCTGAGTTGTAGATGCCTTGGAAACTTGTAGTTCTTGACCTATATACCTTACTCAATTGTACTCTATGTTTGCACATACACTTCCCATAGATGCCAAGTGTATTTATGTGTGGGTACACCTCAGGTTTATGAGAGGTGGGGAGGGAGTATTTTGTAGCTACTGTTGTTACTATACATACCATTTCACTAAATGCCTTTGTTAAATGCTAATTATAATACTATTGGACTTTTATCACCCAAAATAAATGACATTTAAAAAATAATAAAGATGGAAATAAAAATTCACTGGAAAAATAGGTTAAGCAAAAATTAACTTTCTAACAGTTTTGGCTGGATTCTGAAAATAAAACAAATTGCTGTTCACTCTTTAAAAAAAGCTAATTATATATCTACTGGGTGATTTAAAATTTGTTTTCCAGATTACATATCATTACAATCTTTATTAATCATTTTCTGACATTTTACTTTCTATGATCTCTCCCTCCCTCTGACCTCTCTGTAAGAAGGCAAGTAATTTGATGTGAGTTGGACCTATGTTATCATATGATACATATTTCCATGTTTGTCATGATGTAGAAGAAGACATATCGCTTTCACTACAGAAAAATTCATGGAGGAAATAAAATGCTTCAATCTGCATTCAAATTCTGTCAGTTCCTTCTCTGGTGATGCATAGCCTTTTTTGTCATGAATCCTTTGGAGTTATCCTGGAGCTTACCCTCTTGATAATAGTTAAGTCATTCATAGTGGATCATTGTATACTATCGTTGCTACTATGTACGACGTTCTCTTGGTTCTGCTCTCTGAAGAAGGACAGGGCAAACTTCTTCTGTATCTCTGCCAAGAAAATCCCATAAATAGTATGGTCCAAAGGGTCATGAAGAGTCAGACACAACTAAACAACATCAGTATCTCTTTTAATGCAGTCCAATATCATTTTAGTTTTTTAGGCTGCCATACCACACTGTTGATCCTTCTTGACTCTGCAATCCACTAAAACCTCCAGATGTTTTTTGTTATTAGATGGCTACTTAATTAACCATCTAATTTAATTAGCCATCTAATCATGCATCATTTCCATCTTGTGGTTATGAATTCTATTTCTGACATAAAAGCCCATGTTCTCCTAGTGGCAGTATATTGCTGCAAATCATAGGACCTCATAGTCAAGAAAGAATAAAAATTTGGGATGATGCAAACCCAATGGAAAGACATGTAGAGTGTATAAGTAAATTATAGCATGTTACAAACAATAACATATATAAAAAGTAAAAAGTTGTGATTTGGGGTAGGATGCTTATACTAAAAATCTTAAGTTGATAAGAAAAGAAATTTTGTAGGTTCAGAAAAAGGATGATAACTTGTTAAGTAATTGAACACATAATTAATTAGGGGATATAGTACTTCAGCTGCAATGTATTATATTAATATATGTAAAAATGTTGCTAAGATCACACATCAGGATCATCTCTCAAAAATGAGAATTGCCATAATATAGAACCTTAACAACTCATTAGAAAATAAATATTCTCAGATAGACTTGGAATAGGGCATAATGCTCATGTAGTACTTAAAGGATCTCTGATTCCCAGCAGTGGAGATCATTCTTTCCACCATTGTACACTGTGTTTACAACCATTCTATAACTTAATAGATGGGTACTGGGAGTTAATATGACCCAAAAGTTCATCACAAATAATGGGCTATAATAACACCAAAAAATCCTAGCAAATAGACCAGATAGTCTGTTATTTGACAAAACAAATAATACATTTTAATATAATTTAATTTATTGATAAATTTGTACCATTTAATAGAATCTACTAAAAGCTATGAAAGAGTTCTGGCAGAGAATTTAAAGTAAATAGGAAAACTAAATAACAGAGATGCAAAATGCTGTGTTTCATTCTAGGTGCCAAAATTTTAGGAAGCGCATTGATAAACTTAATCTTTTCTAAAGGTAAGCAATTGGCATTATGAGAGGACTGGAGACAATGTTATCTGGGGACTAACAGAAATGGCAATATTTAAGCTAGAGAAGAAAATGATTGGTGGGAAGGGAAGATGACAGCAGTCATACGGAAAAAGGATCATATTTGCTCTATTTGATCCCAAAGAATGGAATAAGCAATGGGTGGAAATTTTCAGGAAAATAGATTTGGGGTTGGTGTAAAGAAAAACTGCCCAATTATGAGAGTTATACCTAAATGTAAAGCATGGCCCCTGAAGGAAAATTCCCCATCACAGGAGGTGTTAAGGTGAAGGAGGCTGGATGACCACTTGTCAATTGATTATATTTTAGCACAATAGCATTCCATCGTCATCAGATACCACAATTTGTTTAGCCATTCTCCAATCGAGGAAGACCCCCTCATTTTCCAATTTTTTGCCACCACAAAGAGCTCAGCTATGAATATTTTTGTACAAACATTTGTCATTATCATCTCTTAGGGTTCAAACCTAGTGGTGGTATTGCTGAATCAAAGGGTATGTATACTTTTAAAGTCCTTTGGGCATAATTCCAAATTGCCTTCCAGAATGGTTGGATCAGTTCACAGCTTCACCAGCAATGTATGAGTGTCCCAATTTTGCCACATCTCCTCCAAAATTTATTATTTTCCTTTACTTTCATATTGGCCAATCTGCTAGGTGTGAGCTGGCACCTCAGCACTGTTTTAATTTGCATTTCTCTAATCAGGAGGGATTTAAAACACTTTTTCATGTGATTATTGATAGTTTTTATTTCTTCATCTGAAAACTGCCTATTCATATTCCTTGACCATTTGTCAATCGGGGAATGAAAGTCAGTTCTTTTTTTTAAAAATAATTTATGAGATTCTACATAAACTAATTGGACTCTTTAAGAAGCTATGGATATATATCAATTCAGAAATTAGTAGTGTTAGTTTCAAATAAAATATACTATTAATATTACATCCAGGTTGCTCACCTCCAACTATAATGTATGGATTTTATCCCTATTATTCAAAATATAAGGTGAATGGATACCCCTAAAATTGTAGTTCATGAGCCCTTACCAAGGAGTTCACCTTTAAGAGTGAGCCAGGTGACACAATTAGCTCAAAGCAAAGGCATTTACTGATAATAATGGAGGAGAATTGAGCAGGAGGTACCTGATTATTCTCAAAACCAATCCCCAGACCAGCTGGTGAAGTTTCAGATAATAAAAGAAGAAGGAGACAGAGACAATAAAGTAGTGAGTCCTTAAATATCCATTTAGGAGGTCCTGTGGTTAGAGTGCCAGGACTAGAGTCAAGATAACTTATCTTTCTGAGTTCAAATTTGGCCTCAGACCCTGTGACTCTAGGCAAGTCATTTAACCCTGTTTGCCTCAATTCCACATCTATAAAATGAGAAGGAAATGGCAAACCATTTCAATATCTCTGCCAAGAAAATCCTAAATAGAGTCATGAAAAGTCAAGCAAGACTGAAAATGACTGAACAACAAGGAGGTCCAAAGAATGTCTTCAGTGGCTACCCATTCCCTGGCTAGAGGATCAGCAAAACCTCTAACAGGGAAGGGAAAGGGAAGAAAGAAAATAAACATTTAAAATAGTACCTACTATTTTCTAGGCACTGTGCTAAGTACTTTACAAATATTATCTCTTTTGATAATATTCAGCTTACATTAAACCAAGACGTGCCTTCTAAAGAGGCATTGGAAGGAGATAGTTGTGAGGAGGGTGACTCTCCTGTCAACTTACAGTCAGCTTTGAAATAGGTCAGCCCTTGAGATGAAATCATTCCTTTTCTCTAAGAAAGAGTGTTTCTTTTTCATCCCTTTCCCCTTTCCACCTACCACAAAATCAGGCATAACATCTTACAGCAGAAGCACTTGTCCATTTTATCTTCTGATAAAGCACCCAGTAGGGGATAGGCCCATTCAGTCATGGTACAAGACAGGAACATTTTGGGGAGTCAAGACAGAGCTAGTTATTGGAAGTTGTGACATTGAAAGGAAGAGTCCATCTTAGTGGCCTTAGACCAGTGTCTGCAAAAATAGTAATGTCAGAAGGAAGAGCATGAGAACATCACAGATGAGAAAGGTCATATCAGAGCCCATCAGTGCCAAAGGGATAAGCCACTTTGGCCACAGGTATTCGCAATGTGTGCACATCTCTATCAGTATGCTATATATGTGTTCTCTTTCTTCTCACTGATATTATGGAAGAGTTTGCTTGCTACCCCAGGCCTAGGAGGAAGAAGATGTTCTTTATTTATTTAATCATTTATTTATTTATTTGTTTGTTTGTTTGTTTGTTTGTTTGTTTATTTATTTATTTTTAAATTTTAAGATATTTATTCATTTTCAGAGGGAGATGTTTTTAGCTATTTTTATTAGTATACCATCTTGGTATTTGCTTCAGCTTTGAGCTAATTATGTCTTCCGGCTATGAAAGGTAAATGGACCAATAGGACCCTTGACAATCTTCAGATTAACTTGAATTATATTTAGGTATATATCCCTTGTCCCCTTCATCTAGGGACCAAAAAAGTATTGATTTGGGCAGCATCCCAGAGGGGATGCTAAAGTTTCACAAGCATTGTATTAATCTCTTACTACTTGCAAAATACTGTATATCAAAGTGGCATATCAGAAATAGTAGTAACAAAACATTACTTCAATATGCCTGGAGCACACTGGCCTACAAATAGTGTCTGTAAGAAGAGCACACACACATTTACAGCACACAAGTAGAGAGATGACCATATGGTCAAGGCCACCGGCATCTCCGGCATCACAGGTAACTGATATCTTTTGTGTTCTCAGGGGGACCTCAATCTTCCCCCTGGGAACAGTACCTCTGAGGGATATGTCATTCAACCTCTCCCTTCCCTGCTTCTCTTTGCAGCTCAATCTGATTCTGCTGTTGGACTCGGGGTCTACTTGGCCTGGAATGGTCTCTCCAACTAGGCAAACAATCCTACCATGAAGAATCATTGCCACTAAATTATGGAATCGGCATAAGGAAGAGCTGAAGAGGCATTCCCTTTCAAAAGGTGGGTTCTTCATATCAAGCTTTCTTCTTAGCCATTAGGAATATCTCCCTAAAGATGCTGTAGGTGCAGAAAAGACTAGCATGTTTTTAAAGGCCACCACGGAATGTGGATCGTTCAGCTAGCCAATGTCTAGCCATTCTAGAGTTTAATCAGATTGATAGAGAAACTTCTTACCTCCTAAAGGAGCAATGAAGCATGCATACTTTTGTACACTTCCTTTACAAGACTTGAATGAGTCCCTCAATATATCATACCTTTTACAAAGTGTAAAATGATCCATTTTATAAGGTCCAAATTAAATTACTTCAAGCCTGAAAAGAGCAAAACCTTAGCATCCCATTGTTTTGGTTATGTGCCCATTATATTCTACAATCTCCACAAGTTAAGTTGAGGAGTAATTGGACCTCCCTTAACTTCAGAACCTTCTGATGACCTCCTTTCTATGTTCATTTCTAAGACTCATACTGTTAAAATGAGATTCGATTAAAATCACTTGCCTTAGTAAAAATAATATTAATGTGTAGGCATAGATTAAGAATCTGGAGTTACATTTCTTTTTTGTGGAAGATTATTTCTGGCAAATATTCCACTTATTAGGTTTGTGAATATTCATACTGTTAGCCTTTCAGTTAAAAAAGCAAATAGCATTCCAAAAAAGGGGGGAAAAGCTATTGTTTTAAAATGAAATTAATGTTCAAATCTGGCCTCAGACACTTCCCAGCTGTGTGACCCTGGGCAAGTCACTTGATCCTCATTGCCCACCCTTACCAATCTTCCACCTATGAGATAACACACAGAAGTTAAGGGTTTAAACAAAAAAAAATGAAATTAATGCTGTAGATAGCAAATGTAAGACTGTCAAGATGTATAAATTTGAATGAATGAGATTTCTAAAGACCATGATCAAGATTTTAAATGCCTTATTAAAACATACTTCTTTTACTAGAGGGAGAAACTATAAACACCATCTGAAAATGAATCTCAAGTGTTGGAATCTCTTTCCAAGGAGGGTGACTTGATGAGGGTGATCAGACATTTCTAGCATGACAAAATTATGTTTTGCCTCTGAGAAGTAGCTGCTTGGTGATTATATTGAATTTTAATTTAATTTTTTATTTTTTAAACCAAAGAACATACTTTACTGAAGTAGCATCTAGTCCTACCCCACTGACAACACAGTTGGCTTGGAAAATATCTGGAACCATTTAAAATAAATACAAAAAGGGTCTAATCTCTACCTTATTTATCGTCAAGTTACCACCCTATATCTGTCTTCCCTTTGAGACAAATTCATAAGAAATATCATCCAAACTTATCTGTCTCCATTTCCTCTCCTCTCATTCGCATCTCAAACCCTGACAAACTCTTCAATGCCTTTTGACCTACACTAAAACTTTACTCCTCGAGGTTACTTCTAATTGCCAAATCCAAAGACTCATTTTTAATTTTTATCCTTGTTCTTTCTAACATTTGATACTATTGACCTTTTCCTCCTAGGAAAAAAGAAAGGGTGGCACAGTGCATAAAGAACCAGCCTTAGATCAAAAAAAGACTTGGGTACAGGTCCTCTCTGTTATCCAAATGAGCTTTGTTACCCTTGGTAAATCACTGATTCTCTTGATTCTCTAGGCCAGAAGTGTCTGGCCTTATGGCTCCCTAGTAAGCCAGAACTAGATTAAAATGTAACTGGGGAAGATACAACAAAACAAATAAAACTATAAAAGAATCTAGATAGGGTTAATATAAGGTTTTCTTTTTTCTTCTTTTTCTTCCCTTTCTTTTAAATTTTTAAAATTATAAATAAAAACAATTTTTTTAACAATTGTATTCTAACATTTTGCAATACAAATTCCCTCCCTCCATCTCCTCCCCAGACAGTAAACAATTTGATATAGGTTTTTTAAGTGTTACCATACAATACAAAAAGAAAGAAGACATCGTGCATGCAAGAAAAAACTCATGAAAGAAATAAAGTGAGAAACAGAATGGTTCAATCTGTAGTTATACTCTGACAATTTCTTCTATGGCTGTAGATAGCATTTTTCATCATGAGTCCCTTAGGGTTGTTTTGGATCCTTTTATTGCTAATAATAGTTCAGTCCTTCACAGCTGATCATCAAAAAATATTTCTGTTACTGTATACTATGTTCTCCTTGTTCTGCTTACTTCACTCCATATCAATTCATACAAGTCTTTCCAACTTTTTCTAAAACCATCCTGTTTGTAGTTTTTTATGGCAAAATAATATTCTATCACAACCATATACCACAACTTGTTCAGCCATTCCCCAATTGATGGGTATTCCTTCAGTTTCCAATTTTTTGCTACCACAAAAAGAGCTGCTATAAAAATTTTATAAAGGTAGCTCCTTTCCCCCTTTCTTTCATCTCTTTGAAATATAGGCCCAGCAGTGATATTTTCAAAGGATATGGAGTTTTATGGCCCTGTCTTGGGTGTTGGGTGTTTTTCCTCTTTCTTCTCTCCATGATCTCACCAGCTCCTTTGGGTTCAATTATCATTTCCACAGAGATGATTCTCAGATTTTTATATCCAGCCATCTTCTCCCTTCTGGACTCCATTTCCACATCATATAAACTGCTTTTTGGATATTTCCAAATATATATCCTATACCATCTCAACTTCAACACGATCAAGATGAAACTCATTATCTTTCCTCCAAAAATCTATCCCTCTTCCAAATTTCCCTGTTTCTGTTGAGGATACCATCATCCTTCCAATCACTCAGGTTCATAACCTCAGTCATTCTCCACTGCTGTTTCTCCCTTCCCTCCCTCCCCTAAATCCAATTAGTTACCAAGTCATCTTGACTCTGCCTCCACAACTCTCAAGCTCATCTCTCTATTCTCACTCATATAACGAACAACCTAGTTCATATACATGATATCTCGCAATCCTAGATCACTGCAATAGCTCCCTAATTGGTTTTCCAACCTCCAGTCTCTCTCCCTACTCTCAATCTATTCTTTATATCTCCCAATCCATTCTTCACATAGTTGCCAAAGAGATTTTCCTAAAACACAGATCTAATCATACATGTCTTTCCCTTGCTCAGTGAGTTCCACTGGCTTTTTGTGGCCTCTAGGATATTTATCATTTAAAGCCTTTCCCAATCTGGCTCCAGCCTATCTTTCCAGACTGATTTCACATTGCTCTCTTTTAGACATGGTACAAATACAATCAAACTGGCCTTCTTGATATTCCTCACACTCCACATTCTAACACTCTCACTGTGCCTCTGCCTGGAATGTACTTCCTCTTTCCTTGAAACATTTAGAAAATCCCCATCTTTCTTCAAAGTTCAGTTTAAACACCATCTCCTTTATAAGGTTTTTCCTGATCTAACCATTTATTAGGGTTTCCTCCACCTTTTCCCCTTATACTCTCCTCTCCACCCTACCCCATAAAAGATCTTATATTTACTTTGTATATATAATATATATTTGTGTGTATATGTTGTTTCCCCTTGATAGAAGATAAATTCATTGAAGACAGGGAAAATATCATTTTTGTCTCATCCCCATTACTTCACATAACATCTACAAAAATAAATGAATTTTGTTATTGTTTGGTTCTTCTGCAGGCTGCACTCTGGATACTCAGGATTTTCTATACCATGCCATAGAAAATTATTCATTCTGGAAGCTCATTCTAATGTGATTTGTTCCAGTGGTATACTGGTCAATGTTTAACAACCAGCTCTCTAGGATGGACCAAGAAATATACCATTTAACACTTTTTAATTTAACATTTTCTCCATGACTCCTGTAAGTCTAGATAATCAACAAATCAATAATAAATAAAGCCCCGATTTATAGTGTTAGTTCATTTCTAAGGTTTAAATGCTGATATTGAAAATTTAAAAATTGGATCTTGCAAGTGTAAGGGGGGGAAAAGGGTTTTTATGGGTTCAATATATTAAAGGTGGTCTCCAGAGGATTGAACTATTATCAATCCTCAATTAAGAATAATCTCAAAGCAAAATTGACTTTTATGTAAATTTATTTACATGAGAGAAGAGAGAGAGAAAGGCATTAAGAATTCATCTCACTGATTAGCTGAGGGTTAAAGGGCCTGAGGCCCAGAGGTGAATGGAGCAAACTCCACTCACAGAGTCTATAAAAGGAAGTTTCCCAATAGAAGTTCAGGAAGGTTCAGTCTTTAAACTCACCACGTGGAACAGTCTCGGTCACAAACCAGTGAAGCTCCCTCAGGTCTCCTTCACCACACCAGTTGCAGGCTCACTCTCCCCCCCCCCCCAAGCTCTTTGGAAGGGCTCACATATATGTCACTTCCAGTGCCTTCCTTTAGCCTTTGTGTCCAATCACAATAGAGGCTTTCCCAAAGAAAGCGTAGGGGGCGGTGCGTTGATGCTGATTGGTTACTCACTCTAGCACACGTGGGTTAGGACCTCCCAGAATTGGAAGGTGCTCTCACCTTTGTGTAGACTTAATTTAATTATTACAATCCCCCCCCACCCCGTGATCATTTGGGAGACTGGTCTCCCCAATTGATCATTTGACAAAATCATCTTGTACCCCTAAAGTTCTAACTATAATAGTTAGAGATAAGAGGTAAGTAGAAGAGATAGAAAGAGAGAAGAGCAAAACCAATGTTTTACTAGATGCATTGACAAAAAGCCAATTAGGGGGCAATTCCCTTTGGCATAAGAGTTTACAATTCAAGTAATTGATTTCAATCCCCTCAAGTTCCATTAGTTGTACCCCAAAGCTCATTTTAGATTATCTTGATTCAGTGTAGATTTATGCAGGCATCTTTTCTGGACCATCTTGATTCAGTATAGGTTTTTGCAGGTAAATAGTCCAATTTCTAGTTTCAAAGCATTAGCAGACTTCTTTTTCTGAAAAAATTTTCTCGAACAAAATTTTAAGGCTTGGATTTTTATAAAAATACAATCCCCCCTGAAGAGGGTGTTTAAAAAGGAAACACGGGGGCAGCTGGGTAGCTCAGTGGATTGAGAGCCAGGCCTAGAGACAGGAGGTCCTAGGTTCAAATCCAGCCTCAGACACTTCCCAGCTGTGTGACCCTGGGCAAGTCACTTGACCCCCATTGCCTACCCTTACCACTCTTCCACCTATAAGTCAATACACAGAAGTTAAGGGTTTAAAAT
>NC_058131.1:114376800-114423247 GCF_016433145.1 Gracilinanus agilis | reverse complement strand
TTATCAGTTCCCATTATCTTCTTTATTCAGATGACACACAGATTTGTATATTTAGCCCAATCATCCTTTCAAGCTCCAACTCTTGATCACCAATTCTCTATTTGGTTTTTCCAATTATATGTCCCTCTGCTATCTCAGACTCAAACTTGACCAAAATAGAAGTCATTATCTTTCACTCAAACCTGACCATTTTTCTTAATTTCTTTATTACTGTTGAAAGTTGGTAATCCAGGGTCACTACTTCAGTATTATCCTCAACTCTTCAATCTCACTCAACCCACAGTTGTCAAATCTCATTATTTCCATCTTCATAATATATCTTACATATGTTCCTTTCTTTTCTCTCACAGAGCCACTACCTTCGTCCAGGTCCTCATTACCTCTCACCTGGAGTTTACTATTTATTATATTTACTAATTATTATGTTATTATTGTTTATATTATTATTTATATATTTATTATATTATACTAACATATAGTATATTTACAATATACTAATTGATCTCCCTGCCTCAAGTCTCTCGCCCTCTCTAATCCAACTCCCCTATAGCCACCAAAGGAATTTTCCTGAAGTGCAGGTCTGACAGTATGATCTCTCTCCTCGATAAATTCTAATGGCTTCCTATTACCTCTAGGATTAAATATAAACTCCTCTGTTGACATTTAAAGCTCTTCACAACCTTGACCTTTCTAAGTTTTATTACACATTACTACCCTCCATACACCCTTTGGGCCAGTCAAACTAACCTTCATGTTGTTCTTTGCAAACAATATTCCATTTTTGGGTTTTGTCTTTTGTATTGGCTATTGCCTCCATGCAGGGGCATGCTGGAGCAAGCTCAAATTGGCTTTTAAGTAGATTGTTAAATTTTTAGTTAGCATTTATACCTTGGAAATTAGCAAAAGTTATAAGTCAGTGGTGAATGGTGGTATTTAGTTGTGGGAAAGTGTCATAGCCAATTTGACAATTTATTAATCACAAAATAACAATAAATCTCTAGCTTTTACAAAAAAAAGTTATGTCAGGGCTTGATCTACTGTTTTGTTGATTTCTAGATTTAAGTGATGAAGAAAATTTTAATAATGCAGATCAAATTTTAAAATGTCATGGATATATATATATATATATTTTCCCCCTAGAGAACTGATTGTTAAAAATTTAACAACTCTGACTTTTCTGTTGCCCTCCAGATTAGATATCTAAAATTGCATATTCTACCAACATGTTAAACTCAACAAACCCCAAACTGAATTCATTATCTTTTATCTTTCCTTTCAAGTCTTCCCACCTTGAGGGGACCATCATCCCACCAGTCTACTAGGCTTATAGCCTTGGTGTCATCTTCACCTCTTCACTGTCTCTTACCCACCCCCTCACTCCCCAGCTATTTCTGATCTATTACCAAGGCCCTCTCATTTCATCTGTGCGGTGACTCTTGACCATTCCCTTTCTCTCCTCTGATATTGCTACCCACTTGATGCAGGCCCTCATCATCTCACAACTGGATTTAGGATAGTCCATTCCTTGGTGTCGCTGCCACAAGTCCCTCCGTTTCTATTCAGATTTCATGTTGATCTTTCAAAGTATCTGACTAGGCACTCTCATATTCAGTGAATTCCACTGACTCCCTATTTCCTCCATGAATAAATATAAATCTTCTGTTTGACATTCATAGTGCTTCATAACATAGTCCCCTCCTCCCTTTCTAGTCCTTT
Organism: Gracilinanus agilis; assembly: GCF_016433145.1. Lineage (NCBI taxonomy): Eukaryota > Metazoa > Chordata > Mammalia > Didelphimorphia > Didelphidae > Gracilinanus > Gracilinanus agilis. Next base: position 114,421,531 of record NC_058131.1, on the reverse strand, counting down.
TTACACCTTCACATACATACTCTTCCCTCCTTGCTTCTCTTCCAACAAGATGCTTCATCTCACAACTCCTGGAATTTTCACTGCTTCTACCCCCATGCTTTGAATGCTCTCCCTACCTTATCTCTGTTTCCTGGCTTCCCTGGCTACTTACAAACTCCAGCTAAAATCACAAAGCTTTCCTGACCCCTCTTAATTCTAATGCCTTCTTTCAAATGGTCATTTCCAATTTATCCTGTCTTTATTTTATTTGTCCCTAGTTGTTTATATATTATCTACCCCATCAAACAGTGATTCCTTCATTGTCTTTTGCCTTTTCCCCAGTCCTTAGTACAGTGCCTGGCACACAGTAGGCATTTATTAAATGCTTGTTGACTGCCTGACCTCCTTTCCCCAAGTCCACAAACCACACCCTCCTTATCTCTGCCTTTTGGGATCCCTGGTTCTCTTTAAAACATAGGTCAACTACTAGCTTCTATAAGAGGCTTTTCCTCTTGACTCTGGTTGTAAGAGTCTTTTCCTTCAAGGCTACTTTTTATTGGGGTAGCAAGTACCCTCCGCTTCCTACTTTCAGTGCCAGTCGGGCTATATCTCCCCCTCAGTGTTTTAGGGTTCTCTGAGAAATATAGGGGCATGTCTCTTTTACTACCACTGACTCAGGCCCACATCAGCAGAGATCACTCCATTCTTGGGTGCCAGTGAGTATCATGGTAATTCCATTTAACCACTTAACAGCAATTAGGTTCTGCAAAGAAAAATTTACTTCAAAGATATAGTAAAAACAAAGTATATACATTATTATTTCAAATAGCATTTATTAAGTGCCTACTATCTGCTAAATACCAAACATACCAAGAAAGTCAAAAGATAAGCTTGACTTTCATGAGACTCTTTTTCTAATGGAAGAGACAACATACAAACAGCAATGCCCAAGCTAGAGAGAAAAAGAGACAGAGACAGAGAGACAGAGAGAGAGAGAGAACCAGATATGAAAAATGGAGATAATCCACAGAAAAAGGCACTAGCATTAAGGGAGATCAGGAAAGGTTTCTTGCACAAAATGAGACTTAATTAGGACTTGAAGGTAGTCAGTGAATCTAGGAGACAGAGATGAGGATGGAGAGAATTCCAGAAACGAGGGACAGCCAGTGAAAATGCAAAAGGTCAAAAGACAGAATATTTTGTGCAAGGAACAGCAAGTAAGCCCATGCCCAGCTTTACAGAGGAGTAAAATGTAAGAAGTTTGGAAAAGGAGGAGGGGGCTGAGCAATGAAGGGTTTTTTTTTGGTTTGTTTGTTTTAAAACCCTTACTTTCTGCCTTAGAAGGCAGAAGAGTGGTAAGGGCTAGCCAATGGGGGTTAGATGATTTGCCCATGGTCAGACACCTAGGAAGTGTCTGAGGCCATATTTAAACCTAGACCCTATGAAGGGTTTTAAATGCCAAACAGAGGATTTTATATTTGATCTTAAAGATGTTAGGGAGCCACTAAAGTTTATTGTGTTGGGGAGTAACGTGTTCATATCTATGCTTTGGAAAGATCAATATGACAGCTGAATAGAAAATGAATTGACCTGGGGAGAGACTTGAGGCAAGGGGACTAACCCATAGACTATAGCAATATTCCAAATGTGAGGTGATGTTATGAAGGTAGAATTGTAAAGACTGGGTAACAGATTGGATATGGGAAGCAGGGATGAAAGACAGTGAGGAGTTGATAATGATAGCAAGCATTAGAGACTGGGTTACTGACAGGATGTTAGCAACCTCCACAGTTTTGAAGAGGGGAGAAGAAAATAAATTCAGTTTTGTACACATTGAGTTTAAGATGCCTTTAGGATATCCAGTTCAAGATGTCCAGTAGGCAGATGGAGATGCGAATCTGGAAGTCAGCAGAGAGAATAGGGCTGGATAAGTAGATCTGAGAATCATCGGAATTGAATCCATGTAAGCAGACGATATCCTCAAGTGAAGTGGTATAGCAGGAGAAGAGAATACCTGGACAGAGCTCCAGGGGACATCCACAGTTAATGAGCTCAACCTGGAGGAAGGTCTAGCAAAAAAATGAGAAGGAACTGTCATATGAGTAGGAGAACCAGGACAGAATAGTGTCCCAAAATACTAGAGAAAAGAGAGTATCAAAGAGAAGAAAATGGGAGTATCAAAAACTACAGAGAGGTCAAGAAGGTGAAGGATGGAGAAAAAGCCATTAGGTTTGGCAATTAAAAGAACAGTGGTAACTTTAGAGAGAACAATTTTGGTTGAAAAATGATGTTGAAAGCCAGATTACAGAGTTAAGAAGAAAGGGAAAGGAAAGGAAGTAGAGACATTGGTCATTATCTTCTCAAGGAGTTTTGCTAAAAAACTGAAGAGAAATGAGACAATAGTTAGCAGGGGACGGATGGATCAAGTGAGGGGTATGGGGGGATTGGAGAAACACGGACATGTCTGTAAGTTGTAGAGAAACAATTAGAAGATAGGAAGTGTTTGAAGATGTGAAAAAGAAGGGATGATAAATGAGCAAATCTGCTGAAGAAGATGGAATAGAATGGGATCATTTGTACATGGAGAGCTGTTTGCTTCGACAAGAAAGTCCACCTCTTCATGTAAGATCAAGGGTGAAGGAGGACATAGTGGCCAAAGGCACCTGAGTGATGTAAGATAAGGAGAGAACACAGAGCTCTTGGTGAATGGCCTCAATTTTTCTAAGTGAAACATGAGGCAAAATTGTCAGCTGAAATGGTGAGAAGAGAAGTTACTGGAGATTTGAAGAGGACTAAAACGATTTTGAAAAGCTTCTATGGAGAGAGAATGGGATAGTGAATCAGGGATTGAGTGGGCCAAGCTAAAATAACAAAAAATGACAATTTTTCCTAAATTAATTTATATATTCAATGCCATACTAATCAAATGACCAAATATTTATTTTATAGAACTAGAAAAAATAACTTAAAAATTCACCTAGAAGAAAAAAAAGGTCAAGAATATCAAGGAAATTAATGAAAAAAAAATGTGAAGGAAGGTGGCCTAGGAGTACCAGATCTCAAACTGTACTATAAAGCAGTAATCATCAAAACAATCTGGTACTAGCTAAGAAATAGAATGTTGGATCAATGGAATAGATTAGAGATAGTATACAGACAAATGACCATAGAAATCTAGTATTTGATAAGCCCAAAGATCCCAGCTTTTTGGATAAGAACTCACTATTTGACCAAAACTACTGGGAAAACTAAAAAGAAACTAGGTTTAGACTAATATCTCACATCTTATATGAAGATAAAGTCAAAATGGGTATATGATTTAGACATAAAGGATGACACCATAAGCAAATTAGGGGAACATGGAATAGTTGACCTGTCAAAGAAAGGAAGAATTTATGACCAAATAAGAGATAGAGAACATTACAAGATGTAAAATGAACAAGGATATTTTGATGATATTAAATTTAAAAGATTTTGTACAAATAAAACCAATAAAACCAAGATTAGGAGACCACAAAAGAGGAAATTTTTACAGCAAATTTCTTTGATAAAGGCTTCATTTATCAAATATATAGAGAATTAAGTTAAAATTTAACAACACATGCCATTTTCCAATCTGCATATCATTGAAGGTATAAACAAGCAGTTTTTAGATAAAGAAATTAAAGTTATCAATAATCATATGAAAAAATGTTCTAAATCACTCAATTTGAGAATTACACATGTTGGAGAGGATGTGGCAAAATTGGTATATGAGTATATTATTGGTGGAGTTGTGAACTGATTCAACTGTTCTAAAGAGCAATTTGGAACTATGCCAAAAGGCTATAACATTATGCATACTTTTGGCTCTAGTAATGCCACTACTAGGTCTCTGTACCAAAGAGATAAAAAAAGTGGAGAGCCTACTTATACAAAAATATTTATAGCAGCTCTTTTTGTGGTGGCAAAGAATTGGAAACTGATGAAATGTCCATCAATTGGGGAATGACTGAACAAATTGTGGTATATGGTTGAGATGGAATACTATTATGCTACAAGAAATGATGAGCAAGATGATTTAAGAAAAAGTTGGAAAGACCTACATGAACTAATGTAGAGTGAAATAAGAGAAACAGAACATAGTACACAATAACAGCAATATTATATGGTGGTCAACTGTGAAAGACTTAGCTGTTCTCTGTAATACAATGATCCAGGACAATTCTGAACAAAGAATGCTATCCACCTCCAGAGAAAAAGTGGTTGGAGTTGGAATGCAGATCAAAGCGTACTATTTTTCACTTTAGAGTATTTGCATTTTTATTTGGGGGTTTTGATTTTATATGAATATTCTCTTGTAACAATGACAATATGGAAATATTTTTATGATTTTTATATGATAATACATTAATAACCCAGATCAAGTTGCTTACCATCTCCAGGTGAGGGAAGAGAAAAGGAGGAGACAATTTGGATCTTATAATTTAAGGAAATGTTTGTTCAAAATTGTTATTACATGTAATTGGGAAAATAAAATACTTAAAAAAAAAAGAAATTAGTAAGTTGAGGAAATAAGAGGTTAGAGTGTTTGAACAAGTGTCAACAACAAATATGTTGAAATCTTCTAGTATGTGGGCAAATGTTGGGGAAGAGAGAAAGATGGGAAGCTAGGTACTATATTCATTCAGGAAAAGAGAAAGTTCTGGAGGTCAAAACACCACAGCTAACAAAATTTCATTTGGGCAGTTGATATGGACTGAGTGAACCTCAAAGGAGGATATAAGTTCCTGAATGATAGTAGAAGAGAGAGAGACTATAGGCCTCTTGCTAGAGGTAGAAATAGGGAATAAGGAGTTTTTCAACTCCCCTATCTCAAGTAGTAAGTTGGAAGGAATGAGTGAAAACTGCAACCAGTCCTGGAAAGGGTAGCCAGGGGGGTTGTGCCATCAGGAGAGACTTAGTGAGACTAAAGACTGAAGAGATGGAAAAGGAAATTATCAAAATTATTTCAAGTATGTTACCTATGGAGGAAGCATTCCAGAGAACACCTTTAGAGTGGAATATGTTGGAAGGTTGGGTTGATGGGGATGGGAATAAAGGAATATGCAGAAGGGAATGGAGTTATTCAGTTGTTTCCATAGTGATGGAATGGCAGGTGGAGTTCAGTGAGGGATGAAGAAAGGGATTTAAATAGTCAAAATCATTGGTTTCAAATCACTGGGATGAAGAGGATGTGATTTGGTGAGAGTTTATTAACCACTGAGGGATGAGTTAAAATAGTTTTCCAACATCTTTTGGAGTTTGACCTCAAGTAAGAGTAGTTTCAGGGCTATAGAGGTTAAATCAGAAGAACAACAGAGTGAAGAAAAGGGAGTAGTGTTTTTTTTGTCTGTGTAATTTGGAACACTGTGGACCAGGTGACAGAAGAGCCTACTTCTAAGAGAGTCATGAAGAAAGTAGGATGGAAGTTCTTGGATGAGCATGTGAATCATGAGTAGGCATTCTGTAACAGGTTTCACTTTGCTTACTACATGTTGAAAAAGACCCCTTTTGATTGCCTGTGTTTCAAGATGGACCCAGAGGTATCTTCAAAAGGCATGAGTAACTCTGGCCTACTCCCTATTTTTCATTCTCTTTAGTTGACTTCCTAAGACTTATAGTGAAAGATAATACTGTTAGGAGAAGAAACCTTGAAGCTTTCTCCCTTCCAACATTTTTCATTTTCATTTTTTTGTCAACTTTGCCAATCTAATGGGTCTGAGGCAGATTCTCAGGGTTATTTTAATTTACATTTCTTTAAGTTTGAATGATTTAAAGCATTTTTTCACATGGCTATTAATAGGTCGGATTTCTTCCTTTTGAAAATGTCTATTAGGGGCAGCTAGGTGGCTCAATAAATAGAATATGAGGCCTGGAGACTACCTTGTAATTTAAAAAATGTAGAGTGAAATAAGAGAAACAGAACATAGTACCCCTTTAGTTTTTGACCTCCTATTCCCCCAATTTGCCTTCTTTTCTATTATCCCCACCCCACTCTCTTTCCCCCTTTCCCTCCTAATTTCCTGTAGGGTAAGATAGATTTCTATCTATATCCAACTGGTTATGTATATTCTTCCTTCACTGAGCCAATTTTGATGAGAATAGGGGTCATGTGCTTCCACTCCTATCCCCTCCCATTTTCCCCTCCACTGTGAATGCTTTTTCATGTTCTTTTATGTGCAATAATTTACTGCATTCTGTTTTTCCCTTCCCCCTCTTCCCAATGTATTCCTCTATCTCCTGTCTTAATTTAATTTAATTTTTATGTCATCCCATTATATTTAACTCACATCCTAGCCATTGTCTTTGTATACTTCTTCTAACTGCCCCAATAATGGCAAAGTTCTTTGTTGTTAAAAAAAATCATCTCCCTATGTAGGGATATACAGTTCAACTTTACTGAATATCTTTTGATTTCTCTTTCCCATTTATCTTTTTATGATTCTCTTGAGTCTTGGATTTGAGTCTCAGATTTTTCCATTCAGCTCTGGTCTTTTCATCAGGAATGTTGATAAGTCTTCTATTTAATTGAAACTCATTTTTTCCCCTAAAGGATTATGCCTCAGTTTTGCTGAATAAGTGAATTTTGGTTGAAGTCCTGGCTCCTTTGCCCTCTGGAATATCATATTCTAGGCCCTCTGATCCTTTAATGAAGCTCCTAAATCTTGTATTATTCTGGCTGTGGATCTACAGTATTTTGATTTTTCTTTTTGGCTACTTGCAATATTTTCTCCTTAACCTAGAAGTTTTGGAATTTGGCCATAATATTCCTGGGAGTTATCCTTTCAGGATCTCTTTTAGGAGGTTATTGGTGGATTCTTTCCATTTCTTGTCCTCTGGTTCTAGAATATCAGAGCTATCCTTGATAAGTTCTTGAAAGATGTCTAAGCTCTTTATTTTTTATCATGGCTTTTAGATCGTCCAGTAATTTTTAGATTCTCTCTCCTGGATTTATTTTCTAGGTTAGTTGTTTCTACAATAACATAGTTTGCATTTTCTTCTATTTTTTCATTCCTTTGACTTACTTTGCTTTTTGATGTCTCATAGCTTCCACTTGCCCAATTTCAATTTTTAAGATTTGATTTTCTTGAATGAGCTTTTGTAACTCATCTCCCATTTGTTTAATTCTACTATGTAAAGAGTTCTTTTCCTCAGTGAATTTTTGTACCTTTTCCCCCAAAGGACCAGTTATATCTTCCAAGAAGTTTTTCTCTTCAGTACATTTTTATAAATCTTTTTCCATTTGGCCAATTCTTCTTTTTAAGAAGTCTTTCTCTTCAGTGGATTTTTGTGCCTCTTCTGCTAATTGGCTTATTCTGTTTTTAAAGTATTAATGTCTTCATTATTTTTTGTGCATACTTTACCCAGCTGTTTACTCTTTTCATGGTTTTCCTGTATTGTTCTTATTTCTTTTCCCAATTTCTCTTCTATCTCTTTTGATTTAAAAAATCCTTTTTGAGCTCCTACAGTAATTCTTTTTAGGTTTGAGAGAAATTCATATTTTTCTTGGAGGCTTTGGATGCAGCAGTATTGACTTTGTTGTCTTCTTTGGGGTTTGAGTTTATTCTGTCACCAAAATAACTTTCTACATTGTTTCTTTTTTGTTGTTGTTGTTTGCTCATTTTCTTGCTCTTTTCTTTTAGTTTAAAAACAATTAAAATTGGGCTAACTGTGGGTTCTTTGTGCAGCTGCCTTCAGAGCTGGCTTTCAATTCTTCTAAGGTGGTATGATGTAAGGAGACATGTGTTTAATATTCTCTGGACCTGTGCCATGGTCTGTGAGTAATCCCAAGTACTCTTTTACCCTTTGGAACTATGACCAAGGTTCCCTGCTCCCCTGTGGCTGCAAGTGCTGTTGTATACTGGTGCTCTTCCTCACCCTGCAACTGTACCCCAGGACTATAACCTCTGTATGGGCAATGTGACAAGAGTCTTACACACAGAACTAGCAAAGGGACTCATAATTTTCTGAACAATTGTCCAACCCCATTTACCATTGATGGCTGAGAGTTGTGGATATCCCAGCTGCTACTTCAGCTGCACTTAAGGTCTGGTGCCTCAGTGGAACCTGCCTTGGCACTCTGTGCTCCACCTATACCCTAGTGCACTAGATCCCTTGTGCTGGCCTTCTAAATTGTTTGGAGTTGAAAAATTACTTTACCTTGTCTTTCTCTGGGTAATGCTGCTCCAGAATTCATTATAGAGTACTATATTATAGCTTTTTAGAGGGTAATTTGGTAGGAATCAGATGGGCCCCTATATCTTCTCTGCCATCTTGGCTTCCCCACACCACCCCTACCACCCCTGCCCAGTATTAATTCTAAGATAGAAGGTAAGCATTTAAAAGAAAAAAATATTTTCATATCGTTTGACCTTTTTTCAATTGGTCAAAAAATTGGCTTTTATACTGACAAGTTAGAATCAGTTTACTATATATTCTAGAAAAGACACCTTTATCAGAGAAACTTACTAAAAAGAATTTTCTCCTTTACCTGCTTCTCATCTAACTTTAGCTGCATTGGTTTTGTTTATACAAATATGTTTTAATTTCAAGCATGGAAGTGTTCATCTTACTTGCTGAAAAACATCTTTTTCTCTTGTTTGGCTATGAACTCTTCTCTATCCATCAATTTGACAGATAATTTCTTCCAAGCACCTCTGATTATTTAAGATGACTCCCTTTATCTCCAAGTCATATACTGAATTGGAATTTGTTTTAGTATTTAGTGTGAAATGTTGGCCTATATTTTGGTTCTACCAAATTACATCCTAATTTTCCTCACAGTTTTTCAGTTTTTGTTGAATAATCAGTTTTTGTACCAATAGCTGGAACTTTGGATTTATCAAATATTAGGCTACTGTACGTTATGCACTTTTAAAAACATTTCCTAGTTTTCTGTAATTCAAATGTTTTCTTACTTTCAGTTTTATTAATCTTTTCTTTGATTTTCAGAACTTCTACTTTGTTGCTTAATAGGAAAATTTTAATTTGTTAGTTTTCTTTTTTTTTTTTTTTTTGGTTGCATGCCCAACTCACTGATCTGTTCTCTAAATGATTTTCTCTGTAGCTTTAGCTACATCCTCAAAATTTTTGTATGTTGTTTTGTTATATCTTTAATAAATTGTTTGACTGCTTCTATTATTTGGTCTTTGATTCATATATTCTTTAGGATTAAATTATTTAGTCTCTAATTAATTTTTTTTAAAAAACCCTTACCTTCTGTTTTAAGTATGGGTTCCAAGACAGAAGAGTGGTAAGAGCTAGGCAATTGGGGTTAAATGATTTTCCCAGAATCGCACAGTTAGAAAATGTTTGAGGTCAGACTTGAACCTAAGAACTCTCAACTTCAGGCCTGGTACTCTAGGCAGAGTCACCAATTTGCTCCTCTAATTTTTTATCATTTATTCAGTATCTATTTGACTGTGGTCCTTAAAAGATGTGTTTAATAGTTCTGCTTTTCTACATTTGTTTGAGTTTTTTATGACCTAATAAAGAGTTGATTTTTATGATGGTGCCATACACAGCTGAGAAATATGTATACTTCTTTCTACTACTATTCAACCTCTAGAAATTTATTATATGTAACCTCTGAAATTTATTCAGGTTCTTCACTTTTTTTGGTCTGATTTGGTCAGATTTATCTAGGCCAAAGGGGCAGGGGTGGGGGGTGGGGTGTAAATTGACATTTTCTGCTATTATAGTTTAGTATCTATTTCTCCCTATAGTTCATTTAATTTTTCCTTTAAGTATTTAGATTCTATGCCATTTTGTACTATGTTTATTATTGATCTTAATTCATTGTCTATTGTACTTTCTCCCTAACACTTAACATTAAGGTGCAGAAACCCAGATTTTTTTCTTTTAATGATGGGATATCTTATACTACTGATTCCTACTATTAAGTAGATGCCTACATCATGTTTCATGAAAATTCAGGCATTTATTTTTTTAAAAAAGTTTGATGCCTTTTTTATATCACATTAATTTTACTCAATTTTTTATTTCCTCCTCAATAAGCCATTCTTCATAATAAAAATTTAAAAAGAAGGCTGGGCTGGAATGGGGGGAATAGCTCAACAAAACCAACCAACACATTGTTTCTGATAATATATCTATGCCCTCCTATGCAATATAGGAAGGGAGAAAAGTTTTATTAGGTCTTCAACTGATACCAAGTTGAATCTTTATAACTAAAGTTTTCAGTTTAATTTTATTATATATATATTTCTATTTACATTGCTGTCATTGTGCATTTCCTTTTTTTAAAAGCTTTTGTTTATTTTACTCTATATTAGTTCATATAAGTCTTCCCATGTTTCTCTGATTTTCTTGTACCATTTCTTATGGCACAGTAATTTTCCATTACATTTATGTATCACATTTTGTTTAATTATTCTCCAATCAGTGGTATCTACTTGGTTTTCAGTTTTTTATCACCTCAAAAAGTACTACTATGAATATTTTGGTATATATGGGACCTTTCTTTCTATCTTTGATGCTCTTAGGGTATATTCTTAATGGAAAATTTTTTGTTAGAGTATGGGATATTTTTTAATTTAAAATTTTTTTTTATTTTTAAAACCCTTACCTTCCATTCTAGAACCAATAATAAGCATTGGTTCCAAGGCAGAAGAATGCTAAGGAATAAGCAATAGGGATTAAATGACTTACCCAGGATCATACAGTTGGAATTATCTAAATCCAGATTTGAACCCAGGATCTCCCAACTCCAGGACTGGCTCTCTATCCACCGAGTCACTTAGCTCCCTCAGAGTATATCAATTTCTTCACATAATTTCAAATTAATTATTTACAGAATGATTGTACCAATTCACAATTCAATCAACAGCATATTAGCAAACCCGTGTCTTCATTGACACTCCAACATTTATTTCTATCTTTTTTCATCATTGTAAATTTGCTGAGTCTAAGGTGAATTTTTTTCAGAAATGAGAAGTTGTTATAGGCAGATAGCATCATCATAGAGACCTTGAATAAGTGTAGCTGTAGATTTCTGATTCAGTCGACATATATTTATTTGCCACTTCTTTGACATTAGGCACTATAAAATCAACAAAAAAGTATAACATATGTAATCCTGGATCAGAATCTGATCCTTTTTAATGATAACCATGGAGATATAGACAATTTCCTAGAATCTTAATGACTTCAGAGGTCATAAACTATGAGTTCTGAGATTGTTCAAGGAAAGTTTTGACACTGGAAAAAGGAAGAAAAGACAGAGTCTATTGTGCATATAAATCCTCCATCTTAGGAACATATATAGAAATGCTCTGTTTTCTTTAGAAAAGACCAAGACAAATAGCTGATGATGTGGCAGGCACAGTGTTTGAGGATGATGGAGTGTTTTGGTGCCAAAAAGGCCTGATTTGGTGAGACTATCACTCAGGGACATTACCTCTTCTCTGTAAACCATAAGGGAAGTCACTGTATTAGCTACATTCTCTCTAATGTCTAAGCAGGAAAAAAGCCATTTCCTGCTCTCAAAGTCAGAGGTATTTAACTATAGCTGCTATATTTCTAATGAATTGTGCTAGCTAGCCCTTCCTGCTATCCTTCTCTTCCTTGTACTTTTTTTACATATTTAATATCACAGGTTGAAAAAAATAAATCAACATGCTAACTTTTGTGTGATGTGGGTAACAGAAGTTGATCAATAAAAAAGCAAATCTGGGGATCTGCTTCAGGTCTTTTAGCAGTTTTCATTCTTGTTGGAGAGACAAAATATAAGGTCAGTATGAGACAGGTTCCATATAAGTGGAGTAGATGCTAAGTACAGAAGTTCAGAGGATGGAGAGATCATTTGCATTACTAGGCAATAACCTTGTTTTATGGTTCTAAAGTGGAGAAAACTTGCATCTAATTTTTTCCTCACATCACAGAAATATTAAGAGAACAAAGTCTGCCCCCATCTTCATATTTCCCCATTCTTATTGAACATATTAGTGAAGAGAACATCATGAGAAGCATGAAAGTTCTGTCTCTGTCCTTAGGATATTTAGTATAATCTGACTTTGGGGTCCTACTCATAGAGGCATGGCTATGGGAACAGGATGGATCTAGGGAGCTTCCTGAAGGCCTGGGGAAGAGATTTTCCCCAAAGATTACTCTGAGGGCCCTAAACTTTGGAGACAAAGAAACCTATGGGGAAAAGAAGGAAAAAAACCACAGTAAGGAGGAGGATATAAAGAGCCATAACTAGGGATTGCTGAAAGGTGCCAGTGTGATCAGAGTAATGGTGTTAGATGATGGGGACAATTAGGGCATAATCTATGAGCAGGGTGAATTTAGCATTGCTAATCACATATGAACCAAGAGAAGAGATGGTGATACTCTATTATCTCACCACCACCCCTTCCATTTCCATACCAAGGAAAACAGTTTCCTTGATGCTACCTAATCCCTCTACTTTCTGCTCCTTATTGTCCAATTTGGCTGTTTAAAAAGGAAAGCTAGGGACTTGAGAGCACTATTCTTTTCTGAATGTTGACTTTTATTTTACTGAGACTTTAAAATATAATAAAAACCTATTGGCCAACAAAATTATAAGCTGTTTTATTTATTTTGTTTGATGTACCTGCTGATATTGAATTAAGATAAGAGTGAAGGCAAGCTTGCCTTTTGGGTATAAGAGACTTTTTGTTTATCTGAAGCTGAATTTGGGGCTTGAGCCAAGAGAAGCAAAATAGACTCTTTAGACTTTCATAAGCATTATAGAAATAATCAGAATATAGGCATATATCACTAGACCTGATTTTTTTTCCTCTAGGAAAGAAATCCCAAACTCAAAAAATCTTCAGGGTAGGAGTGAATACCTACTTTCAGACTGATGGGTTAGGAAGTTTGTCATCTTTTGCATATTTCTCTTGGAACTTCAAAAGAACTTTCAAAAGGAAAGTTGTATATGAGAACTCCATTGGACTCTAGCAGAGAAGACTCATAATGAGCATAAGTGATTGGTAAAATGAAACACCTAATCAACCCAGCAATACCACTAGAACTAATCCCATTCAGGAGCTCCCCCAGGTGTCTAGATTATTAAACACAAATGAGAATGAAGCCCCTTACAGTTCTTATAATTCCATATGATAATTTCTTCTGGAGCTAGACTTAAGTAATGATAAATATTGCATAGTAGGTGTATCCCTATATAGGATATATAATCTAAAAATGTACATAATGTCTTAAATTCTTGTAGGGTTTATAAATGTATGTTTTGATTTCTCAGCTGAATATGCATAGTGGAATTTAATTTTTATATGCAGAAGACTAAGGTGATCTGGATGGCTTTGAAAATTATTTTAAATTTTTTTCTTATTTGGAACTTAATGACCTTCTGCCAATACAAACATGCCAATACACAAGGAAGAACAAAAAAGAGGGTTGTATAAACTGACTATAAACTCTGCAATACAGTTTGTTTTTTAAGAATATATTAAATCATAAAGAAATAACAAAAATGTCCTATTTGTGCTCCCTTTGGAATTTTCTTTTGCTTTATTATGTGTATTTTGTTTTATTGACAGTCATTTTATTGATGGTTTTATTGATGTCTCTATCAGCGGTTTTGACTTCTAATTTTGAATGAAATTTTGAAAACACAGCATATAGTAGGTATAGATATTTGTAAAATGAATGAATGCATAGTAACAACTCATATACATTATTTTATGGCTTAGAAAGTACTTTCCTGGCAACAACCCTATGAGGTAAGTTGCACTAGTATTTGCTCACCCTCGTTTTAAAAATTGGGAAAAATCCTTCAAAAGGCTAAGAGACCTATCTGAGATTAAACCTGTAAGACTAGCAGAGCCAAGTTTTGAACCCAGGTTACTTGATTTTTGACTCAACTGATTTTTCCCCAATACCTCATTACCTATAAGTAAATCATTTGATTGAACAAATGAAAAGTATCTTATAGGAGACTAAGTGATCACATAGATTTTTAAAAATCTTTTAAATAAAACCAGATGAAAACATTGGATTTTATGATAATTGTTTTAAAAGTCAAGAGAAACAGAAAAGATTTTTTTCATAATTTTAATATACATATTCGATTATAAAACCTTGGAAATTATACTAGATTTGTACAGTGACAGTGTAGCTATTACAGTAATTTGGGCTCTAATGTCTCAGTCCCTGATATGTGATACAAAAAAGATGTAAAAATGGCACTAAAGGAAGCAAATGTGGAAACGAGCAATTGTAGTAGTATCAAGTAAATAAACACAGAGGAATATCATTCTATAGGCAACGCTATTTGGAGGATGTTAAAGAATAAATTTTTAAGGTATCTGAAAAATATACAGTATCAAATACCCTAAAAAAAATCTCAGATCTTATGTTTAACAAATAAAATGACTTGAAGAATATAATATCTACTATCCCATATGCTTATTTTTCCCTGTCATTGAAATTTTCAACAGAATGATCTACCTCATGCAACAAGGGCATCTTAGATGAAGTTATAAGAAAGGCTAGGTTTTCATAAACTATATTTGTTAGAGGAGCTGTATTTACCCCCATTCAGTCTAGACTAATTTTTCCTTAAAAGATATTTAAACTGTCTTTATGACCTAATCGATCTAAGAGACACATAATTGATGTAGCTTTCTGGTGGCATAATCACAAAAGCCAGCCCATAAGGCGTTAGAAGCAACTCCTTCAGTACTGACATATTATTCTGACTGGAACAGCAGGCTTTATAGTATGTTCCCATTTGAATCAATACTGTTTCCCTTAAAAAATTTTTTTTTACAGTTTTATAAAGAAATAATTTTTGACAATAATTTTCTGACATGTTATTATTCAGATTTTCTTCCTCTCTTTTCCCCCACCCTTCCTCTCTTTTCACCCTATAGATAGTCTGATATAGGTTATACCTATTTCCATACCTATACCATACTCCATAGATAAATTTCCATATTGCTCATGTGATAGAAGACACATTATCACACATACATGAAAAAATATATAAAAATATGGAAGATCACATGCTTTAATCAGCACTCAGACTATATTTCCTTCCTTAGCTATGGATAGCATTTTCACAATGAGTCCCATGGGGTTATCTTGGAAACTTGCTTTGCCGATAATGGTTTAGTCCTTTTTGTGACCTTGTTCTCCTGGTTCTGCTTACTTCACTTTTCATCAGTTCATATAAGGCTTTCCAGGTTTTTCTGAATTCATCCTGTTGATCATTTATTTTGGCACAATAATATTTCACTACAACCACGTATCACAACTTGTGCATCCATTCCCCAAGTGATGGTCAACCCCTCATTTTCCAATTCTTTGCTATTACAAAAAGGGCTGCTATACCCTCTGTTCCAGCAATACTATTACCAAGTCTACATCCCAAAGAGATGTTTTTAAAAGGGGAAAGGTCTTGTTTGTACAGAAATGGTGACAGCAGCTCTTTTTTGTGGTAGCAAAGATTTGGAAACTGAGGGAATATCTGTTGGGAAATGTCAATTGGGGAATGTCTGAGCAAATTGTGGTATATGATTATAATGGAGTGCTATTGTGCTACAAAAAATAGTGAGGATGATTTAAGGAGAATCTAGAAAGGCCTACATGAACTAATGCAAAGCAAAGTCAGCAGAACCAAGAGAACATTGTACACTATAACAGCAATATTATATGATGAACATTTATGAATGACTTAGCTGTGCTTGGCAATGCAGTGATCCAAGAAAATCCTCAAGGACTCATGATGAAAAATGCCATCCACTTTCAAAGAAAGAAATGGTAGAGTCTGAATGTAGATTGAGACATATTATATTTCACTTTAGTTCTTCATTTTTATTTTATTTATTTGAGCTCTCTTTCACAAAATGACTAATATGGAGAGATGCTATACACTATTACACATGTAAAATCTAAATAAGGTTGCTTGTCATTTCAGGAGGGAGGGAAGGGAAAGAGGGATAGAAAGGGGTGAAAATTTGGCTCAAACTTAAAAAAACCCAAAGGATAATAATTATTTTTTCTTGTAATTGAAGAAAAAATTAAAAAATTTTTAAAAAGCTACTAAAAATATTTTGGTACAGGTAGGTCCTTTCCCTTTATCTCTGATCTCTTTCGGGATATAGACCCAGCAGTGCTATTGCGAACTCAAAAGGTATGTATAGTTTTATGGCCCTCTGAGTCTGATTCTATATTGTTCTCCAGAATACTTGTCAGTTCACAATTCTGCCAACATAATATTAGTGTTCAATTTTCCCACAACTCCTCCAACATTTATCAGTTTCCTTTTCAGTCATGTTACTCTGATAGTTATAAGGTAGTGTCTCAGAATTGTTTTAATTTGTGTTTCTCTAATCAGTAATGACTTGGAGCATGTTTTCATATGACCATAGAATTGTATGAATTTCTTCCTCTGAGAATTGTCTATTCATATCCTTTGACCATTTTTCAATTGAGAAAGGCTTTTATTCTTATAAATTTGACTCGGTTCTCTACATAAGTGAGAAATAAGGTTTTTGTCAGAGGCATTTGCTATAAATTTTTCCCTAAATGTGTTGTTTTCCTTCTGATCTTGGTTGCATTGGTTTTATTTGTACAAAACTTTTTCAACTTAATGTAATCAAAATTATTCATTTTATTTTTCATAATGCTCTCTATGTCTTGTTTGGTCATAAATTTTTCCCTTATCCATAATAGGAAATTTTTCTGTGTTCCCCTAATTTGTTTATGGAGTCATGCTTTATTTCTAGACCAAGTATCCATTTTGACTTTATCCTGATGTATGGTATGAGATGTTGGTCTATGCCTAGTTTCTGCAATACTATTTTCCAGTTTTATCCAGAAATTTTTGTCAAACAGTGAGTTCTTGCCCCAAAAGCTTGGACGTTTGGGTTTATCAAACACTAAGTTGTTATGGATATTAACTGCCAATACTGTATCCTTAATGAATATCCTTTCCATCCTATGGAGAAGAAACCTTTCTTTTGTTAACTTTCAAATGGTCCATAAATATATCCTGATCTTGAGACCTGCCTGGTCTATAGCAATATTCAATAACAGACAATATCTTTATAGTCATACAATTGACTAGAAGATATAGAGAATACAGAATCCTATTATTCCTATTGTGGTTTGGTTTGGTTTGATTTACTCCTAAAAAATTTTTACTTTGCAGAGAAAAACACTGTCTTAAAGGTTCTCTTCCAACAAAATGCCTCCCATTTATATAAGATTCCTTAAAAGTTTTAATAATAGAGATCACTTTGCTTGACAATCTCATTATTAAAATTAAGCAAGGCAGGAAATAGGGAGAGTTGTTTGCTGCTCTTACGAAGGACGTCTAGTATAAAATCCAAATGGAAGAGGGACTGCCTATATATACATGATAGAGTTCTATAGATGACCTTGTTTGTATATGACACTGTATCAAGACCTGAGATATAGAATCTCTTAAATAAGATCTACAATCACTCAAAAGAATCTGGCCTAACTAGCCACACTGGAGAATCCTAGTAGATAAAAAAAATGCCTCTTGTCTAGAATATGATAGACAGTTCATTGAAGGGACAAACCATAATACTGGTCTATTAGAACATTATTTGCATGGCAAAGACAGACACTTTGCACAATGAGCTATGTCCAGATTTCAGTAGGCAGAGAAGGACAGAATAGGTATATTTTGAAAATTGTATAACATTTTTAATGAATTTCAAACTATTTCTTGAAAGAAAACTTCGTGATTTTAATTATAACTTTATTGATGCTACTGAATGTCATAAAATACTATTGTCTCTGAAGAAGTAAGATTGAGGGACACCCAAAAGGCAACTGAGAAGGGTAAAATGGGCAAAATCCACAACTTTATCAACCAAGAATAATACCCCAAAAATTATATAAAGAAAATCAGAGCTGTTGATAGCCAGGAAAGAAGATAATCTGATCATGTGGTGTAAAAAAAAAAGGGTTACCAGTGGATAACTTATATGCTTCATTGGTATTTACATAGCAAGAAAACTAAGAACTTTCTCTGAATTTTGAGTGAAACCACTGCGGCAGGTTTTGGGGAGCACTTAGACAAGGGTCATACATTATGAGAAGTCATGGTTGAATTGCTATTAGATGAACCACATGTAGGGAATCACTAATCCTTCAAAATATCAGTATATATATTTTAGGAAATAGCATCCATCATTGACCACAAATTATCCAGAAAATTTAAAAAAATAAGAAGAAATTACCCAAAAGGTCTAAGACCATTAATCAAGCTGAAAAGAAATCAGTGGTATGCTAGAGACCTATAAATTGGGCATTTTGTGCAAGAAAAGTCACTCATCTGTCCATGTTCTTTGGCCCATGATTCTACTGGATCAAAAACAGAAAGGCTCCATATATGCCAAAATATTCAAAGCATCAGTTCTATGGTAGCAAAAAAAAAAAAAAAGGAAACTAAAAGTAAATATCCATTTTTTAGGTGAATAGCTAAAGATAATATAGTATTCAAATGAATGCAATGCTATTGTGACACAAGAAAATTTTAATATGAGTAGTTCAGGAATTTTGAAAAGATTCAGATGAACTGATGTAGAGAAATATACAGATCTAATAGAACATTATACATAATTATTAAGGTAAGCAAAAAAACGCACTAAAAGGTCACCAAATAGTAGTAATTGACACTATTGATCCAAGTCCAATTAACACTCTTGGTCCTGATGATCTTCTCCATAGACTATTGGGAATTACAACTATACAATAATGTCACAGATAGTATGTGTAGATACTATAATAGACATGGTTGCTGTGCCAATTAGTTTTGATGAATGTTTCCTTGTTTACAGAGGAGGACTCAGTAGGATAATAAAAAGAAATTATGGAAGAATATCATCATTTAATTTGAAAAATAAATTAGACATATTTATTTAAATTTTCTCTTGAATGAATGAGATCTGAGACAGATAATACTGTCTTCTGAAACATTTTCATGATTGGCCTAAAGAAACTATCTGCATTATGGCCAATAAAGAAACATACAAAACTGCTTAAATGAATAAAATATTGTGACAGTATTACTTCCTTGATATAATAATGTGATCAATTGTATTCACAACATCTTAAAGAAGATATGCCTGAATATTTATTTTTTGCTTTTTTCATATATATCAATTTTTTACTATATATTTAGTAACCACCACCACCAAAAAACATTTAACTAAACAAATACATTTTAAAAATTAGGTGCAAAACCACAGACTCCACATTTTTAAAATTTGTTTAATGATATGTAAATTATATGCATATATATTAATATAAACACCTTCTTTTGAGTTCCCTTTGGATTTGTTTTATTGCATACTTTTTCCTCTTAATTTTGTGGCTATCATTTTTTGTAAATGTGTTCATGACATGTATTATCTTTATTTCCTTTTTTCTCTTTCCATCTCATTATATATTTCCCTTATTTTTTCAATATTGATCATTTCTAGTAACAATTCAATCTATTAACATTCAAATATTGCGATCTATTTAGCCATTTCTCCCATTTATTACATTTGTGTTATTTCTAGTTATTTTGTCATAACAAGCAAAACTTTCATGAATATTTTCATACATACACAGCTTTTTACCCTCTTAAAAATGCCAGGAGGGCCTAACCTCAGTAATGGGATCTTTAGAAGAATGAGCTCAAATAGCTTTACAATTCTTCATATGTATATTTCCATCTTGTTTTAAAAAACAAACAAACATAAAAATTCACAACTGCTCTAGCTCTGTTTCTCCATGTTCCTATCAATATCTAATTTAATAACTTTGGCCCATCTAGTTCTCATATGTTACCAGAACCATATTTTGTTATATTGGTCCTTAGGCAGCAGAGACACTCTGTTGCCAGGACTATACTCTTTCCAAAACAAGTCTTTCCAGCTTAGTCATACTCTTTGGAACTTTTGTTCCAGTGCCATAACCCCTCAGGGATGCAGGATTACCTCCATAGTATAATGAGTGCTAAAGTAAGACTTTTGCAGATTATATATGCTCTCTTTTTTTGTTTGTTTGTTTGTTTCTTTTTTTCCTTCTCATTGTTTTCCCATCAGAAACTATGTTTGGATTATATGTATGCTCAGGCTTAGATCGGCTATTAACCTCATGAAGGTCTGTATGGGTTCTCCAAATATCTATCTTATATAACTTATCTAAGGCACTATTCATTTATTTCTTTACCTTCTTTCTTATTTTTTGGTTTTATATATATATGTATATATATATATAGTTCTGAGAAGGGAAAATTAAAGTCTGCCGTTATTATTTTGTTACCTATTTCCATCTGTATCTCATTTAAATTTTTCCTTTAAAAATCTGGATGCTATAACACTTGATGTATACAGGTCCAATATTGATAATGCTTCATTATCCAAAGTACCCCACCCCCAACATAATCGTCTTGTTCATTCTTTTCAATTATATCCATTTTAACCCCAACTCTGTCAGAGACCATGACTGCTACCCCTGCCTTCTCTGGATCAGCTGAGGCATAGTATATTCTGCACCAGCCCCTCACTTTCACTCTATGTTTGTCTGTCATTTTCATTGTGTTTCGTATAGGCAATAGATAGTCATGTTTTTGTGTTGAGAAATATAATAATACTATTAACTAGCGTCTATATAGTACCTTAAGATTTGCAAAGCTTTACATATGTTCTCAATTTATCCTCATAGCAAATCTGTAAGGTAGGTGCTATTATTATCCCCATTTAAGATAAAGAAACTGAGGCTGAGAGGTTAAGTGATTTTGCAAGAGCCCACAGCCAGTAAATGTCCCAGGCTAGATTTCCCAGATCTAATAAAAACAAATGATATGAAACTTTTGAATCCACCATCCTTCCAGTCATCCAGTTGTGCAAATCTGGATCAGCCTATACTTTTCCCCTTTCCTTAACCCTCACATCTAATCATTTACCAAGTTTTGTTGATTCTACCTCCATAACACCCTTCATATCTGTCTCTGGGATCACCTTCAGGCTCTCTTCACCTATAACCTATTATTACTTCTTATTTGGGCTACTACAATAGCTTCCTACTTAATCTCCCTAACTCCATTTTCTCATCTTTTCAATCCACCCTTCACACAGCTGCCAAATTTATCACATGAAATAATGATTGTAAGGTGCATGGCATAGTCCCAGGCACATACTATGCAAATGTTAGCTATCTTCATGGTCACTTCTATGCTTACAAAGTCCCTTTTGCCTGTGTGACCCTGGGCAAGTCACTTGATCCCCATTGCCTACCCTTACCACTCTTTTGCCTTGGAGCCAATACACAGTAATGACTACAAGATGGAAGGTGAGGGTTTAAAAAAAAAAGTTCCTTTTGCCTTTAGGATAACAAACTCTTCTGCTTGACATTTTGGGTCCTTCAAAATCTGACTCCAGTTAAGCTTGCCAGGTTTGTTGCATATTGCTTTCCTTCTCTGTACTCTGAAGTTTCAGCCAAACTGCATCTTGATGTTGTTCCCCAAAGGTGTCAAACATGTAGCCAGAACCAGATTAAAATGCAATTGGGAAGTATTTAACAAAATAAATAAAAATACAATACAACACAGATAATGCTAATGTGTGGTTTTCTAAGTCAATATACAGCCAACAGGGATCCTTATCTATAATTTAGTTGCCCCCTTTCCGGAGTTTGACACTACTGCTGTAACTGATAGATAACACTCCATCTCTCATCTCTACATCTTTGCATAAAGCTAAAAATTAAAATCCGACCAACTTCGTTAATTTTCTTAGTTCTGCCAGTGGTTACTGAGGGAATAAGGAAAAACAGTGTTTAATATAAATCTGCACAGGCCAGTATTTCCCCAAAAATCTAAACTGCTGGATGTTGAATACTGTCCTTAATGACTTTTTTCAGCAGCCTTTAACAAAAAGTCCACAGAGATGTGACACTTTCCTTATGCCTCAAATGTATTCATCTTTACCTTCTCCTCTTTTTCATATTCCCTTTCTTCTACTTTACTTCTGTACTGGGACAAATTGGCCTTCACTGAAGTGTAGAATCTTAGGCTTGGAAAAGATCTTAGAATCGTTTCATTCAATCTCTCCATTTAATATATGAGGAAACAGTGACATAAGGAGGTGAAATAATGTGTCCAAGGTCATACTGGCAGGAAGGGTCTGAATTATAATTCAAATACAGACTTCTGACTCTAGTACAGAATTCTTTCCACTCTAACACCAAATTTTTTTTTACAAAGATGCAGCTTCTGCCTAGAGTTTGTCATACAATTAAATGAAGTTGGGCAGCTGGGTGGCCCAGTGGATTGAGAGCCAGGCCTAGAGACGGGAGGTCCTAGGTTCAAATTTGGCCTCAGACACTTCCTAGCTGTGTGATCCTGGGCAAGTCACTTGACCCCCATTGCCTAGCCTTACCACTCTTCTGCCTTGGAGCCAATACACAGTATTGACTCCAAGACTGAAGGTAAGGGTTTTTAAAAAAAACAACAAACAAAAAAAACAATTAAATGAAGTTATTTGTGAACTTTATCTTCTACCTAGTATCTCCACAAAGGTAAACTTGACATTATTATCATTTTTTTCCAATTTTCAAAGACTGTGCACCTGTTTTGATTCTGTCTTGTGCATGATACAGCATGTGATTTTTGCTATGGCTGTGCCAATCAGTCTCTAATTGCATACCCACCAGTCATTTCAACAGCTGCAGGTGTTTTCCAGTTGTTATAGTGACATTATGTTGCTTTACTTTGTGGTTCCATGTAGCCAACTTGTGCTCATATGCCCTCCATCAGTTCATTGTAAAGTGTTGTTTAGGTATACTCTAGAGAGAAAGAAAAAGTGTTATTTTCTGGCATAAACACAATATGGTCAGAAAATCCTCTGTAGCAGCATTACTGATGAGGCTGAAAATGATATACCAGACAAACTATTTTCAGTATTGCCAAAGACTCTTCAGAAGCAAGTTTTAGACCATGCATGAAATACTAAGGAAATATTTTTAAAATGGCCCACGCTTTTTATCTGGACCTAAAAATGAGGTTAAAAATTTTCACAGTGGAAAAAAAGTATTCAAAATAATCTTTTATAGAGAGTGTTTCTAATAGACTATCTCCCTAAAGGCAAATCAAAGTAGAAAGAACAATTATCTAAATGGTTAAGGACAATTTTACTTTGTTCTGAATCTATATGGTCATAGATTTTTTAATATACTAGCCACTTAGTTCCGGTGCAATCAAATTTTCAGCATTCATAAAGTTTTATTAAATATTTTAAAATAATAACCATCTCAAGTTTATAATAAAGTTTAATAATTCCAGAATTGTAATTTTGTTGCTATTGTTGAAGATTTAAAGTATTTAATATTCATTAAAGTCCACCATCTTGGCCTGGAAGTAGCTCTAGGATCTCAAAGCTTAACTCAGTAGAGTACAACTTCTAGTTACTGGTGGAAAGTCTACAGGAACAAGAATGGACTGCTGTGTGAGTAGTCCAACAAAAGCATTTAATTATCATTCTTTTTTTTTTTTTTAAAACCCTTACCTTCCGTCTTGGAGTCAATACTGTGTATTGGTTCCAAGGCAGAAGAGTGGTAAGGGCTAGGCAATGGGGGTCAAGTGACTTGCCCAGGGTCACACGGCTGGGAAGTGTCTGAGGCCAGATTTGAACCTAGGACCTCCCATCTCTAGGCCTGACTCTCAATCCACTGAGCTACCCAGCTGCCCCCTAATTATAATTCTTATGTAGAAAGTGCCAGATCTATATATTTAACCCAGTCTTGCTCCTGAGTTACAATCATGCATCTCCTACTTCCTCTTGGAGGTCCTGAACTAGATGGACCATAAGTATATTAAACTCAACATATCCAAAATAGAACTGATCTTTCCAAAAAAACCTTCCCCTTTTTCAAACTTCCTATCCCAATTGAGGTTTACACCATTCTTCCGGTCAGTTAACCCAACATCCTCAGAGGTACATATAACTTTTCACTGTCTCTCCTCATAGCCAATCCATTGCCAAATCATCTTGTTTCTACCTTTATAACATCTCTAATATGTGTCCACACTCTTGAATCAAATACCTACAACCCAAGTTCAAGCCCTCATCACCTCTACCTTGGACTACTGACAGCTGCCTTTTTTTTTTAAACTGATTTTATGCAATAACCTTCAGTTGGTCTCCCTGCCTACAGTTCCTTCCCTTTGTAGTGCATCCTTCACTCAGATGCCAAGGTGTTTCTTCAAAGCATAGATATGACCATGTTATTCCTGTTCATTAAGCTCCAATGGCTCACTGCTACCTCTAGGATAAAAATATAAAGTCCTCTACTAGACATTTAAAACCCTTCACAACTTGTGCTTCTTTTACCTTTCAAGTCTTCTAATATTTTATTCTTCTCTACACATTTTATAATCTAGCTACACTGGCCTACTTATAGTTACTCAAATACAACCCTACTTACTTTTATGGCCTTGGACAAATCATTTCCCTACTTTGTACTTGGTTTCTTCACCTGTAAAGTGAAGAGGTTAGATTAGGGATGTCTAGTTTTAATACTAGGGACTGGGATCTGATGACTAGTTTAAGAGGAATATCTTTGTTACTACTTAACTATAGAAAGTCAACAATGATGAAAGAATTAGAAGTATGAGGTTGAAAATTGATTCTAATATAGTCAGCTCTTATTATCCTCCCTAATGTAACAGTGGCATGATGAATTGAAGATGTAATGTATATAAAAAGCAATAAATTTATAGAATTGTGAAAACTATCTAAAGCAATACAAAGAAATGAACTACAGGTGTGTGAATCTATCATAATAAGAAACTTCACTTTTAAAAAATGATTTTATTAGAAACCTAATAAACATAAACACAAAATAAAATCATACACGAGACTATAAAATACAAACTGTGTCTACATGTATATATACGTATATATATATATATACATATATATATATCTTAAAATCATATTTTGTTTGTGGTCCCCCCTCAACTTTTTTTGTTTGTTCGGTTATCAGATTTGATTTCTGGTGTGTGTGGAATTCTTTGATCAATTTGATAAACTTACCCACGGCTGTCTCTTCATTTAAAATCTTTGAGGGGGGGGATTCATACCTTTCCACATAGAATAGTTATTGGGGACAAAGAACAAGAGTTATCTCTGCATATCCATATTCTATATGAGAAGTATGGATAATCAAAGATCCCAAACAAAGGCTTATCTCCCAGGTGATAGGGAAATTAATCAAGATTCTCATTTTGGGAGTCTTTTTGAAAGAAATTGACAGATATTTGTTCCAGAAAAGTTAATCAAGTGGCAGCTAGGTAGCTCAGTGGATAGAGAGCCAGGCCTATGAATAGGAGGTCCTGGGTTTAAATCTAACATCAGATACTTCCTAGCTATATGACCCTGGACACATGACTTCACCCCAATTATCTAGCCCTTACCACGATTCTGCTTTGGAACCAATATTTAGTATTGATTCTAAGGCAGAAAGTAATGGTTAAAAAATAAAAAGAAAAGTTAATCAATGTACAAAGTAGTAGATATCAGGTACAGAATAATTATTTATTTATTCCTTCTGCCATAGAAGACAAACTAATGACACAAAAGATTCAATTATTCATTGACAAATATTTAAAATTTGAATCAGTAATCTATCACAAATGGACAACAAAAGCCCAGGGAAAAGATATATAACACAAATGAGACACTCAAAAAAAACACTAGAAGCTCATAAACATGTAGTGAAACATATGTTATCTAGCACCTTTATAATATTCTCCCAGGAAGTAAATGCTCTATGGAGATTTGTGGGACTGATGAAGTCATTTGGCACTATCTGAACAACAAGTCAAGGTCCAGGACTAGGCTTTGGATTTTGGGTTCCAGGATCATGCTGTCAGAACTCATTCCTTCCTCCAAGAATTAGGATATTTGTAGGATGCACCTGCCAATGCCATCACCATCCAGAATCCCAAATGTTTAGAGAGGGGAGAAAAAGCCCTTATTTTTCTGGAGAGTTCAAGAGAAAGCTTTATATATTCTTACTTTATAACAAAAATGTCTAATATTCCTAGAAAAGTTTTATGTTAAGACAGAACATTTTAAAAAGAAATAAATCCTTATTGCATACACCAACATCAATAACTATTTACCACTACTTAACTAAGTGATCTATATTAAGGAAAATTCCTAACTTCCTTCACCTTAGGTGTTTCTAGAATCAAAAAATCCTAGACTCTCCCATGTTTTCTCTGAGGTTTGTTACATCTGCTTACTTTGATAGCTTCTGCTTTCTTCTGAATACTTCAGGGTTCAGGGTAGCAGGAAAATCCTTTACTCTGTTCATAGTGTATCTGAGAAAAGACACTAATTCACTTGCTGCTACTACCTCTATCCAGGCTCCAAGGAGAAATGTCTACCAAATGCCCCTTCTATTCTGTGGTTTACTGTCCAACTAGCCCTATCACCCTTTCTTGTTCTTCCATTCATAGCAAACCAGAAAAAGAGAAAATCAGGCCACAGGCTCCCTGAGTTTTCATCAAACCCCATGATGTGCTCTTTCCAATGAGGAGACGGTTTCCTTGGCAACAACACTTCTGTGTTACTGACTTCTTCCTTCGCCCTATCAGAAATAGACATTGAGTGTAATTTCTTTGCCAGTCTATGTGATTTAAGCATTTCCAACCTGCTACATACCTCTTAAACAATATGCTTATTTACTAAAAGAATCTTTGCTTTCCCTGCCCCCATTTCAATCGGAGCATTTAAAATCACACTCAAAATGAAACAATTTTTAAACTAAGTTGATCATGTCATATAAGAAATATTGTCTTTTTTTAAATGAATATAATTGGGCCTTCCCTAATTCTCTAAGCACTGAAAAAGCTAAAAGTGACTTATAGCTGACTGTTGGTCCCAGTGTCAATGAACACTGTGTGCTGTAGCAACCCTTCTCATGTGATTGAGAGATAGTTCCCAGGATAGTATTTGCTTTGGGGAAAACTGGTATCAAATTACTGAAAACAGACTGGATGGAACCAAAGGAAGAGTCTCCAGGTTACCTTTAAGGATATGCAGAATGATCTCTGAGAAATCAAATACTTCACCAACTAAATTGTGAAATTGTACTCAAAGGCATATCGGTACAGCCCATTCTGGAATGTGTTCTGTTTTTGTTCTAACTGTGAGATGATCAATATTTTCTTGGTCTCAGATTGAAGTATATGCTGTTGATTTAATAAAATGACTGAACTGTGATTGTGTAAGTTAATCGACCTGAACATTAAAGAAGCAGAACCAAAAATCTTAGAAAATGTTAAGGACTAACAATTAAGCATAATGTCTTATTGTGTTATATATGATCTATGTGGCCTTCCCCATTGATATACTTCCAATAAGCCAGCTCTATGGTGCAGTGTACTTAAGTATAAGTTAGTAGGTCTAGATTTTATTTAGTTTTGGATCTGCCACTAACTTCATGACCTTATAAAATAGCCCTCCCACTTTAGGCCTCAAATTCCTCATCTATACAATAAAGGAATTAAATTAAATTATCTGTAAGATCTGTTCCTACATTAAGACTTTTTAATAAAACTTGTGGTTTTATAAGTAATATTTATCACATTATTCATAATATGAACAATTTTTGAAAAGAGAATCTTTATCCTGTTATTAACAAATATATAAAGGCTTAGTAAATATTTCTAGTAAAAATGGGAGGAAGAAGAGAAGGAGAAGGAGGAAGAACAAGAACAAACAAGAAGACTGAAAACATATTAAAAAAATAAAAATTTTTGAATAAGCTAAAAGAAGAAAAATGCCAGTCCAATAAAAGATACTAAGTTATATTTGAGTCACCTAAAATACCAGAAGTATGAAGATGGGAAAAGAAACCAAGGTATTCTGAGAGATTGAATGAAAAAATGATATATTTAAAGATCAATTTTTCCCATATTAGTCACATTGCAAAAGAAAAGAAAAGAAAACAATAAAAACAAAGTTACGTATATACACACACATATATACTTATATCTGTTTTCAGAGTTCATCAGTTCTCTCTCTGGAGGTGGATAGCATTTTTCATCATGAAAATCAACTTTTTAAAAAGAACTTTAATTAAAGCATATAGAAGAAACTGTGGCTAGAATAAAAAGACGCTTTTAAAATGTAAACAAAAGATCTGGGGGAAATAACAAAGGTCATTACCAATATGGAGAATATAATAGAAAACCATAAAAAATTCATGGAAGAAACCAGTAGGAGATATACATCAGAAAATAAAATTGCATACAGCACAGAACTAGAAATATAGGTTCATAAAATTATGTTCTTATCCATACAACTGCAGATATGCAGATTCAACTAACAGACCTAAAGAGATATTTATACAGACAATCCCCAATTTTCCAAAGTTGGAACACATTTTCCCATTGTAACAATTGACCAGCCAACAAAAGTCTCTTTAACTTGGAAGATATCATGTAAAATAATGCAATACAATCTAAACATTCTGTGTCACAATGTCTTTATGGGAAAATGCATTTGGATTTCCAACTTGGGACATCAGAATGGTGAGTTTTCTTTTAGAAAACTTGGTATCAGAAAACTGAAAGCAGAGTGGAATTGAAAAATAATACTCTAAAAAATCTGCTTAGAATATGAAAGGTGCCTACAAGTGCTAATAAGGTCTGTAGGTGCACAAAAGACTCAATTAGGTTAATCTAAATTTCAGAGGAAATATAGATTCAAGTAATCTGGAGAATTTTATGATGTAATAATGTTCATCAACGTATATGTATCTTAGATCATAATAAGCTCTATAAGATCAGGGAGTGGTGGCTCTGGTGTAAAAGGTTGGGATGAGAAAGTGGGAGGAGGGTTGGAAATAGCTGCCTTCTTTTTTTTTTGTTCATCTCTGACATTAGTTCTGCTACCTCAGACCTCACTTAGACTAGTCCTAGAAACTAGTCTAGGGCCTAGGATGTTTTGTGAGGGAAAAGGAAAGATAAATCTCAAGATGAGAAGGAAGGGTTATACTGGAAAGGAAAAGAAAGTTCCTGTGTCTAGGGAGTCACCTGAATGGGATGGATGTTCAGAGTGCTGGTACAAGCCAACCTAGTTAGCAACTGTCAAATTGTGGTAGACAAGAGATTCAACAATTTATATAAAATACTGTGGCATTTTTTTAAAAATCCTGAACAAATTGAAACCAATTATAATTTTAGCATTTGTAATGGTTTGTAATAATCCTCTGGGTAAGAAGGGCCATTGGCAATTTTCTGGGAAAATGGGAAACATTAGGGGATGTTAAAGTTATTTTTTTTTTCTCTAAGGCAAGTAGTTTCTAAGGTGAAATTGGAAGGAACTTGAAAAGTAGCAAGTTTATCACACTAGAAAATGAAAATCTTTATTTAAGGTCCCATCTACCTAAATTCTTAGGCTTCCTTTTTTTTCCTCCCAGCTCAAGTCCTTAGAACTCAAAGAAAATTTTATTTCTTCTAAATCTCTTCCCCCACAAAGAGTATCTTTTTTTTTATGTCCCCCCCCCCTCAGTCATTTTTCACTTCTTTAACTACCTCCTACTTGTGTTTGTGTATCTCTTTACTGAAATTCCATTTTAATTCTGGTGTACTCAATAAATATTTATGTACAAATCAGTCTTGAAATGGTTTAAATGCCATCCTGCCTGATGGACAAAAGAACCCTTTGAGGTCTTTCTACAAATGCATTTGTGATGCTAATTTGTTCATTTCAGAGTGGAATTCTTCCAGTCCTGAAATAAATTTTTAAGCTGCTCCTGAGAAACAAGAACTACAAAATAGTCAGTGCAAAATTTCATTGTATCCACCTCGAATAAATATGTAAAGTGCCTCCCCTGTCATATAAACCATCCCATGCCACATATATTATCTCATGAATCATGAAAAAAATTATATTTTAATTCTGAAATTATATTCTGCATTGCTTTTTTGTAACTTTGGGTTTCTTAGTCCTCATAAGAATATTATTCAGGTATTTAAAAAATTTTAATGGACACAGCATTTTCTAAATAAGCCAATTTACTTTTCTAGATTCCACATTTCTTCAAAAGACAAGATCAAAAAAAATTTTTAACAGCTAAAATCCAATTAGTGTGTGCCTTAAGACTAGGTTTTTGAAACAGCAAAAAACCAAGTGAAGTATGTGAGGATAAGAATAAAAATTAGAATTCCCATTTTATTGTATTCTGCAGTTTGTTCAGTACTCTCCACACATCTTCATAAGGTTGATAATGTAGATATTTTTATCTTCATTTTACATATAAGGAAACTGACACCTAAGAGAGGTGATGTGACTTGCCCAATTGAGCTTTACATCATACTTTGTTTTGCAAAATATCATGGACTATCTAATGTATCTCATATGAAATACTATATTCATGTTTGTGCTTTATCTCTCTCTTAGACTGAAAGCTCCATGAGAGCAGGAGCCAAGTTTTATCTATATTTTGTATCTCTGTTTACAACAGTCCTCCGAAGAGGTAGCAGTTTTAATAAAATGTTTGTTGAATGAATATAATGAATGAAGTAGGAAATATATGACTCAAATACAAATAAATGAAATGGCAAAGATAGAATTTGAACACAGGTCTTTTGACTCCAAATCCAGTGTTTAAGGAAGTGGATATAATTATTCTTGGAACTCTTATTCCATCATTTGCAATTGTATACTTTGGATTACTTTCCTTCCTCCTACCATGACCCTAGGCTCTAGACTTAGAAATTGTACTCTTTTTCTTCACATTATGTTTAGGTAGTTATGCGTCATCCAAATTAGGTCACAATCATTTTGAAGCCATTAATTGTTAAGTAAGTTATAACTTTTTAAAGCATTTTGAAAGTAAAACAAAACATAGTAAAAGGTATGTAGACAGGCAGCATGCCTGCAAGCAGATATACTTCCCAGCCAGAGCAAGACCCATATGGAGCAACTGTTGAAACTTCCTAAGTGTGGAATGAGATGATATTGGCTAAGTTCTAGAAGGCAATATTATATGCAGGACAAGCATAAGGTCAGAGAGGAAGAAGAAAGAAATCGTGGTTAAGATTATAGTACATATGGTACATCCTGTACTTTTCTGCTTAATGGCATTGCTCTGTGTGGGGTTAGCCTTTGGAATATTTAAACAGCATCCCTTTTCACTCTAGAGCTTCCAGAATATGTATGACATGTGCACAAGCCAGACCAATGCCCAGTGAAGTTTCCAAGAACTTAGAGCTGTGGGAAACTAGAACCAGTAATCTTGCCACCATTTGCCCATGCTTTGTCTAAGAAAATAGCTGAAAACTTCCATAGAAAGCACCAACTCTTCCTCCATCACCTCTGCCTTCTGTGTGGCAACCTGCTTGTGTCCTTTTCCTCATTTACTGGGGAGATGAGAGATTTAAAATACTGTACTTTGGGGCTGACAGTCCAACTGCTCAGAATTGAAAAAGACTCTAATCTGGAGAGCAGCATTGCTTTGGTGGGGAGGTGAAGGCACAGCAGGGAAGTGAGTAGAATTCTTAACTCTGATACATGTGACTAATGCTTCTTGATATTTCCATGCTTTTACTAATCTGATTACCTGTATATTTAACTCTGAAGTTAATGCTAACAGGCTTTATCTAGCAGTAAGAGTGATCAGGGGTGTGGCTGTGACAAGCCACTGCCTAGCTCATCACTCTAGATGAAGAATCTGAGATATAACTGCCATCTAAGGATTGCAGCCCAGGTCTGTCTGTGGGCTTGTCCTATTATACAGGAGACAAGGAGTCACCTATTATATTATCTATATTATCTGTCCCACTGATACATCTTTGTGTCAGGGAAGTGATTCAAGTCCTCAAAAGCGGAGCTACATTTAAACAAAATTGTTTCTGGGTCAAATTCAGTTGGGGGCGAGGGGCAGGTTATGGGCGCAGAGAAGACTGGAGAGTGGAGATGGCACAGAAACACAAAGGATAGTCTAAAGGTAAGAGGGATGTCATAGCAATGCAAAAGACAATCTGACAAGGGGGAAGATGTGGTGGTATAAAGAAGAGCCCAAGGAGAATGTGGAGGGGAGACAATGGAGAGGTGAAGAGCAAAGTCCAAGGATGATGGTTGCCTTGAGGGAAGAAGTTCTCTGGTCCCTAAGGCTGGTTCCTTCTCTGATCAAATGCTATGCCAGTGAAGTACAAGTTTTGTTTTGTTTTTTAACTTTTTTTTTTTTTCAAACCCTTTACTTCTGTGTATTGGCTCATAGATGGAAGAGTGGTAAGGGTGGGCAATGGGGGTCAAGTGACTTGCCCAGGGTTACACAGCTGGGAAGTGTCTGAGGCAGGATTTGAACCTAGGACCTCTGGTCTCTAGGCCCGACTCTCAATCCACTGAGCTACCCAGCTGCCCCTGAAGTACAAGTTTTATTAAAAATTCTGAGTACAGAACTGACTGCAGAACAGATATCTATAAGTGGCAATGTTTTATGGTGGCAAGAGCACAGTATTTGGAGTCAAAAGACCTGAGTTCATATCCCAACTCTGCTCCTTACCTAAGTGACTCTGAAGAAGTCACCTAACTTCTTTGACCTCTAGTTTCCCTGTTTGCAAAACGAAGGCATTGGATTAGATAACTTCTAATGTCCTGACCAGTCCCAAATCCTATAATGGCATGTTGTCTAAGATTTAGCTTAGGGACTCATCAACAGGCCACAGGGTAAAGAATTTAGAGGCCAAAGAAACACTTGATGAACATTAATTAAATTATTTATCATTGTTGGTGGAGAGTATATTAATACTGATTAAATCACAGATACTGGAAATATTAAAGCTTATAGTTAAGCAAGAATGTCATATTCCCCCTATCAGGCTATATATAATATGAGAGTGGTAATCAATATCTTATTCAAATGTTTTATCTTCCCCAACACCTACCATTATTTGCTTGTACAAAGTAGGCACTTAAATAATGTTTAAGGAATTAAGTTACAAAACTTGAAAATTAAGTATATTTCTTACAACTTTTGGAATAATTTATTTAGAAATGACAACAAAGGGAGCAGCTGGGTAGCTCAGTGGATTGAGAGCCAGGCCTAGAGATGGGAGGTCCTAGGTTCAAATCTGGCCTCAGATACTTCCTGGCTGTGTGATCCTGGGCAAGTCATTTTTCCCCCATTGCCTAGCCCTTACCACTCTTCTGCCTTGGTGCCAATACACAGTATTGACTAAGATGGAAGGTAAAGAGGCCATATGCCTATTTCTAAAGAGCTAAGAAGCAAAATAAAACCTTAAGTTTGCACAATTGATCTTTGCTACCAATTTATATGTTAAACTTTATGCTACCTCAATTTCACCACTTCAGTACTTCTAAAATGGAAAAAAATAGCACCTAGATATTTAATGGAAATTAATATGAACAAAACAAACAACAAATAGTAATGAGTAGTAAGTTAAAAATTGATGCCTACTTCCTTATCCTTAATTCATTAAAAAATCTGAGACATTGGGATCCAAGATTTAAGAGTAGAAGGGTCTTAGAGGTCATTTAGTCCAACTTCCTTACTTTAAAAAGAAAGAAATCAGTGAGGTTAAGAGACTGACCTAAAGTCACAGAGATAGTTAGAGGAATCAGAATTTGAGCCCAGGTCTTCTGATACCAAAGGATTCTTTCTACTACATCAAGCTACCCTTCTAAACGAAAATCAGAATTTTAGAATTGGAAAGGATCTTAAAAGTCATCTACTCCAACAAGTACTTGAAAAAGAATCCTCTCTACAAACTAATAGACTTCAAACCTTTTTGACACATATTGGCCATATGACTGGGCAAGCCGTTTAAAATTTCAATGTTTTGGCTGTTCTTTAAGGCTATACGCTTCAGAGAAGATGACCACCTGCACTGATTAAGGGAGCTTCCTCACCTGGAAATTTCTGAGACGTAAAAGTTAAATAATAGATCCAGACCTTATTCTTGTCCCTATCCTTTACACCTATGCATGTCATACTCTTATAATTATATGCAATATAAAACTTAAACCAAAAATTGAAATCTAAAAGTCAGTCCATAACCATTTACTAAGTATCTACTGTATGCCAGCAGGCTAAACACTGGGGATACAAATAAAATAAAAAGAAAGACAGTCCCTGAGCTCAAGGAAGTTTACAATTTAATGGAAGAAGAAAATGTACAAAAGGAAGCTGAAAGTTGGGGAAAGAAGAAAATGAAGAAGATACCCAACCAGGAGCTTTATGGAGAAGTCCAAAAAAAGTCCAAAAGCAATGTAACTGGTAGGAAATAAGAAAAAAGATTTTGCTAGGCCTCCTCCTTAAATTGAAATTCCAGTTAAAGGGTCTAATCAGAGGGCTACAGGAGACTGATGAAATGTGAGTGCCAAGGTTGATGGATAATGAAACTTTCTAAAAATGAGTTTCTAGGGACATGCAGGCATGATGGAAAAATCCAAAGATGTCCAAAAGAAATTCAGTTGGTGGAAAACAGTATAAGACAAATACTAGCTAGCAAGTATTTATAATAATAATAACAATTATTATTATTATAATAAAAGACAAAGCTGGTAATACATGATCCTAGAATCAATAGAAAGTCACTGGAGTTTACTGAGTAAAGGAATGACATGATCAGATCAGAGCTCTGGGGAAACTATTTTGACAGCTTTCTGGAGGACAGGGAGAAGTTGTAGAGGCAGAAATATCTGGTAAATGATTGGATATGTGGAGTGAGGCAAAGACAACACCAAGGTTATGAACTAGAAAGATGGTAGCATTCTTAACTGAAATAGGGAAGTTTGGAAGAGGGGTAAGTCTGGGGATAAGATTATGTGAGGAAATAACCCATCCATGCCTACTCAATTTATAAGACTTACTCTATACTATACAAAATAAAAAAGGAATGATATTTTTATTCATTAGTCACTGCCTTGAAGCACAGAGTCCACTCTCAAAGGGGCTCCTGCTGTATTCACAAGATGATTTGGAATGAGTATAGATTTAGAAGGGGGGAAAAATGGAAGCTTGCATTATAGAGGCAGAGAACAGAGTGGGGGATTGTTAGAATTAGGATTAAGTGCTGCAGAATATGCCCTTTTGAATTGTGTTGAAGAAGATTTTTGAGAGTTCCTTGAACATCAAGGTAAAAGGAGAAGGGGACAGTTGTGGATGAGATGGACAGTATCATGGAAGCAACAAACATACACTTGGACAGACTTGGAGAAATAGTAGAGAACAGAAGGGCCTGGCATACATGCTATGGTCATAGGTGAGAAAAATTTGGACATAACTGAACAAGTGCACAACAACAGGGACTAGGTAGTATTGTATAGATAACAAACTCTGTAACAATACCTAATATTCCTACCCTTTGATTGGTTGGTCATATACCCCTGGGGGGGGGGGTGTCAAGAAAAGGCTTCACTCTAGAGATCACTGTTTTGTTCAAGTGATCACCCACAAGAGGAACCCAGAACCCCTGATCCGATCCATTCCTCTTTTGGATAAAGCTAATTATTAGAAAGTAGAGTTTTTTCTTTTGTATCAAGCCTTAATCTGCCTCTGTAAATTCCACCCTCTGAGGCATCACTACGGTCTTCCAGGTGATGATAGTGTTGTTCAATCATTTCGGTCCTGTCCTACTCTTCATGACCCCATTTGGGGTTTTCTTTGCAAAGATCCTGTAGTGGTTTGCCATTTCCTTCTCCAGCTCATATTATAGATGAGTAAACCAAGGCAAACAGGGCCTATATATGTCTCCCCCTTTAGAATGAAAGCTCCTTGAAGGTAGATGCTGTCTTGCTTTGGTATGGTACATAATAAGCACTTGATAAATATTTTTCATTCACTTATTCATTCAAGATCTCCAATCCTTTAGTCTTTTCCAGACTAATTTATCTCATTATATGTCCGGTACTATAATAGGCCCTTGGGTTCAAAGACAGAAGTGATTTTGAGGCTCTATACCAGGGGTCGGCAACCTTTTTGGCCGTGAGAGCCATAAACGCCACATTTTTGAAAATGTAATTTCGTGAGAGCCGTACAGTGCTCACAGTGCGCTCCTGTAACAGCGCCTGAAAAAAATTGACTTTATGGCTCCTGCAGAAAGAGCCATATCAGGCCCTCAAAAGAGCCAAATATGGTTCAAGAGCCATACTGCTCTATACCTTTCTGGTTGAGATTTTATTAAACACCTTGCCAAAGATCCAAAAATTTACATACACGTAATTCCCTTTATCTAATCAATGGAGAGATACCAGCTTTTAAGACAAGGTATTATTTCAGAGGCAAGTAGGTAGTATAATGAATTAGGACATTGGATTTGTTCAGTTGTGTTCCACTCTTCATGACTATTCTCCAGATCATTTTGCAGATGAGGAAACTAAGACAAACAGGGTTAAGTGAGTTGCCGAAGAACACCCAGCTAATAAGTATCTGAGGCTAGATTTGAACTCAGGTCTTCCAGACTCGAGGCCTATTTACTTTGTCACCTTGCTGCCCTTAGCACTGAACTTAAAAGGCAAGTAAGACTTGAGTTCCAATCCTGCTTCAGACATTTACTAGGTGTGTATCCCTGGACAGCTCTATCAGCTTCAGTTTTTTCACATATAAATTATGGATATTAATAGCACCTACCTCAGAAGGTTGTGGTGAGGATCAAACAAGCTAATCAGAGAGTTTTGCACTTGAAGTGCTATATAAATATGAGCTATTATTATTTTAGTTTAAATGGAATGAAATCGTCATAGCCTTAAAAGACTTAAGTAAATTATCCTATAAATGAAATTTAAAAGATGAGAGGGAGTCACTTGCAGAATGGTCTGCTCCTAAGATTTCATATCTATATTCCTCTAGTCTTATCTTTGAAATCACATTGGGAACCTTTGCTTTATGCTCACCTGAACTCTACTGGGCACATCATAGAACAATGCTTTCCACTTTTCACTACAGAACATTGCTTTCTTTAATGAACCTTCAAGCATAAATTAAGAGGAAGGCTTTAATTACAACTAGAATTATAAAGCTAAATAACAAAGATATACAATTCTTCATTGCTTATCAGTATATGCATATATAACTTTTTTAAACCTTTATCTTCCATATTAGAATCAGTACTGTGTTAAGGGCTAGGTAATAGGGGTTAAGTGACTTGGCCAGGATCAAATAGCTAGGAAGTATCTGATGTCACATTTGAACCCAAAACCTCTCATCTCTAAGTCTGGCTCTTAATCCACTGAGCCACCTGCCTACCCCCAGTATATATCACTTTTATGTTTTTTGGAGATATGGGATCGATTCCTATACATGCCCAATAGAGAAAAAAACCAGAACTCTTCAAAAAATATTTTTTTAAATTTCATTTTAAGCAGAAATGTCACTAGTATTTAAAGAAAAAAATTAGGGAAAAGTTATTCCATTAACAAATAAATATCATTGTTATAACTAAGTAAACCTTTTTGGGCAGCTAGGTGCACAATGAATACAGCACTGGGCATGGAGACAGGAAGACCTGAGTTGAAATACAGCCTCAGATATTTACTAGTTGTGTGACCCTGAGCAAGTCACTTAACCCTGTTTGTCTAAGTTTCCTCATCTGTAAAATGAACTGGAGAAGGAAATGGCAAACCACTTCAGTATCTTTGCCAAGAAAATCCCAAATGGGGTCATGAAGAATCAAACACAACTGAACAACAAACACCTTTGTTACATACTACTTTTATAATATG
Source organism: Gracilinanus agilis (assembly GCF_016433145.1). Lineage (NCBI taxonomy): Eukaryota > Metazoa > Chordata > Mammalia > Didelphimorphia > Didelphidae > Gracilinanus > Gracilinanus agilis. Next base: position 114,383,789 of record NC_058131.1, on the reverse strand, counting down.
GAGAGCTTGCTGGTAAGATTAATTTATTTTAAGATGGGATCAGAAAAAAAGATCTTTATAGAATAAGTCTATGATTTAGAAGGTGCTTCAAAGGTCAGTTAGTCCAATACACATTTGAATGGAAATCTCTACATTTCTGGTAAGTGACCATTAGATTTCTAGTTGGATTTACTCTTGAAGGTGATTTCAAAATATTATATAAATATTTTGTTCAATTCTATGAGGTGCTAGCAATATAGTCATAATGGAACAACTCCCTGAAGTTAACTGCAAATTTCCCTAGGTAGTGTTGTCAGGTTAGCCATTACTATTCCCTCTAAAAGGTTATCCTACAGGAAACCAAAAAAATGCTTTCTTTCCAGAGCAATACAATACTGACTACAGTTTTGTAGGGAATATATTATATTCCTGTTTCATTGGTGGTATAAATTTAATTCTGGTCTAAGCAAAAATTATGCAAAGTATACTCATTACTTTCTTCCACATTTTTTCAGGGAGTTAAAGCATCTTCTCCCTAGCTAAACCTGGGAGTTAAAGCATCTTCTACTAGCTAAACCTGTTCTAAAGGAAATAGTCATTCATTCATTTAAAAAGCATTTATAAAAGTAAATATATTAGGGTAAGTTTAAAGGACCTTTAAAATGTACATTTTTAAGAGATACATAAAAAAAGATTTATTTGTAAAATTCCAAAATTTCCAATAATTTTTAAGTAAACCTCTGATATATAAAAATAATTTGATTTTATACATTTTTGTGTATCTTTTATATATATATGCAAAATCTATTCACCGTTCTATATCTGACAACTTTATGGTAGACAAAACATTGTGGGAAATGTTTTATTGTTGTGGAATGGAACATTATGTGGTAAAAATAGCAAGTTATCAATCAATATATAAAGAAAACTTGGCATGGGGCCCAATCTACCCCATAAGAAGTCAATAAATTGTTCACACTTAGAAAATGCATTAACTCTTTGGCCACTAGGGTACTTTTAATAAGCTACAGTATATGGTACTATATACTCAAATGAATTATTCAGTGATAATTACCCAGTTTGTGTATATCTAGCTATCTTTCATCTCTTGTGTCATCATGTCAAATTTTTTTTGTTTCTTTGTTGGGGGTGGTGTATGTTTGCCATTACATTTGCTTGTCATCAAGTTATGATTGTAGGGAGTTAGAGGAAGTAACAAAATCACATCTTTTTCCTTTTTGTTAATAACTACTATAAAAGTTTGATAAAAGAAAACATTAAAAGTTAACCCATTGGCCTCAGACACTTCCTAGCTGTGTGACCATGGGTAAGTCACTTAACCCCCATTGCCTAGCTCTTACCACTATTCTGCCTTGGAACCAATAAATAGTATTGATTCTAAGACAGAAGGTTAGGTTTTTTTTTTTAAAAGTTAATACCTAACAAAATATTTTTGAGTTACTTTTGGATTTATTTCGACCACCCTAATTTCTCTTTTGCTTAGATAACCAAAGGATGGCCATAAATGAACATAAATTCTAAATTTGAAATTTGGATGAACAAAACAGATAAATTAGAAATAATTATTAATTTTAGAATAGATTTTTTGATTTACAAAATTTCACCAAAGGCTTCCTTTAAAAAAAGCAAAACAACTCCTGAATGCATTTAAAATGTGACTCAAATTACTAATATTTCAGATATTTACACATTTTTCTAAACCATACATGCCATATAAAGTAAAGCATACTTTAATTTAATTGGTTACCCCGTCATATGGGTAGTTTTTTTCTTTTACTTACACTTGGCAATTGCTATCAGCTAGATACTCATAAAATGTGCTAAGTGAAACAATATGCAAATATATATGTATATGTTTGAATATAACCCAGATCTTGAGCCCAGAGGATTTGTGTAAGACTGTCTTCATTTGTGGAGAGATTGATGACTGATACTGCATACCTGCATGAAGAGTAGAGTTAGTGGGAAAGCTTGGGAGTAAAGAGACCTCTTTCCTTTTTTGCATCAAGAGAGATACCTATAGTTCCAGACATTCTACAAGGAGAGAGCCAATAGGAAAGAAAGAACAGACTTTAGAAGGCAGACATATCAGGGAAAGCTGGCTCCTCAACAAGAAGCTCCTCCTGATTTCCAGCATGCCTCCCTAGAAAACTTTGAGGAATTTCACATGGTTAAAGATCAAAGCCTTTCTTGGTTGAACTGAGTTATTTTGCTCTCAGTGGAAGAACTCATTCATTCAGGTACATTATCTGGTATATTTTAATCTGATTTTTGTTTGCAATCTGCTTAAATAAATGGGTTTACTTACTATTCACTATTTGTGATGGCTTTTTGTGTAATCAGCTTTTGGGTGGGAGGATTCAAGCCTTCATATATAAACAAGGGGCACTCCCTTCCTCTTTAAGGAATAGTGACCTAAAAAGTACCCTGAACAGAAGGGAAAAAATCCTTCCCCTTAGACTAGCGATATTTAAGGAAGATAGGTATAAATCTAGCTGGTACTCCTTAATGGAGGAGAGCAAAATAGGTAGCCTATGGCCCCAATCTCCTTTATATCCCTTTAGGCAGAAACTAAAGTTTCCTTTGGAAAAGAATGGGTGAAATTTCAGATCTATCAAATCATGCCTCCTCAATAAGTAGCAGTTAGACAACAATGAGAACTTATATCTACTACAAGGATAAACATATCTCATATATATGCACATATGCTTATATATTTATATAAATATACATATATAGAGAGAGATATAGATAGCACCACCTTTAAGATCACAACCCCTACTTACAGTGACAAGATGATTCCCTAGAGAATTAGTTAACTATTCCTGCTCTCAGGGGTTTAAGAAAAATCTGGGGTTGAGGGTTGAGGGATGGTCTTCTAGTAGTGTTACTCACAAATCTTCATCTTATGGGCTCCCCTTTGATTATTAGCCAGAATTAACTAATTTTTAAAAAGGAATATTTACTAAGCAGGCAGAGCAAGGATAGTTGTGACAGAAAAAATCCCCCCCCCCCTTTCAAGTCTAGGGCACACTCTCTGGCACACACAAGTCCCTGAGGAGAGTAAGCTCAAGCTTAGAGAAAATGAGGTAAAGGGTTAACTCACGGCTCTTGATTTTTGGAAGTTTTCTCCTTTCATAGAGTCATCAAGAAGTTTCCCCATTGTGTGGTTCTCTACTGAGCTCTGAGGGCAGATGTCCTGGTAGAGTCCTATAGATACACTTCCTCAGTATTCTCTCATTTGTCCCTGGCTCCTGATGAAGACACTGCCATTGCTGTTCTAGAAATGCTGCTACCAACACTTACTTACAGATCTTCCAACCTTTCCAAAGTCACAAAGTTTTCCTCTGATCAAGGGGTGGGGGAGACCCAGAGAGGTGAAATGATTTACCAGGGCACATAGGTATTAAGTTATAGTGCCAAGATTCAAATCTATGCTGATTCCAAATCTATGGCTCTTTCCAATGCCACATGCTGCTATTTTGCCTTTGAGTAGGATAATAGACAAAACTGGGCAACCTGGAGGCCTTTTTGCTACATTTATTTGCTCCTTCTCAAAGAAGATTTAGCAGTTCACCTTGACAAAGCTTATCTGTACTATAATGCTACAGTCAGAACTGGTTTTTCTTTTTTTAAAAAGGTTTCCTTTCAAAGCCCTGCTTTAGGGTAGTTTGGGGAACAAAAGGAATGAACACAATGTCTTGGGCATATATATACATATACATATACATATATACATATATATGATGATTCATTAGTCATGTAGATGTTTATTTTTTTTTCTTTTTGGTCTATTCATTTCTATCAAATGTCATGAGTCAAATCAGGAAGCAGTAAAAACAAAAATATTTATTCATAGCAATTTGGAATCATTTATGCAAATCACCAAATGTCCTACAAGCAGCATGGATTAACTATGGGATGCTGAAAGACCTGGATTCAAGTTCTGCCTCTGGAACATTACCAGCAGTGTGACCTTTCTTCTCTTTAGATAATCTTCTAACTATATAAATTTCACAGAGAAGGTGCCACCAGCACTGATTACAAGCTGTTTCTTGACAGGAGTTGTCCTATGCCAGTGAAGTTACAGGTCTACTTTCTGTATAAGTGTACTTAGATAGTACAGTCAGATAGAGCTTTGGGTTAGGAGTTAGGAATTTAGGACAAATTCCAATTCAGACACTAGCTGTGTGGACCTGAAGAAATTATTTAATCCCTTCCTGCGTCAGTTTCCTCAATAATAAAATGGGGATTATAAGAGCACTTATATCATAGCATTGTGAAGATCCTGAGATTCATAAAGCATCTGGAACATACTAGACATTTAAGGCTTGTTTCTTTCCCTTTTCCCCCAATCCCTCAAAATTTTCAGTATATTGATTTTATATTATTATAGTCGTATGTTGGACAATGAGTTAAAATCTATGTTTAAAAAATGTATCTGGCTGTATCCTTGGTAAAAATGTTGGGGGAGGTGGTAAGGTTGACCTTTTTTCCCCTTACCTAATTAAGTAGCCATCTGCAGTTAGTAGAGACTTTAGCCAGAAAATATGTACATATACATATATACCCAATAATTAATTTACTTTTCCCAGTATCGATTGGTAGTAGAATGGGCTTAATAAAAGTTTCCCTTGGGGGTGTTTTTTCTTTATTTAACAATCTATTTTAGGAGGAACTTAAAAAAAAGCAAATCTGTAGATTCCCACATGTTTGAATGTGGTTTTCTTTTGAAGACCAAGAATGAAGGGCATCTACGCAAAAAAAGTTCAGCACGGAGGTATTGGGGTGTCCCATGGGAGGCTTTTAGGGAGTCTATAGCTTTCCCCCCCTCCCCTGCTAAAGCTAATCTGCAGGTATAGGACCCCAGTGATTGGCGCTGAGGGGAGTGGGAGGTGTTACAGCCTTAGACCTAAGGCGTGAGGCGCGGAGGGGGAGCCTGGGCCAGCACTAGCACATGGGGTAGCTTCCTCCACGCCCCCTCCCCCTAGCACCCAGCGCCACCTCAAGTGATCGATCAACCCACGAGGCTCAGGGAAGGGCCCGTACGGGAGTCTAATGGCAGTCCTGCCGCTAAGTTAACTCTGCCGCCCAAAGTTTCCTCAGAATTCGGCTCCCGGGACACGTTTTATGTCCAGATGGCCGGACACAAAGGACGTCCAGCAGCTCGGGTCTCAGAGGACAGCTCCCATACAACTGCCGCCCGCCTACCCCCACTATTTAAAAACTATTAGTCTCCAGGTTACCAGACTACAGCCCCCACCCACAGAGCAGGCTAAGGGCGGGACCCACAACCAGACCGACTAAGGCGGGCTCAGGACGTTGGGCGGGAGATGGCGGGAGGGGGGCGGGGCGGAGCGGAGCTGACCTAGGGCCGAGGAGAGAGGGAGCGAAAACAGTCCGCGCGCTACCAGATCAAACTCGCGCTTCCACTAGCACACTGGATGCACCCCACCCTCTCCGTCACCAAAGACTGCCGACCAATGAGCAGAGAGGAAAATCGGGGCCTGAGGGCCTCGAAAGGGGAGGTGGCGGGAGGTGGGAGGAAGGCTACTTTTGACTGGCAGGTAGCGTTGGCCAATCCCCGTGCGGTTTCCTCTTGTCCTCCCCGCTCCACTCCTCTCTCCCATGGCTCCCACCCCCTCCCCAGACTCTCTCTCAACCAGTCCTACATCCCCTCCCCCACTCTGCGGGCAAATCGCTGCTGGAAAGAGGCGGGGGCCTGAGCGGCGGGCTCGTGTGGAGGCTTTAGGTGGGACTGACGGGTCCACCAGCCAATGGCTGCATGTCTGACGGCGCGGCGGCGGCTGGCTCTGACCAATGAGCTGGCGGGCTGGGGGAGGAGGCCCAGGTTCCAAACGCTCCGCGGCGCCATGGGCTGAAAACTCAACCGAGATGGAATCTCCCAGTCTGAACCGGTTTCAACCGGTTCCGAGTTTGTGGCACTAGAAGGAGGGGGAGAAGCGGCGCGGCGGCGGCAGCAGCAGCAGGAACAGCAACAGCCACAGCAATAGCAACAGCCCCGGCGGCGGCGCCTGTTCCAATCTTTGCTGCTGCCGTCCGTGCAACCACCCGGAGGGGGAGGGGGAGCCGCCAGTCGCTGAGGAGAAGGAGGAGGAAGAGGAGGGGAGAAAGTTTAGGGGAGCCGGGTTGGTGGGGCCCAGCCGCCGGAGCCGAGTGAGAGAGGGAACCGCGTTGTGGGGGGAAGTCGGACTGCACCTGGCAGCACTGAGCGTCCCCCTGACTGTGGACTTCAGCGACGCCCCCCCCTCTTGCTGCTCCTGCTGCTGCGTGGCCTGAGGGTCTCCTTGGGGCTGAATCTCTGGGACCTGACCCCCCCTTCTCCCCTCCCCCGCCCCTCTCTCCCCACCCCAGCGGGATCGTTGATTCATCCGCTTCGTTATCGTTATTTTTTTGGGGGGAGGTGCGTGTGAGGGGGGGGGAGGCGTCATTGGAAGAGTAAAACGTTATTGAGCTCTTTTTTTTTTGCCCTTTTTCCCCCTCTCATTTTTTAATTTCCTTTTTTTTTTAAGGTGGGCAAACTGTGAAACCCACCTAAGTCTCCACTCCTTCCCCCTTCCCCACCTTCCCTCATCCCTTCCCAGCCCCCCCCCACAAGGAAGGACGAGGCAGTTGGTTCAATCTCTGGGTAAGTCGGAACATGTAATGAGCGGTCTTGGGGGGGTCGTGGGGGGAGGGGGAGAAGTGTAGTCCTGAGGGCTCGGGAACCAGAGCTGGAACGAGCGGTGGAGGGAAGATATCCTGGGTGGGGTGAAGTGGGAGGATCGGAGTGAAGGGGGGGGTAGTGCGCGACGCGGCAGTGGGAAAGGGCCCCGAGTGGGGATCCGGGCCTCAGTGTGCTAGGTGGTGTGTGGTGGTGCCTGCAATTGAATGGAGCAGCTTCTACCGCTGGGGTGATGGGAGGGGAGGGAGGTGGGGTAGACGTCCGCGGGAGGCGAGCTGCTGCTGCTGCTGGGCTGGTTAGCGTG
>NC_058131.1:114277376-114361887 GCF_016433145.1 Gracilinanus agilis | reverse complement strand
GGGGGGGTGGGGGGGGTAGAAAGGATGATGGAGAGGAGGAGGGGGGCAGTAGTAGTAAGGGGGGGGACCCGAATGGTAGTTTGAGGGCTTCCCCCGCCGGCTGTGGCGATTTGAGGAACATCTTTGTAAATTATTAGGAGTGGAAGTTTCCAGAAATATAGAGTGCAGCAGCAGGAGCAGCAGCAGCAGCAGCATTGAAACGTCCGCCTGCGTCACGTGGCCCCCTGGTAGAGAGCTGGGATCGGGAGGAGGGAGGGGCTGCAGTGTCCCTGCTCCCTCTGCAAGCCAACTCCGAGGCTTGTGTGTGTGTGTGTGTGTGTATGTGTATGTGTATGTGTATGTGTATGAGTGCGCGCGCGCGTGTGTTTTAAAGCTTTGGGAAGAAGTAGAACGTTTTGGTGAAAATTGTAGGGTAATCCCATTAAACTAACGCCTTAAATAGAGATCACTTTAGCCAGATGGCCTTATACAAATGTAGACTAGCGAATATAAACTAATTTGCCATTACTAGTGTTGTAGTGTGAGTCCCAGGATTTCCCCCTTCCAGGGGAGGGAGGAATGTGTGTGGCTGAGATGGGGAAGGAAAAAGGAGGAGAGCGGGTTTTTGTTTTTGTTTTTGTTTTGTTTTTTCATTGTTATGGTCCACTTCTAATCACGTACTAGCCTTGTTGCACAGACTAGGACAGTGAACTTAGGGCGCGTTTGGGCCAAATACCTTTCCCGAGTAAGGGCCAGGGTGAGTGCCCCGATTGAATGCTATAGTTAGAAGTGCAGCACAGTCAATTTTGGGTGGGAGGCTAGAGGAAAGGAAGGGGAGGGTGTGTTTCTCCTGAATGAAGCTGGCTACTTCCCACACACCTAAGTAGATGTCTCCTTGTAGCGATTTGTCTTCGACCTACTGTGAAGTTATCTTTAAGCAACGGTTATGTTTTTGGATAGGAGATGGCAAAGTATAACTAGGCATTGACCTGTTCCTATTGAGGTGGAAAACCTTCACTGGATAGCACCAGATCAGATAAAATGTTAATCTAGTGTGGAGAACTGGAACTTAAACGAGTGTTTGGATTGGAGGAGGCAGAAAGAAAGTTGTTTATTTCTTTCGGTTTTTACTGCTACTACTTAAAAGTCTTTATTGGAAGGGGGTAGCTTAAGACACTTTGTTAGGAGGTAATTGGCTTTTTCTAGGGGTTGGAGTGTGGAGTGAGATGTGCGTTTACAATAACCCAAAAGCTGCCATTTCTATTTTTTAAGAATAGATGGGTCGTTTGGGGAGTAGTACTGAGAGTGGCAAAATAACCATCAATTTGGAGGGTGTTAACTCAATCAGCTAAATACTGAAATAGATCTTCTAGAAGACAGAACTGAAGAAACTAGTCAGTTGCATAAAATAATTTATAAACCCATGTTTTCACGCACTGACACAAGTAAGTGTACTTGAGCAGGCCCTAGTAAGGGGGGGGGTAATTGTTTCTTTTAAAATTTAAATTCGGCCCTAACTAAAAAGACTGGAGGTATAAATTCCTGTGTGAAATGAGTGAATTTGTTTTCTCAACTTAAAAGATTTAAGATGCCACTCTCAATCTTAGAATTTTTTAAAATTACATTTGGGCAAGGAAAGAGTAACTGGTACAACTGGAAGCATGTGTTGAGATTTCCATTTTTCTTTTTTGTCAGTAGTTATTTTTGACCCAAGATTTTGTAGCTATGCTTATGACAGGTGCTGTGTTCTAAAAATATATGTTGTGTAACACCTAGGTTTAAAGAATTGATGTCCTGGTTGTAAGCTAGTTAAAGGAAGTTTTGAGAATTGTTAATTGTTTAATCTCTTTAGAAAATCTTTAAAATAACTTCTTTTCTGTGTCTTAGGGTAATTACATTTTTAAGTTTAACCTTGACTTCAGGATTTCCATTTTAAGCAAAATTTTTACTATAACTAATTTTTTACAATGAAATTAATACAAAGAAACCTTATGTCTTCAATGACTATTCTAAATAAACCATAGCAAAACAATACAAATTAAATACCACTCATTCAAACATAGGCTTTTGCTTATAACTTTAATTTTTAAAAAGTTAAAATAATTTTTCAGTGGTAGCATTAATGAATAGTTTGACTTTATGCTTTGATATTGTTGATATTCCTGGTGAAAATAGCCAAATTTCTGTGCCATTCCTATGTAAGTTTTTTTAGACAATAAAGTATAAATGGCCATTGATGGAGAATACTAGTTATATTTAGAAGTAACTTTTCCCCACCAAAAAAAACCCTAAAATTGAACACACTAGACTGGAATTTCATTGACAGGAGAAGGTGTTGAAGGGCTTCAGAAAAATTAATTTTGAAGAATAAAATTGTAGGCTTTAAGTCAGCTGGGTAAATGACTCTTTAAATAAATTGAATACAAAGTAATTTGGATTTTAATACAGCACATTTCATTGACAAGCAATGGGGAGGGTGGCATTTTAAAATTGACGTCTAAAATTTTGTTTTCTCGGATACCTGCAAACAGATTTTTAAAAACGTAATTAGGAAGTTCAAGTTTGTTATATTAAAAATAACTAAATTTCAAAAATGTAATGCTTTTTTAAAAGACAAGGGCATCTTAGTGTGTTTGGTTATTAAAATAACATTTTTTTTCCTCATAGGACCATAGATTTAGAGCTGGAAAAGGATCTCTTAAGGATAAGTTAGCTTATGGAGATTTTTATGGATAAGGAACCTGAGGCCAGAGAGGTAAAATGACGAGGCCTAGGTCACATGGGTGGCTGAAACTGAACTTGAAACCAGATTTCTGAACTTCCCAGTCCTGAGCTCTCTACCATTTTAATAAGCCCTCCCTTCACTACTCATAGATCACTGACTGGAGCTAGAGGAGACCTTAGAAAGCTAACCTTTGATTTATAGATAAGAACAGAGATGTAGTTGGGTGTTTGTGTGTGTGTTCTTTTTGTTTTTTAACCTCTTAAAGTGATATGGTTGAATTGATCTGAACCCTGGCCATCTTGTCATCTTTCTCCTAGTCTAGTACATAACTCCTTTGTAGCAAGCACTTAATGCTTTTATTATACAGACACATTTCATTTTCCTTATATGTATCTTAGATCTGGTATCTTCTAAAACATGAGATGAAGTAAGCTAATAGAAGTTGGTGAAAGAGCCCCACTTTGAAAAATTGCAAAAATAGTTGGACTTCAATTAAGCATTACTTTGAAGTTTGAAGTCTATATGTTAATCTTTTGGGTTAGGAAGAATTACTGGACCAAGAGTAAATGGACCATTTATAACTGCCTCATGTGTATTGTTGGGACCTTAGAAAAGTCACTTACTTTGCTTCACCCTCAACTCTATACTTTCTCATTATCTCCCTGCTGGTTTGTTTTTTCACTGAAATAATGTCTAAAATAAAATTAGTCAGGGTTTTGGTAATTGCTTTAGCTAGAATCAAATAAAATGGCAGAAGTAAAATTCCTTTTATATATAGAAATTATATTTGATCAACAATAACTTCATGGTATGATCTTTTGGTGTTTTTTTTTCTATTTGCAGTAATCTATGCCAGCAATTATGACAATGTTAGCAGACCATGCAGCTCGTCAGCTGCTGGATTTCAGCCAAAAACTGGATATCAATCTTTTAGACAGTGTCGTGAATTGCTTATACCATGGAGAAGGAGCCCAGGTAAAGTATAAAAACTAGGGGCTGGTATAGATTGAGTTGCATTTTAAAAAATTGTGCTTATTAGGTTAAAATTGAATGAAAATAACAGTTTTATGACAACTAATTTGTGGACAAGAAGCATTTTTTAAGTTTAGACCCTTGATACACTAGGCCTGCCACTTAACTACTTAATTCAAATCATATCAGTATGGCTTGTCTATCTTATACAATAAAGATGTATTTTATGGAATCTTGTATCTAGTATTTGAAGAGATCACTGAGGTGCTTAGAAGTGAAGTGAGATCTCTTGGATTAGTAATCTGAACAGTGTTATCTATCATTGCTTCTGGAAAAGATTTGTCAGTTGACTGGCTCATAGTTCTGCTTACTATCTTTGTAGCTTCTTGGGACCAAAATAAACATCTCTAGCCACAACTCCACTATAAGTTTCGTCTTTCCAATTAGACTACAAATTTCCTTGAGGGAAGAAGCCTTTATTCTTTAGTATTTACATCTACTGCACTAAATAAACTTAGCTTAGTAAATGCTTGGTCATTCATACGTTCAAATGACTTGTCCAAGGTCACATAGATTGTGTTATCTCATTCTATTGTACCATGATGGCCCTTAGTAATATATTTGAACATAAAGATTGTATTTGGAAATATGATAATTTAATCTTAAAAGGAAAATTTCTCAAAGCCAGTAGAAGTTGAGAAATAAGTGAAGGAACTCTAATCTCCTGTCTTTTATAGTTTGTGGAATCTAGACTTTTTTATAATTGTCCTTATTTTCCACAGAGAACCTTGTCCAAAGATATGTGACCTCTGTCATTGCTTTTAATTCTTATTGGATAATAGCAGTAGTTCACATTTAAGGCTTACAAAGTATTTATAATACATTCTCTCATCTGAGCCTCCTAAGAATTGTGTGAGGTGTTTTATAGCTAATCATTTGTATTCTTAAGTCAAATCTGGCCTCAGACTGGTTGGTTGGTTGATTTTGGGCAAGTCACATATCCTGTTTTCTTCAGTTTCTTCATCTGTAAAATAGTCACAATAATATCTACCTCCCAAGATTTGTCATGAGGATCAAATGAAATGAAAATTATAAAGCACTTAGCACAATACCTAGCATATAGTGTTGAACCGTAACACTTTTGCTACCTCCTAATGGTTATTCCATAGGCATTCATAAAATTTGCACTGTTAGGGATTCTTAACAAAGCTCTCTTTGCCAAATATACTTTAGTGTCCTATTATTTGGTTAGAAATCTGGTCTTTGAGTCTATAGAGCCAATACTATTTGGTTGCAAAATAAGATTGGTGATTATGTAAATCTTATTTAAAGTCACTTCTGGTTGCCAACATAATAAAAAGGCTTAAAATTGTGTGGTTTCCACATATTTTTATGATAACCTATAAAGGAAGGGCAAGTGATATACCATCTTATAGAAAAGGACCTGTAAAGTTCTTGGCTAGGACAGAAGGTCTAACTATCTTAACAAACCAATAGGGATGTTTTCTCAAAATGATTGCCAAATTTGGGAATGGGATGTGTCATTTTAATACAGTTTTTTTTTTAAACCCTTGTACTTCAGTGTATTGTCTCATAGGTGGAAGAGTGGTAAGGGTGGGCAATGGGGGTCAAGTGACTTGCCCAGGGTCACACAGCTGGGAAGTGGCTGAGGCCGGGTTTGAACCTAGGACCTCCTGTCTCTAGGCCTGGCTCTCAATCCACTGAGCTACCCAGCTGCCCCTTTAATACAATTTTTAAGGATATTTACCATATATATTATAGTGCAAATAAAATAAAATGTCTTTCTCAAGGTTCTAATCTACAATGGTCTTTCAATTTAACTGTTATTAAAATTTTGTGTAATGCTGGAAAAGTAGAAAATATTTTCAAAATTATTAAGTGATATTTTATTCAGCATTTGCTGTGCTTTACCCTCCCCAAAAATATATTTCCCAAGAATTGTTGCATCTTTTTAGAATTCAGTCTTAAGGGAAAAAATCACCAAAAAGAAGATACTTCCTGATACCTGTCTTAAAAATGTGAAAATCAAGTTTCTTTTCTGCCCTCGAAAACTGTGCTTTTGGAAGAACATTTATATTTTGAAATATGGGGGTGGGGTGGGGAAATCGAGGCTTAAATTTGTGATATTACTCAGAATATCCTTCCTTATCATCCGGAGAGCACTTTTTGAACCTTTTTTTGGTCTAGGCCATAATAGCAACTAAAATAGTTAAAAGGAATTAAATCCTTATTTATATCTGGGGGCTTTACCATAGCATATAATCTTAAATGCTTGGAACTGAAGTATAACTTTGTGTTTTATATATGTAATAAAATTTGAATGGATTGAAGAACTAGAGAACTTTTAAGCCATCATAAGAAAATATTGTACAAGTCAGTAACCAAAGATAAATCACATGCAAATAAAGTTTTTTTTTTTTCAACTTTTAGTAAAAATATGACTGGCTTTTTGAGCCTTACTCGTGATTTTTTTTGTTTTACTTTAATCCATTGTTGATAATGTTTTTAATGGATAGTATCAAGAAGTCTTTTAACTGTCTAAATCACACAAAGTTCCCTCTTCAGTGACCTTTAAGGTCATTAAAGAGCTAATGTGATGATATAGTTTCACCAAAGTTTTGTCTTAATGCTAATATTACATTTTATGCTAGTAATAAATTAGAAGAGGATATAATCTTAATTTTTATTTAGCTTATCTGGAGAGCCATGTGACTTTGGAGAAAAGAGGGTGTTTAACTTCTGGTAGCTCTACATGTGTGGGTAAGAGTGTCTAAATAAATGACAGGAAGCACTAAACTAAAACAAAGGTACACAGTAGTACTACCTCAAGTTATAAGCAACTTCTGAGGAGACCAGAAGAAACAAAAGGCAATTGTAAGGCCTGTGTGAGTTTTGAAAACTAAATTTGTCTATTTTGTGCATGGGGGGGAGGGGGACCTAAACATTTTGACTGGTACTGAAAACTAGGCTATCAATATATTATAAAATTAAAAATTGAAATGCCTGCTTTTTAGAAAGCACTGTATGACATTAGATGGCTAAAAGGAGTAGAATTTCTAAGTTTGCACATTTCGTTATCTTGGTAGTACTTGTAACCTGAAAATGTTTAGAAAGCTTCTTTCTTAAGTAATGTTAGATTTGAACTTTTACCTTTTTTTAAAACCCTAACCAAATGTCTTGGAAGCAATAAAGTATATTGGTTCCAAGGCAGAAGAGAGATGAGGCCTATGCAGTGGAGGTTAAATGACTTGCCTAGGGTCACACAGCTAGGAAGTGTCTGAGGCCAATTTGAACCTAAGACCTCCTATCTCTGGACCTGGCTCAATCCACTGAGCCGCCTAGTTGCCCCAAGATTTGAACTTTTAATCCTGTAGTTATGCTTTTCTTACTAAGCATATATTATGCTATCATGTAACCACACTACAATTCCACTACATGTCCTGAGACTTATTGTGTCTGTGTGTACCATAGCCTTCTTGGCCCCTATTCAGTGACTTCCCAGGAAATGTTGGAAGATGTTTTGCCTCCTTTTGTTGATTCTATTTAAATGGCTTTCCTGTTCCTAGGAATTAGCCTATCTTAAGTTACAGTGAAAATGAAATACTGTAGGGCCAGTGATCACCTTTCTGATATCCTTAACATACATGTGTATGTGTGTGTGCGTGTACATATATATATGAGAGAGAACAAGAACGAATATTGTGCTGGGATACTATGAGTCAAAGAAATAATATATGGCTTTTAAAACAGACATTTACTGTTTTTCCTTATAATGTCAGTGTCATTTAGTAGCTGCTCAGATTTTTTATTTCTAAATTATAAAGTGTTTTTATAATGTAATATGGTAGATAATGGGCCAGTTACAAAACTAGGAAGACCTGGGTTCAAGTCTAATCTCCCAACATATACTGACTGTGACCCAAGCAAGTCTAATGTTCTGGAAAGTTCTTTGGGAACTTTTATAGTAAAACTTTTGAGAAAGTTTTAGAGTAGGCAGAATTGAAGTATTGACTTGAAATTGCATGATTCAATCAGTCCAAAAATTAATTGCTAGTCAGTGAAACAACTTTCAATAGGTATATTTGTTTTGACATCTGCCATTGTGGAAATACTTTTTTCTCTACTTGAGGGTGAATTCTAAAACCAAAATAGGCATCTGAAATGTAATTAGAATTACTTACTGGAATTAGGAAAGTCATATAGAAATTACTTAGATATGTAAGTTTTTTTTATTGCTTAGATTTTACAGAAGGTAATAATGATCTCACATACCTTGAAGGATACGATATTTAAAATTCATCGATAGTTCAGATGCCTATTTTTTCTAATTCATTAGCCACATGGCTTTAATAGAATTAAAAATCTTAGAATTAGAAGTCCTAATTGGGCTAAAGTAGTAGTTTTACTTAGTTTGTGGCCTTGAACAAAGTTCAGTATTTCATCTAAGTTGTGGGATTATAGATTTGATGTACAAGGCTAGAGATCTTTCAGTCAATCCTCTCATTTTTAAATGAGAAAACCGAACAGCAAAAAAGTTTTTAACTGAATTTGAAACCTAGCTCTGCTCTTTATAAATGTAATTTAACCACTGTAGACCTTGGTTTCCCTAACTAAAATGAAGGCTTTAAACTAGATTGTGTATGGCAAAGGTGCTTTCCAGCTTATAATAGATTTTAAGGATGAGTATCTCCTCATTTGGGAGGTTGGAAAGGATTCTTGAAGGGGTACGTGTAGGTATTTTAGGTTTTAGCCTTTTCATTGAGTATAAATGAAAAGAAATTAACCAGTCATATAGTCTGTATTGGATAGTGGTAGATTTAAGACCTAAAAGTTAAATTGGAGGCAGATAAATGCACAGAATGGTTCCTTTGAAACATTTGAAGTTTTTAAAAGTAAGAATTAAGTTACATTTTCATTTCGTCTGAATGTGACTTTTCTGTTTGTATATGATATATTTACAATATGGACTCATTTGGTTTTTTAAAGAAATTATTTAAACCAACTCTGTGCCCTTTTGTTTGCTTGGGTTTTTTTAAAGAGATAAATCATTCTCAACTATAGGTTTTTATATTTTTATTTACAACTTATCTATTAATCTTGCCCTTTCCATTCTAACAATATAACTGCATTTTATGTGGTTTTATATTTCCACCCCTCTAAAATATATAAATATGTACATAAGTATATTTGGATTAATTGGCACCTACCTATCAAGTGCCTCCGATGTGAACTGTTAGGCCCTTGGGATACAAAGAGAAATGAAACACTCCCTTTCCTTTAGGAACAAAACAAAATTTGAAATCATTCAGTTAGTCTTTTAGTAAAGGAGTTGATAAATTTAGATTTACATTTTGGATTTGCTTAAAAAGAATATTTTTTTACGAGTTTTGGTAAGATATTAGAGACCTAAGTTGTGGACCTTCATGGAGAAGATTGTAATAAACTTGAGTAATTTAAATTTTTAAAAAATAGATCATTTTAAAAGAAGAGAACACATAGGAAATCTAGATATTCAAATTGCAATTTAAAAGGACTAGCATTTATATAGTACTCTTAAGGCTTACAAAATTTTTTAAGACTTATAAATATCCAATTCAACAACCTTGGGAGGTAGGTGTTATTAATCTTGACTTTACTGTTGAGGAAACTGAGGAAGGATGAAGTTAAATGAGTTGCCCAGTCTCACATAGCTAGTAAGCATTGTAGGCTAGATTTGAACTCGGATCTTTCTGACTCTAGAAAGTGCTATATCCATTATGTCACCTCTGCAATGCAATATATATTTTTTGGGAATTCTCAAAGCATTTTAATGGATCTGCTTAAGAAAATAATGTGATGTATTTGCATATATATTTTTTAATAAAAGCAACTTTAAAAAATCATTTGTTTTCTGTAACCTTTTTAGCAAAGAATGGCTCAGGAAGTCTTGACACACTTAAAGGAACATCCTGATGCATGGACAAGAGTTGATACAATTTTGGAATTTTCACAGAATATGAACACGAAAGTAAGCAAGTGGTGGTTTTAAAATTCATACTTTTCCCTTTCTTTCATTCATAAACTTTGAGGAAGGTATCTCATTTAGTGCACTAGCATTTGTTACTTCAAATCATTTTATCCTGTTTGATTACTAAAGTTACTTCAAATTTCAATCCACCCTTCGAGACATAACATTTCTTTCTGTACCCTTGGCAAATAGTCCTAACAATTATGAATGAAGTTTTATTTTTAGGACTAGTATGCAAGGTGTGTGCTTTTCTCCCTTTCCTCCCCCTTTTTAAGTGTTTATGTGTATACAGGTGTGAATTATGTAAATTCTCATTATTATTCAGAGAAGAAACAAAACATAATCAGAGGGATTATTTTCTACAAGTAATCATACAGGCTCTCCAACATCAAGTTGTATGGTTAGCTTTTTAAACACTGACACCATGTACAAATGCTTTAATGGGACAGCACTCAGTTTTTATCTGCAATTTAGAATGTATAATTCAGGTTTTGTGGGGTTTTTTTTTTACTTAAAAGTTTGAACAGAAGGGCTGATCAAAATGTGTTTTGACTGTTTTAAGCTTGATGATTCACACTTTGCTTTAAAATAATTAAAAGTAATAAAATTACATGCACGGCATTCTGTTTACTATACACAAAGGTCTCTACTTATATATACACTTTGTGTTAAAACAGAAACTAGCCACCTTCAGAAATTTGTTTCTGAAATCAGACTGTGTTAATTAACAGTTTTAAAATATTAAATAGTTTTTAATCTTGTAAATTTTAGGGGAAAAAATATTTCAGAACTTCCTCAAAGTGCTAACCTTTAGTAACGGTGTTTGCCTGTTTGCTTGCCTGGTAAATTTTGCTTTTTATACTGACAGACAATACTAATGTTTAAGTTGATTTATCAACAGTATTTTTAAAAACTCAAATTTGTCTTGTGAAAAATGAGATGATTAGAGGAACAGAAAGAAAGCAACAGGTAAAGAATTCTTCAATTTACATAAATTACAAATGATTTGGTGCTAAATTTATGCACTCTGACATTTGGCTTTTTATGCAATCATTTTTTTTTTCTTTAAAGCTGTTTAACACTACCTGATATTAATCATAATGTTCCATTATGTTGATTGCTTGTAATAGGAAGAAAAGGGGTGTCTTCCTGTGCAACTGACACAGCTAGGCTTTGACGGCAGGCCTCCACAAGGTCTACCCTTTTGATTCCCTTTAACTGAATTCTGTTCATCAATTGTTTTTGTTTCTTGGGAGGTGGGAGGGGAAAGGGGATTCAATGCATAGAATGAGTAATTAAGGGTACAGTAGAAATTTCTACCATAGGGATCATTTCATGCATTTCCTTTTTTCATTTAGTCTTTGCTGTTATCTGTCCCTCATCTTCATAACTCAGCAGTGGATTTCTACAAGTCTTAAAGCATTAATGTAAAGTATATAGTATAAAGCAGAAATAAAGCCACTTAGAAAGAGGTGCCTTAGAATATTTGCATTTTATTTCCTTTTTAAAAAATAAATTATCAACCATTTTGAAATTCTGAACCAAATTTACCATCTTCCCTCCCAAAATGATACTTCATAATTTTCTATAATCTAAAACTTTGATTTCCTGTGCTTTGTGTTAGGATGGTGGTATAAAAAGTATTTTGAACTTTCATGAAAAGGAATTAATTGGGTTTTTACCCTCAAACTGCCTAGCGGAATGCCAGAAAAATTAAGTTTGAATTAAAGGTTTTGTTTTGTGATAATGAAAAACTAATAAAGAAGCAGTCTGAATGATGGGAGAACTAAAAAAACTAAAGTCTGATAATAGCAAAGAATATGTAGCAAAAAGAGAAAGTTAAGAAATGTACATAAACAACATTTTAAAGTTTCCCATTGGTTTTATGTTCTTTCATAGTGATAAAGTGGTAAACCACTGATCCAAGTTAGGCCTTGCATTTCTCTTTAAATTACAAGATATTTTCTTTGAGGGCATTTGTATAGGGGGTAGGGGAGAAGTTAGATTTACCAGCTCCAAGATTATTTATATTTTATGATGTGTAGTTTTCTGTTTTTTAGCTTTAAGGTTGTTTATGAAACCAGCAGTACATTGTGTTGTTTTTTTTTATCCCCATATAGCATGTTTTCATCTTCATATATTCACATTATATTGGTTTATTTGAATCTGTCATGCTATAATTTCATATTGGACAAAAGTTGGTGACTTCGTTAGGAGAATTGCATATTGGTTTGTTTTTCAAACTTCAGAATTTCATGGATTCAAATATTTCTATATTTTTCTTAATTTGCTTTTCTCCAGAGGAAGATAACAGTTATAGGGATTACAAGTAGAGGATAATAAGCTTCCATATTTACTGCTGATTATGAAAACAAATTGCATTAATCTGTAATTACAGATTACTTTGGCCTCACTTTTTAGTCTTTGAAGAAATGTTTTGCAAATGCAGAATTTGAATGGCCAATTTTTCTTGAAAATGTATGGAATTTAAAAAATGAAAAACAGCAAAAACATTTTTTAATACAGTGTAGCTTGGGACAGTCTACATTGTGCTTTCGATAAAATAAACATTTATATGATCCCTTTGGTTGAAATACTAATGATCATATTTTACTGTGTAATAACTAACCATTTTAAAGATGAACTCTTATTCGCAGCCAAAACTTGCAATCTGAACTTCTATATGTGAATGAATTTACCTTTCAGATATTGTTATTTATTTTCCTACTGAAATCAAATACTTAGAGGCACCACAACGTTTTTGTCCCTTTTCTTCCTCTTCCCTGACCATTCTAAATTGGTCGTCTATTATTTTGAGAATTAACTTTTTCATAAACAAATATTTGACTATTTAGAGTGAGTAGCAGGAGGGGGAAATGGCTTATCAAGTGGTCTTTCTGCTTTTTTACTTATTAGTAGTCATGATTTTTATATTTAGGAAGGAATACCTGGAAGGTAAAGATTGATTGCAACATACATTTTATGTCTTATTTTGACTGTGCACAAAAGTTTATCTTTAAATAAGTAGAAATAGCTACATTAGGGGTGGGCATTAAAATTAAGTAAACCTGTGGGTTGTCTTGCTGCTCCTTAAGTAACACACCAGTGAAGTTTGTGGTCACTTTCTTTAGAAAGTGTCTATGAGAATACGCTGTTTATACTTTGCCAAGAGCATTCATAGAAGAATGGTAGGAAGCTTGATGTACTATCCAAGCTACTAAATTCATAGAAGTGTAGTTGTGTTAAAGTACTTGGGCATATGAACAGTCATTTATCCTGTGACTTCATATCTGGCTGCTACTTTCTTTTCTACAGATAGCCTATTTGACTGCCAAAGGGCCTTTTATTTGGTTCTTCCTACTGGTGTGAGCATGATCAAACAGCAGGACTTTATATAGTATAGTAAACAGTAAAAACAAGGAAAATGCATGAACAACTCAGTAATTGGGTGAATAGATTCATGTTTAATGTATGTATATTAAAATTTGGTAGTTTTAATACCTTTTTGAAACTTTAGATATATGCGTGTGAATGTTTGTCTGAATGTGAATCCTGAAAGTTATTGTCAGCCTTATAACCATGTGTTCACATCCTTTTGTTCTCCAATTTTCAGTATTATGGACTACAAATTTTGGAAAATGTGATAAAGACAAGATGGAAAATTCTTCCAAGGAACCAATGTGAAGGTAGGAATGTATTTTTAAATGACTATAAATAAGGAAAGTATCTGCATTAGGTTTTTATATTTTAAGATTCAAAGAGATGGTGCAATAGATATAGTATAGACTTGGAATCAGGAAGATTTTGAGTTTCACTCCTGTTTCAAACACTTAATAGTTCTATGACTTTGAATTCGACACTTAACCATCTCATCTTTAGTTACCTTATTTATAAAATGGGGATAATAAGGGTTTCTCTGAAGGAAAGCCTCATGATAGATTGATGAATCTATAGATAGCACCTCGCAAATCTTAAAGCCCAACATAAAGGCTAGGGTGTTTTTTTTTTTAATGTTCATATAAGCATTGCATTAAGTTAGATACATTCTAAATTCACTTGATAGAAAATTTTTGTATCTTATTGGATACTTGTGGTTTAGAAGTATTTGTTATATAATAAATCAATTTTATTTCTCATTCTTTGAGACTGAGGTGATCTTTGCGAGGAGAAAACTACTAGTGAAACCCATGAAGCAGATTTTTAAAAACTTTCTAACTGAATATTTCAATAACAAATCCTAGTTAATGTAAACCTGCTAATTTCTCAGTGTTTTTTAATATTGCATAATTTTTGCAAATGCAAGGGAACAAGTTTTGAGCATTTGCTGTATGCCAGTTACATTTTGCTGAACACTGGGGATAAAAATACAGGTCAAAAGATAGATCCTACCCTAAGGGAGCTGAAACAGGGGGTGGTGATAGGGAAGGTATTTTTAGGGGGCACATGGTGGCAAAGGCCATAGAGTTAGAAGCACAACTGGAAGATGAGTGAAGCATGGCAGGCCTGGTCTTTTCACCAAAACAAGAAAATCTTCCTATTAAAGAATAAAATTTTATCAGTAGTTGCTCTTATAAGCATATGAGTAAATTAACGAAGAAAAGTGCCACCAATAAATCTATTTTGTCTTTCTGTTTGTTGGAAATTATCTGGTAACAAAGCCCCAATTTTGTATCTATGAGACAAAAGCATTTAGCATTATTGTAACTTTCTTTTGCATTATTTGCCTTGGATAGATGGGGACAATTACATTTTTGGCTTGATGTTTTTTGGAATTCTTTTCATGACTTGCTTCTACCACCAACTCTCCCTCATCTGATCTCATTTATTTGTGTAATGTAAATGGTTGACATTTATATAGTACTATAGGGTTTACAAAAAGCTTTATATATCCCTTATTTGATCAAATTAACATTTCTGAGGTAGAGGTAGTTATTATGGGTATATGTAGATAAGGAAATAGGTTTAGAGAGGTTCCCCAGTGTCACACCATACTTTGATGTTCTCTGTAAACCTTTTATTTCACTTATTAAGTTAGACTTCTTGGGATATGGTTTGTATTACTTTTGTGTGACCTCCATTACTAACTTACCTGTGTGACTTTGGATAAGACACTTCTTGCGTCCGTTTCCTGTAAACTGAGAGTATTAGACTAGAAAATCTCTAAGATCCTTTCCAATCTTAATATAGAATATTTTTTTCATACATTTCTACTAGTTGTGAGGTTTCTGAGTATTAAAGCAGGTCATTCTCTGTGCCTCCTAGGCCTCCTTCCCCCCTCCCCTCAATCCAAATCTCTTATATCAAGCCCATTTACTTTGTTTCTATGTAGCATTCAACTGTAATTCTTGGGGTTTTGTTTGTTTTAAGTTGCCTGACTACTTAGGGAGTAGATGGATCTATTGCCTTGATTAAGACTGTAGAAATAGGCATATAAAACTCAGTGGTGCTCTATTTCTGTTGTTCCCACCTTATTGGCACCAGTCTTCTTTTGTCCCTGCCCCTCCATCCCCTAAGAACAACAACAAAAAGGATATTGGGTTACTTCATCTTTTATTGGATCTTGAAATCACAAACACAAGCAAAAAAGGTATTCGCTGGTAATAACTAATCAGACTTCTGGCTTTGCTCTTTGTCAAGACCGGCTGATTTAATGGATCTGATTAAACTATTCCTATCTAAGTGAAACTTCCAAAATTCTCATTTTGTTTCATAATTTTTATTGAGCTCTTTTATGTATTAGCTGTAAATTTAGGTTCAAGATAACTATAAAAATTACTTTAAAATAATAAAAATTTAGATATCCAAAAATCCCAAGCAAATTAATATGATATTTCTATTTTATCTTGTTTAACATGAAAATGTTGAATAGTTATGTTAAAATAATCATGGAAGAAAAAGTTAGGGGAAAAAAAACTTATCTTACAGTAGGACCTTTGTAACTATACACTAGACACCAAAAACATAAACATACCATTTTATTCTACAATTGATATTGTTAACTTCTCATTTACATGTGTATATAGTTGTTTGAGCCAAACTGTTAAGATACCGTCTATGTGCAAAATAATGCAATTTCAATTAACTAGGAATGGAAGTTGATCATTCAGTGGATAGCATGGAGCCTGGAATCAGAAAGATCCAAGTTCAAATCCAGCTCTATCTATATGACCCTGTGCAAGTCATTTGCCCTGTATTTGCTTGTTTGTTCCTCATCTGTAAAATGAGTTGGAGAAGGAAATTGCAAACCACTCTGTATCTTTACCAAGAGTTCCAGATGAAGTCACAAAGAGTGGAACACAACTGAAATGGCTTAACATGAATCCTTTCCTTTGAATCTAACAATTAGGAATGAAGGAATTATAGGCAGGAAGATTGTTGTTGTAAGGCTTGGAAATGGGTCTGCAATTGACATGTTAAAGGAATGGTAGAGTTCAGCTTGGTAGAGCAAGAGATTAATTTAATAGTGATCAGGTTGCTCCATGTATAGGCTTGAATGCTAAGTTAAGTGATTCTGTAGCTATCTAATAGGCATTCCAAAAAAAAAAAAAACCCAACCAAAAAACAAGCAAATGTAGAGAAAATGTTGAAGTTTACATAATTAAAAAACTGTTGACTATTTGGCTTTTTTACTAGGTTCCTTTCACTGTCTTGCTTTATCCTGCTTTCCACATGAACAAATAAATTGTCATGGGGAAAACATTCTGTTGGGCATAAAGGTATTGGCAGGTTAGACGAAATGCAGACTTTGCCTTGATGGAGTATAATGGGGATACATATTACTATAATTCAGAATAAAATATTCATGAGATAAAAGTGATATATGAGTTCTGAAGTCACAATTTTAGAGGAGAAAAAGTAACAGAAGGAGGAATATATCTTAGCATTGACAGATTGTTATTAATATATAATTAGATATCAGGAAGACATGAGTTCAAATCCCATCCCTTATTGGATATTGAATGACTTTACCATTCAATATCTATTTTCTTGCTATAAAATAGAATTAATTGGTACCCTTACTACATTAGATTACTCTGAATTTCAAAGCAGTTATACAAAGTTCTTTGTAAACCCTATAAATGTTAGATATCAATGAGAAGGTAGTATTTGTATTGAGCTTTAAAGAACACTGAAGAAATCAGTGGCTTTGGTGACAAGACATTTCTGTTAGAGGGAATAACATAAGCAGAATAACAGTTCTATTCCTGTGACATAAATTATGTGGAAGAGAATGATAGGAAAAAATATGGAAACTAAGCTTCCAGATTGGCTTTGAATGTCAGGGTACTTGGGATTATAGAGCATTTATTATGCTACGTTCCAGGCCTTGTGCTAAGCTCTAAGGAAACAAATACAAGCAGAAAATCAGTTACTGCCCTTTAGGGCACTATATTCTTATGACGGAAGCAACACAAAAAATGTAATTTGTAAATAACTCATAGAAGGGTAGGAAGCATTAAGGGGTAGAGAAGGCTTCCAAATTGAAAGGGCCTGCTGGATGAAAGCATCTTCCAGGTTAGAAGAGTACATTAAGGGATTGATTGAACTAGAGGTGTCAGGTTAGGCTCTGAAGACTTGGAGAGAAGTTAGCTAGGTGAACTGCAAGAAGTAAACATCGTAGAGGGGCAACTAGGTAGCACAGTAGATGGAGTATCATAGGCCTGGAGTCCTGGTGATGGCGAACCTTTTAGAGGGGCGGGTGATATCCTCAGGTGCACATGGAGAAAGGTAGGGGAGCTATGTTGGTTCAACTCTTGAGTGCTGTCTCAGGCAAATGTGCCATAGGTTCGCCAACACGGACCTAGATTCAAATCTGACTAGACATTTCCTAGCTGTGTGGCCCTGGGCAAGTCACTTAATCCTGATTACTTAGCCCATGCGACTCTTCTGTCTTGCCATTGACAAAAACAAAAAGTTAAGGTTTTAATTTTTAAAATATAGTTGTAGAGACTTGGGGCATATTTTTAGATAAGAAAAGGGATGAAGAATGGAAGTAAGAAAAGATTAAAAAAAATTTTTTTAAGGACACAGAGACCTGGAATGAAAGCAAGGCAAGATCACACAAGTCCAGAGAGGATTAAGCTTTAACAAGCAAAATGGAATGGCTGTAGTGGTGAAAGCTGTTTTAAGAAAGAAAGGAGCATGTGAGGAGATTCAGTTTTCAGTAAAGAAGACTAATTGATCTTCTCTGTTGGGTACAATGTTATGGCTGGAATTCAGTCTAGAGCTTTAAGAGTAAAAGTTAAATTTAGGATAGTTGCAGTTGGGAAATGAGCAAGTAGTGATTGTGAGGCAGGGAGGAAGGCACACTTTATTCAGCCTCTCTAGAGCATTAATTTTTAGTGTTTAAGATCATGTTTTTTGTGATTACATTATTCATCAACTGGAAACAAGCAGATGACTTAGTATTAAAGTGGCAGATCATGGAATCAAATGTTGGTCTAGAGAAATAAAGGCAGAATGAGGTGATGATTGGGAAGCTAGTGAAGTGATTAGTAGTTGTAATGAAGATGCAGAGAATGAAGAAGTAGGAGAGGAAGGGCAGGGAGCAGAGAACCAGGATTTGGATGTCTCATGATTGTACAGGTTATGATTCCAATGTGGAGATGGAGGAGTGCTCTATGATTTACAGGGATTGAGAGAGAGCAGATAAAGACTAAATTTTTAGTCCATGTATTGGAAGAAGTCGAATTGACTTAAAGTGACATGGTTTTTATTTAGTTTTTTAGTAATTATAAAATGTTGTTTAATGTATTATAAACCATCACAATTTTCATTATCCTCATAGTCCTCATAAAGGAATATTCATCAAGCTTCAGAATTAATGTGATATAGTCATAAGAAAGCCGGAAAGAGAGGAAAACAGCCAATATAAGTCCTGCTTTTTTTGACACATCCTAGCTATTTGATTCTAGGCATGTTATCATAGCACATCCTTGCCCTTAGTTACCTAAATCAATTAAATTAGAAGTTCTGTAAAAAATAAAATGTTTTTCAGAAAATAATTTCTTTGAAAAAGTCTACTCATGGGGGAAGGGAACAAAAAATTAAGTGACTGTTAACATTGCCTGACACTGTACAAAGTGCAAATATATTATTTGATCTCATTATAGTCCTACGAGGTGCCATTTTAATTTTCATGTTAGAGTTGCAAAAATTGAAACAGACAAGTTGAATGACTTGAACTGGATCTTGTTCAGGGCTAGCACTACCTAGTGGTACCTAACTGCTACAAGGCAGGTATAGTAATTGCTTAATATTTGGTGTCATATTTGAATGAGTTGGATTTTTTTTTTACCTGAGGTTCTTGCTTGGTGAGTTTACAGTAAAGCCTTTGGATTGAGGATATAGTTCATTATAGTTGTGTGGGATATTAAAAGATGAGAACAGGTTAAGTTATATCCTATCCTGTTTTGCAGTTGCTTTCTTTGTAAATGAGAATTAGTCATTTTGTTTTCTGATTTCATTCAACAGGCATTTGTTAAATGCCTACTGTATGTGTTATAGGTGCAAAAGATACAAAAATAAAAAATTGAAACCATCTCCAAGTAACTTGTGTTCAATTGAGGAGACAACATACAGATTTAAGTAAAAATAAAATAAAAACTTCAGGGGTAAGGTACTAGCAATTATAGGGATTTATAGGGATCAGAAAATGCTTCCTCTAGAATTGGGGCTTGAATATAGTATTGAAGGATATAAGGGAGTTCAGCTAAGAGGGGCTGGGGGAAAGAGTGGACCTGAAGCCAAGAAGACTTAGGATCAGACTTTGTGGCCCTGGACAAATCACCCTTTTTTGCCTCAGTTTCCATTGTTGTGTGAAGATTAACTGAGAGAATAATTGTAAAGCACTTAATGCCTGGCAACAAAGTAAGTAAATGTAGGCTATAATATCCATTTTAAGCATGGAGGCATTCATTGCCAAGGCTCAGATACAGGAGATAGAATACTTAGTGTGAGGAACAATTTGGTAGACTCTCAAGATAGGAAGGAGAGTAATATATGATCCTGGAAAGGTGTCTTGAAGCCAGAGCTTAATCTTATTCTAGAGCAATACAGGAGGTACTGGGATATGATTAAAAGGAGTCACATGGTTAGTTTTGTGTTTTTAGCAGCATTGTGGAGGAAGGATTGGAGTAGGGAGAGATTTGTGGCAGAAAGGGCCCTTTTAGGTCATGGCTATGGGAGAAAAATAAGAAAGGCATTGATGCAAAAATGATTTGTAAATAAGAAATGGCAAGAGTTGACAACTAATTGAATATATGGAAGAGATAATGAAGGGTAAAGGTTAATACTAAGGTTGCTGACCTGTGTGACTACAAGGTAGGTTGGTGATGTTTTTCCCCAAAAAAGGGAAGCTCTGGAAGATGGGTTACCTTTGAATGAAACTATGAAAAGCATGGCAATTGTGCCCTCAAGTTTACTTTCTAATAAATTGGAATTAGTCAAAAAGGATTTATCAAGTACTTAATATACATTAAGAACTTTGCTATGGGCTGGGGGTACAAATAAAGGCAAAAACGGAAAAGGAGACAAGAAACAGCTATACCTGTAAGACATAGAGCATAGATAGAAATTTCAGGGGGGGGAGGGCCCTAATAGTGGGGGAACATGAAAGGCCTCTTATATTAGATGGGATTTGACTCAGCTTTTGAAGGAAGCCAGTAAATATAGGTAAAGAGTTTGGGGAGATATTTTAGGCTTGGAGGACAGTGGCATATATGAGAGACAGCAAGAAAAATGTTATTGTATTAGAATATTCAGAGGGGCATAAATAAACCTGGAAAGGTAGAAAGAATCCTGATTTTGAAACGCCAAATAAATAAGAGATTTCATATTTAATCATGCTGGTAATAGGGACCTAGTAGAATTGAGTAGAAAGTAGCTAACTTAAAAAAAAAAAAACAGTTGGACAGCTGAGTGGAAGATTGGAATGGGGAAAGACTTGAACAAGGGAGAACCAATCCTAGTCAAGGGATTAGGTAATGAGAACCTGCACCAGGTTAAGAAGTATGTGAATGTGAAGAAGGTAGAAATGACAGTGCTTAGCAACAGATTAAATAATGATTTGGGGATGACACCAAGATTTGTAGGGTAATGAATCATCCCTAAGGAGGAAGTAATGGTCTGTAGAATTAAATAAGTGCAACAATAGAGCATCTCCCAGCGACAGTATTGATGGTGGCTTGATTACGGGGAAAATGCTCTTAAAGGAAAGATGAGGACTATGGGCCTTCTAATGCAGAGTCCAGTGGCCTAGCTCCTAGAGAACCGAGAGATAAATCTTTTGGACATGTTTAGTTTCTCTTGGATGTTCGAGTTTGAAATGTCCATTATACAGTTGATAACATAGGATTGAAGTTAATGGGACAGATAGTGGCCAAGTCATTGACAGGGACATGATAAAATAGGAGTTGATGACAGGTTGTTAAGAGTGTCAAAAAAGTTGGACCCCAGACAGAATCCTAGGGTATACTCACAAGTCATTGTAGAATGGAGCAGGAAGAAGTTAATAGGAGATCCAGGAGAGAAAGTCATCATAGGAGAACCTAGAGATGATAGAAGAGAGGGTGGTTAACTAGTATCAAATGCAGCAGAGGAGTATGGGGTAAGAACTGAAGAAAGATCATCACCTTTGGCAATTAAGAGATTATTAATAATTCTGGAAAGAACAGTTTCACTTGGGGGACAATGGCAAGGGTTAGCCAGAATACAAAGGAGTGGGGTGTGGGAGGAGAGAAGGAATAATCAGAAAGTGTAGGGGAAGAAGAGCCTAGGACACAATAGCTGGAGTGATGGAAGGGCCTAGTAAAGGTTTCTCAAGTATACAGAAGACTTGGGCATTTTAAAGGAAGGCAGCTAAGAAAAAAATCAATAGAGATTGAAAATAAATGAAAAGGTATGGAATTATTGATGGTGCAAACTTCAGAAGAAGATGGGAAGGGGGTGGAATCTTGGTTTGCTGTTGGTGGTGGCAATTTGGAACAAACGAGTAAAATGGGAATAATTACATTGGGAGGTGACAGTGAATGGCCTTATCTAAATAGATGAGTTCCTTGGGCAAGATGTGGAGGAAAGGAATGGTGTGGGAAGAGATTTCCAATAGCATTTCAGGAATGGAATAAATAATCATTTTTTAGGATTGCTTTTTGAAATCTTAGTACATGGATTATCAGCTGTGAAAGGCTTAACATTTCTCAGCAATTCAATGATTTAGGACAAATTCTGTGAAGGACTTAGACAAACAATACTATTCACCTCCAGGGAAAGAACTGGAGGCAGACTGCAGATGAAAGGCAGCTAGTATTTTCTTCATTTATTTCTTTTTATTTTATTTATTTGTTTTTATTTTAGGATTTTGCTCGCATTTGTATAACTTGGATCAAATTACTTACCATTTCTGGGGGGGGAGGGGTAAAGGACAGAAATTTAAGAAAGTATATGTTGAAAACTGTTATTACATGTAATTGAGAAATAAAATATTTTTAATAGAAATCTTAGTACATGACTTTGACTGGGAAGTGGTGTCTTAGGATTCTATTGTAAAGAAAGTATCTGGCTAACTGATATATTGAGTGAGATGTTGTTTAACATGTTTGATGTATCTTGAAATGTTTCAGTGTTTAGGGTTTATTTGTGTGCTTGTCTGAACTTAGAAAATATAACTGAGCTTTTAGGAGCAGGGATTTGCCCTATTTTTATGTATCCCTCTTGGCTCCATGCTTCATACATTAGCACCGGGACCTCTAATATATGTTTGAATCAAATTAACTTTTCTAAAGCCAAGCCAGTATAATTATGACAGCAATTCACCAGTTATTCATTAGAGAACATGTTGAAGTGAGCCTTGAGAATGGAAATCCAGTTAAAGACCAGAGAGAGACAGATGACTATACTACAAGGCAGGATTAAGTAAGTGATTACATTTTCATTTCTTGGATTATGGAAAATTGATATTCTTCCAGAATTTTAAGGACAATGATATAGTCTGTTATCATTTGATATGGGAATTGTCATGACCATCACTGCCCTTTATTTTTGAGAGAAGGCAATTTCAGAGTATAAAAGGTAGTCATATAACTTAAGAAATATATGACATCCTAGACATAAGTAACCTAACTTTTTGAGGCATAGGTTGTTAACTATATTTTTAAATTTTAGTGATGGTATTCGAGGATTGAATACCTCAAATAATAGTTGCTAAATCTGAACTGTAAAAGGTTTTTTTTTGTGTGGTTTTTAAACTTGGAATTTATTTAAATTTCATTTAACTTGTTCATTTTTGTCACTTTCATTTCTAAGACTCTTTAATACTATAATTGAGAAACTGTATATATGGGCAAGGATGCTTTAGGGATTGGGCAATTAAACTTGGCCAGACCTCCTTGTTAGAGAGCTCTGAATATTATCCCGGTTACCATTCTATTTGTGAATTTTTGTATTCATATAGATTACATAAGAAAGACAAAAATAAAACTTTCTTCCAACTACAATTTGATACTTAACCACAATTTTTATTTTATGTATGGTTTCTTGATGTCAGGTAAAAAGTAATGTCAGAAAATGTTGAACTTCTAACTGAAATAAGAATGGGATTGTAGTCCTTCATAAAAGGCCAGGGCTATATTCTAATGTTTATGTCTGCCCCTTTTGTTTGTTAGAATTTAAGTTTATGTACAAATATGTACATAATCAGAAGTAAAGCAAGTGATATTGGTAGAGAGAAGCCAAAGGCCAGTAATTCTTATGTTCTAAATTATTTTTTTAATTTTTATTTTTTAGAAAAATTTTCCATGGTTACATGGGTCATGTTCTTACTTTCCCCTTCACCCCCCCAACTACCACCCCCACACGCTCATTTCCACTGGTTTTAACATGTGTCAACTATCAAGACATATTTCCATATTATTGATAGTTGCATTGGTGTGGTAGTTTCGAGTCTATATCCCCAATCATGTTCTAAATTAGTATTGAATATGTCTAAAAATTGCAGTTCTAGTTCAAACTATTTACTTTCTTTAAATGTCATCAATTGTTAAATTCAATTTACTGGGCACAGAATACTGTATATTTTAGAATCTAGCACTATCCCCATTTAATAACATTAATGTGTGGCAACACACCTATACTTCATATAGTTACTATAGAATTTTAATTCTGAGCCATCCTATAGAACTTAGCTTTGAAGAAGGAAAAAAAAAAAACTACCAGGAAAGAGTTGGTAGATATGTAGAACAGCTTCATTTTTTTTTTTTTTAAAGTATGGATTCTAAGGCAGATATGGGGCTAGGCAATTGGAATTAAGTGACTTGCCCAGGGTCACACAGCCAGGAAGTATTTGAAGCCAGATTTGACCA
Source organism: Gracilinanus agilis (assembly GCF_016433145.1). Lineage (NCBI taxonomy): Eukaryota > Metazoa > Chordata > Mammalia > Didelphimorphia > Didelphidae > Gracilinanus > Gracilinanus agilis. The sequence goes on along the minus strand of NC_058131.1, from coordinate 114,337,826 downwards.
CAGGACCTCCCATCTCCATAACTCCCTCTCTATTGAGCTACCTTAGCTGCTTTTTTGTTGTATAAATCTAAGAATTCTTTCTGTTACGAGGTAGTGCTAGCAAATTTAAGAATTATCTCAGTTATCTTGATTTCTACTCTTCTAAGTCATTTTTCTTATGATATTAACTAACCTGTTATTTTATTTCATTAAGATACTTTAAATAAAAGCCATTAAAAGTGATAACAGTTATATATGACACCTTTTTAAAAGTTGAGTATATGAATCTTTGAATCATGAAAAGTATTGTTTATAGTGTATTATATTTTGTATAATGTGTGAGTTATTGATCCTTAGGTCAGTTAGACAGTATTTGTATTGATACTTATTTTCCCCATTATTAAGAATTCTGGCTCATTTATTTAAATTGGTAGTCAAATCAAGGTGACCAAAATGAAACCCTAGTCATTTTTGCTTCTGGAAGGCCAGATGTTATATGTAGCCTTAGAAATGCTTTTGTTGAGTTTAAAGGCTTTAAGGAAGACAGGTGTAAAAACACATCATTGATTTGACAACAAACTAATTTCAGAACAGTCTAATTTGCTAATCAAGTCCAGTTGATAAACTAAAGCATTGAACAAATAAGGCAATTAATTTTAAATATTAAATCAAAAGCGACTTTTTGGTACAAACTACATGAATCATTTAATAGAATATTGAATAGTATCTATAGTTAATTGGCACTACTAATAATGGTGAAACTTAAGAATGAATTTGGGTTAAGTACTTTATAAAATTGGGATATTCACACTTTTTGAAAAAATATTATATTCTTTACACTTGAACTCTTTAAATTGAAGCCATTCATGTATATTCATTTCATCTTCATTCCTAGTGGAATAAAAAAATATAAATTATTGTAATTGTTCACTCTTGTGATTTGTTTCGTTTAAATCTGTTCCTGAGTTATGGTGCTATCATTAGTGTGAATGGACTATTGCCCCTTGGTGGGAATGTTTCAGTAAAACCGTGTTGGAATTTATTGCTAGGAAAAGGCTATATGATTGTGGTGGAAAATAAAGTTAAGCAATATACTATAAAAATCAGTTTTATTCACAGATTTTCTAATAGTGGAAAATGACAACTAAATTTAGAATATGTTAATTTCCAATTGGTATGTTCTTATGACCAGATGGCTTTAGAAAGCAGTTGTAGGTTTTCAAATAAGTTAAATTCTAATTTTCATATATTACCGTTTGTAGGACAAAGTATTTTTTATTTGTTTATTTATTTATATATATATATATAGAGAGAGAGAGAGAGAGAGAGAATATATGTGTGTGTTGGAAGGCAAAACAGCTGTAGGTAAGATCTAGACAATGACTTGCCCAAGCCCATGACCACATAGTTTGTGAATGCCTGGGGTCAAATTTGAACCTAAGATCTCCCATCTTTAGGTTTAAATCTTATCTACTTAGCTGTCCCCTACAATGAAGTCTTAAAGGAAATTTAACAATAATAGGATATTCATTGTGATTCTTGTGTTGTTCTGACCTATTGGACCTGTGACAATATGATGAAACATATTCAAACCTATTTAGTCATGATAGCCATCCTCAGATAAGCTTTAACTTACTGCTTTGAAATCATGTGAAAGATCAATAAAAAAGATAGTCTTTGTTTAAAAAAAGGTTATTGTTACTAAAAGTACTTTGGAGTTCTGTAAAAGAAAATCCAGCACATTATAATCTTATTTATTTCGGCTCACAGGACCACCTCTATTCTATATCCTACTCCGAGAAAAATGGGCATTTTTCATCAAATGGGTTTTCTAGTATTTGTATTACATGGACTCTCAATTAGAAAACACTGTTATGGATAGGAATGTTTTGATGAACCTTCACCCTTGATGAAGGAACTGTTTTTATGCCTCAGACACTTGCACAGAATAATAATTTTAAATATGTATAGGAATTACAAAGTAAGTCAGTAGTATTGAAATAATTCCCTAGAGAACTTCTACCTTGATTTATGTATACACTGGACATGAAAATAGTAAAAACACTTGGCAAACATTTCCTTTATGCCTTATTTTATTATTGATAAATGAGAGGACTTGTTAATACTTTTAATTCTTTTTAGATCTTTTGGAGATGTAGTACAGAGAGATGTCTTATTAAAGAGCCATTAAGTTTACATTCTGCTCTTTTCATGAAATTTTTTTTTTTTTTTTTTTTTTGGAGTTAATAAACATGAAAGGATCTTTTGTCTATGCCTTCAGTAAGCTGTGACTATAAAAGATGTCTGCTGTAGAATCATTTTTTGAAAGTCTTTCCTATTTCCTTTTCACACTTTGAACTAGAAGTTTTTTGGTGTATTTAGATTATTCTCAAAGATTCAGACCCGGAGAAAATAGGCATATAGATGGTTTAGCAGTTATTTTTGAGGTAATAATGTCATATCCTTAGGTTTTGTTTTGATCTTTCTTTTAACATGTTAACTTGTTTCCTGAGTTAGTGTGTATGTGTATGTGCTGATATTAATTGATAGCTTCTCATTCAGAGTATAATATTTGGATGTGAGGTTTCTTAAGCCTTTAAACTGTCATACTCATGAAATGTTTTCCATTTTCTCCCCTGCCATTCTCTTTAGTGGACCCATCTTTGTACCAAAAAGTATTTTTAAAATTTAAAAGTAAATGCTAATTTAGAAGACTCTTTAATCTATACCTTTGTAGGATTTTGCTTCCTCATCTAAGTAATAATTGTTGCTACATGAGCTATGCTAATTTATCTGGAATTTGATCTTGCAAAATGCTTATCATGGCCACTGTATTACAAAATAACCAAATGTATATCCCATGAAATCTTCCTTATTGCTCTTAGGTCCTTCCTTTCTTCTTTTCTTTTCTCTTTTCTTTTCTTTTCTTTTCTTTTCTTTACTTTACTTTACTTTACTTTACTTTACTTTACTTTACTTTACTTTACTTTACTTTTCTTTCTAGGCCCTTAACTTCTATGTATTGGCTCCTTGGTGGAAGAGTGGTAAGGGTGGGCAATGGGGGTCAAGTGACTTGCCCAGGGTCACACAGCTGGGAAGTGTCTGAGGCCGGATTTGAACCTAGGACCTCCTGTCTCTATGCCTGACTCTCAATCCAATGAGCTACCCAGCTGCCCCCTCTTAGGTTCTTTATAAAGATCAGTGCCTTTATTTGCCTTACCAAGAAGAAAGCTGTATGTGATTCTAAAATTAGATGCAACTTCATTCTGTCTTCCAATTTTATCACAAAACTCAAGTTTGACTTGGTTCAGTTCTTGTATTTAAATAGTATATTTACTTGTTGGTCTCTGAACAAGGATCTTCTTTCAAGTATAAACAACTATTATTACTTATAGGTCATCTAAAAATTAGTCACATAAATATTTTCTACCCCTTTTCTTACCACCTTGCCATCATCCATGACAAAAGTAGTATTAATCTCATTACTATTAATATGGGTAAATCTTAAGGGGAAAATATTCAGGATAAATTGTCAAATTAAAATTTTTGGTTGTGTTTACAACTAAGTAAATGCAGAAAATAAAAGCTATCATTTTAAAATTATAGGTGATAATTTGGGCCATCTTTTTTTGTAGTTATCATTCCTTAGGGCCTTTCGATATATTGATATACGGTTCCCTTTTGACATAATAATAGTAGTTAATACATATGAAAAGACCATGTCACTAAAGTATAACATTGTTTTTCCAGGAATCAAAAAATACGTTGTTGGCCTTATCATAAAAACTTCATCTGACCCAACATGTGTAGAGGTAAGATTTCAACATGAAAAAAGGCTAGTTCAATCAACCAGCACTGGCTCTTGAGTCAGAGAATCTGGGTTTGCATCAGATGGACTGTGGGGATCCTACCTAGCTCTAGGTCTAGTCCTAATTCATCTATACCTGGGTATAGCATCTAGACTCTTGGCTTTCCTGTCCTCTTCCCCCGCTCCCCCCCCCAAAACAAGCAATAAACTTTGATAGTAACAATATGGTGAAAGTCTTTGATCAAAGCTCATTTAGACCCTTTTTATGAACTAACCTTACCTTTCCCCCTACTTTTTTCCCTAGAAAGAAAAGGTATATATTGGAAAATTGAATATGATTCTCGTTCAGGTAAGCTTTCTACCCCAGTGTCCTTATAGAAATAATATCTCAAATATAGTTTATGACTTATGAAATTGACTAAATCAATACTTAAAAATGGATACAACTATTTGTAATTGTATTGACTTATTGTCTAGACCAGTGAAGGGCAAACTACTGCCTGAGGCCATATGTGAATTCCCTGAAAAGTTCTATCCTGCTGCCAAGGTTACTAATACAATGAGTAGGATACACTACCACGAAACTTCAAAAGAGTTGCCTTAGAAACACTGACATGGACATTTCCTTTCCTTTGGCCCCCTCTTTAAAAAGTTTGCCCATCACTGCTCTAGACATTTTTAAGCTTCATTTTTTTCCCAGAGGGCACTTGTGCTCACACACGCTCCCTCTTTCTCATATATGATGTTTTAAAACCAAATACATGTTATATCAACCAACTTGTCTTCCTACCTTCTCTTCCTCCTTCTGGTGCTGGCAGGAGATTTGATCTGATTTATACATGTATTATCATGCAAAACATTTTCATCTTATGGAGAGTCTAGACATCAATGTGGAGTTTAGGACCTTGGGGAAATACCATTCTTTGAGGAACTGCAGCTTTTTATTCCTAGTGCTGTCCTTTTAATGTTTGTTCAAAGAAAGATAGTTTATCCTTTTTAAAGGAGTGTGATGCAATTGGGGGCTTTCGTCAAGCCTCTCTGTAAAACAAAGAATATGAGTAGATAGTACTGACAAGACTTTATCTTGAGGAAGAACATTTGTTTGATCACATGGTTTGATGGGGGTATACACTCTAAATTAGAGGTTCCCAAACTTTTTTGGCCTACCGCCCCCTTTCCAGAAAAAATATTATTTAGTGCCCCCTGTCACATACTATTACCGCCCCTAAATGCACCTGTGGTCATCACTGCCCCCTGGATCACTGCAGCATCCACTGGGGGCGGTGGTACCCACTTTGGGAATCACTGCAGTCACTACTGTATCACTATTGCAAATATTAATAATATGGAAATAGGTCTTGATCAGTGATACATGTAAAATCCAGTGGAATGGCTTGTTGGCACAGGAGGGGGTGGGGCGGGGGGGGAGGGTAGGAAAGAACACAAATCATATAACCATGGAAAATATTCTGAATTAATCAAATAAATTAAAAAAAAGAAGACTTTACCTTATTGGGTATTCTCAGGTAGCTGGTAGTCAGTATAGCCTAAGGTTTGCTCCCTTTTTTTAAGCCTTTTTTTCCCCCCTCATTTGATTTTTTTAAAAATATTTTCCCATGGTTATATGATTTATGTTCTCTTCTCCCCCCCCCCCCCTCCGCCCCCAGCTGACTAGCAATTCCACTGGATTATACATGTATTCTCACTCAACTTTATTTCCATATTACTCATTTTTGTAATAGAGTGATCTTTTACCCTTATGAACAAGTGATAAATTATGTTTTTCTTTTGCACTTATTCTACTTCAGAATTATCCTGGATCATTGCATTGCTCTTAGTAGGAAATTATTACATTTGGTCATCCCATAATGTTTCAGTTACTGTGTATAGTGCTTGTTTCACTATACATCAGTTCATGGAGATCTTTCTAGTTTTATTTAGAAATCAAGCAGTTCATCATTCCTTATAACAGTATTTCATCACCAATCGTGTACCACCGTTTGTTCAGCAATTCCTCAGTTGAGGGATACCTCCTCATTTTCCTATTTTGCTACCTCAAAGAGCACAGTTAAAAATATTGTGATCTCTTTGGTTTACAAATTTAGTAGTGGTATTGCTGGGTCAAAAGGCATGAAGTCTTTTAAAGCCCTTTGGGCATAATTCCACATTGCCTTCCAGAATGGTTAGATCAATTCACAACTCCACCAGCAATGCACTGAGTGTACCAATTTTGCCACATCCCCTCCAACATTTATTATTTTCCTTTATTATCATATTGGCCAATCTGCTAGATATGAGGTAGGACCACAGAGTTGTTCTGATTTGCATTTCTCTTAATCAGGAAGTATTTAGGACACTTTCATATGCTTATTGATAGTTTTGATTTTTTTTTTTTATCTGAAAGCTGTCTTCATATCCCTTGACCATTTGTCAATTGGGAAATATCTTGATTTCTTGTCCATTTGACTTAGTTCTTTATATTTGAGAAATTAGACCTTTGTCAGAATTTTGTTATAAAAATCTTTTCCCAGTTTGTTGCTCCCCTTCTAATTTTTTTTTTAATCCATATCTTCAGTCTTAGAATCTATACTGTATATTAGTTTGTCTAGACAATGGGGGTTAAGTGACTTGCGCAGGATCACACAGCTAGGAAGTGTCAGGTCAAATTTGAACCCAGGACCTCCCATCTCTGTCTGGCTCTTAATCCACTGAGCCACCTAGCTGCTGCCTCCCCTTCTAATTTTGGTAGCATTGGTTTTGTTTGTACAAAGCCTTTTAAATATCAAAATTGTTCATTTTACATCTTCTTATGTTCTCTGTCTCTTCCTTGGTCTAATTCTTCCTTTACCTAATTTACTTAAAATTTCCCTCTTAAGTTTTAGTTTATCTTTTACCCATTTTGAATTTATCTTGTTAAAGGTTATGAATTGTTCTAAACCTAATTTTTCCCTTACTATTTTCCAATTTTCCCAGCAGTTTTTGTTGAAGGACAGAAACTTAATTATAAATGACCCAAAATAATTTTGCATCTTGTACATTTAGATCTTAAAACAAGAATGGCCAAAACACTGGCCAACCTTCATCAGTGACATTGTAGGAGCAAGTAGGACCAGTGAAAGTCTCTGCCAGAATAATATGGTGATCCTTAAACTATTGAGTGAGGAAGTATTTGATTTCTCCAGTGGACAGATAACTCAAGTGAAGGCAAAGCATTTGAAAGACAGGTGAGTATTCGTTTATAATTTCATAATAGAATTTTCTAAAAGTTATTACTCTCCAAAATGGGTATTAGCATACTTGAGAAATAAAAGCTTTTGAGGCCGAAATTGAGCTTTGTTCTTTTGAATACAGGGATTCGGAAATCTTTATGATGAATGGGGGTGGGGGGGGTTGAGAAAGAAAGAAAGCCACCTGCATATAATGAAGTAAATAAGAAAAATAATCCTAAAGCAAACCACCCTTGAATTAGTCTCAAGTGAATCGACACATTTGTGATCACTTTTCTCCATAGTATTTTTTGTAGTATGTTATTTGTATTTCTTTAAGTTTCAATAATTCCAAATTCAGTGGAGGGGGAGATACCAGTAGCTTACAAACCTAGATAATGAATTAATTGGAAATTATAATTTTTCTTCCATGAATGGGAAAGGGAAAATTTCAAAAGATTGTGAAATAGCTCTTCCCCCAGGAGGGGAAAATCTTTTTACTAATAGAAACATGTTCATGAAAAAACATTCCCTTATAAGATGTTTATACTGTTTTACACAGGAATATAAAATTGTATCGGGAAAAAAATAGGTAGATTTTGCTAGACCTTTTTTGTCTTTATTTGTACATTAAGGAGATTTTTTATATTTTCTCTGGATTAAAAAAAGCATTGACTAAGTTTTTAGGATGGAATCAGATGGCAAAATTCCACTGAGGGTAATTTATATATCACTTTTAAGCAGTTAGCTAAATGGCCTTATTGTTTTATTATTCTTAACATGAGGTAATTGATAGTTGGGAGGGAAGCAAAATAGAAACTTAATTTTATTTATCTTTAATTGTTTTATGACTAAAGTAGTCTATAATGCAGGATGCCTTGGTCATAGAATGGTTCATGAAGTGGAATTTAAACCTTAAATTCTTAATTTCATATTTAGAAAAGAACAAGGAAAATATAAAAATTACTGCTTGTGTTTTCTGTAGATGTTCTAATTCTAAACATTTTGATCACTTTTTTATAGCATGTGCAATGAATTCTCACAGATATTTCAGCTGTGTCAGTTTGTGATGGTGAGTATTTTTATTTTCAACTTTTTTTAAAAATGAAAACACTTTTTAGAAGATAATTACTGAAGGTATGTTTTCTTGGCAGGAAAATTCCCAAAATGCCCCACTTGTACATGCCACTTTGGAAACATTGCTAAGATTTCTTAACTGGATTCCACTGGGATATATATTCGAAACGAAGTTAATCAGCACATTAATATATAAGGTATATTTAATTTTTTTCTCTTATAGGTAAATAATTAATGTGATTTGTCCATTCATGTAAGGTTTAATGTTAGATAAGAGTAATGTGTATATTGTGTATGTATAGAGCAGTGATGGTGAACCTATGGCATTCAGAGCGTTCTCTGTGGGCACTTGGTCACCCCCACACTCAACAGTTCAGGTAGAGCTGCTCCCCTCTCCCAGCAGCCCAATGGGAGCACACAGCAGATAGGGTGGGTAGTTCACAGGCAGCAGAGCTGGAGGAAAGCAGTGTGCTAGAGCAACTCCCCTCCCCCCTTGCTACACTGTCTGAGGTCATTCTTCACTTCCTCTGCCCAGCAAGCTCAATGGGACCGCTTTCTCCCTCCCCTTTATGTGAGGATGGGGATGTGACACTCCATCTCTAAAAGGTTCACCATCACTGGTATAGGGTCTATAGTATTATTTGTGTGTGCTTTTAGTTGCTTCATGATTCATGATTATCTTGGTTTCTCAACTTTCTTTTAGGATTTTTCCCTGCAAGTACTCTTAATCCAGAAATGTAAATTGTGATTGCTTAGAAACTGCATCCTGCCCTATTTCTGGATTGGTAGTTTTTAATACTAAGATCCATATTGTGTTGATGTCTAATAACAAATACAGCTAACATTTATGTAACATGTGCCATCCAACATGCTGTAGTGTTCTATAACTATTACATTTGAATCTTTAGATCAACCCTGAAAGGGCTAAGTACTAAATAAATGTTAGCAAAAGTTTACCTTAATGGTATTTTGTGTTATCTAACACTTAGAGATGAGGCAAATCATGGAGTGGTGGGTATATAGTAGGTTAAGAATTTGAATACCAAAAATTTCATTTACTGGGGAAATAATAGTAATATGTGGCAAATCAGTTTTCTTGTTTTTTCTATTCCTGTAACATTTTATGTCCTCACTTGATAAATTTCTCATTAAAATGCTTTTTACAGGTTCAATTATTAATGTGTCACTTTTTTTTCCCTATTAGTTTCTAAATGTTCCTATGTTTCGAAATGTCTCTCTGAAGTGCCTCACTGAGATTGCTGGTGTGAGTGTAAGCCAATATGAGGAACAATTTGTAACGTTATTCACACTGACAATGATGCAACTTAAACAGGTAACCTTTCATTAGTTAGAATGATTTTTTAAAATTAAACTTTATGGTAAATCAGTATTTTCAGAATGTTCATGAATCTCTTAAGAGTTAATCAAAAAGATAGGTATGGAATTATTGATTCCTTGTAAAATTAGGCCTTATCAAAGCAATCAAAGGTTCTGGGACAGCTAGATAGTTCAGTGAATTGAGAGCCAGGCCTGGAGATAGGAGGTACCAGGTTCAAATCTGGCCTCAGATACTTCCTAGCTCTATGACCCTGGACAAGTCCGTCAGCTCCCATTACCAAGCCATTATTGCTCTTCTGGCTTTGAACCAATACACAGTATAGATTCTAAGTGGAAGGTACAACTTTTAAAAAAAAAATGTGTAAGCGAGATAAAACTGTATATATGATGTAGAAATATTCCATTTCTTCAGTTTATATATTCAGCAAGTCTTGTTTGAAGTAACTATTTTTGATTTACTGTGTTAACCTGAGCTACATGAAAAATTATAAGGGAAAAGATGCATGGAGAGGATTGTGATTGGATTTGAATAGAGCCAAAATTTTTGGTAATATTTAAATAAGGTAGCTAATAATAGGGAACCCTTCTTTAAACTAAATATTACTTAAAATAACAGTTTAGAATAGGTAAGAGATGTGCTCTTAGTTTTACTGCTCAATATATGACTTAATACTTATCTTTTATTTTCAGATGTTACCTTTAAATACCAATATTCGACTTGCTTACTCCAATGGTAAAGATGATGAACAAAATTTCATCCAGAATCTCAGTTTGTTTCTCTGTACCTTTCTTAAAGAACACGGTCAACTTATAGAAAAGCGATTAAATCTCAGGGAAACATTGATGGAGGTAGAATTTTTCTTTTCCTCTTAGTCAAAAAGTGATTTCTCTAAAGGTTTAATGTTAACATTAAGTGCTAAGAAATGACTAAATGCATAAATTTTCTCTTTTCAGCTTATCTTGACTAAAACTTAAAATATATTTTAGAAGTTATTTCTGCCCCAAATTTTCTTTTTAAATAACCCTAATCTTCTGTCTTAGAATTGGTATTATCAGTTCCAAGGCAGAAAAGCAATTGGGGTCAAGTGACTTGCCCAAGGTCACATAGCTAGACCTCAGGTCCTCCTGACTTATATCCACCGTGCTGCCTACTTGCCCTTTCCCTAAACAGATATTGTACTTTTTAAAAACTTCTGTTATATTATGTAACAGAATATAGTATATAGTATAGAAATATATGCTGGGTCAGCTGGGTAGCTCAGTGGATTGAGAGCCAGGCCTAGAGACGGGAGGTCCTAGGTTCAAATCCGGCCTCAGACACTTCCCAGCTGTGTGACCCTGGGCAAGTCACTTGACCCCCATTGCCTACCCTTACCACTCTTTCACCTATAAGTCAATACGCAGAAGTTAAGGGTTTAAAATTAAAAAAAAAAAAAAAGAAAAGAAAGAAATATATGCTATACATTTCTGACATTGCTTCGTACTTAACCTGTGTAGTAGCTATAATTATAATATTCAGTAGGGAAATGGTATGAGTTAAAGGTTCAAATAGCACATAATGGGGAGTGTATGTATACCTGTGTCTTACAGGGGTTAAATCTAGTTACTGCCATTTTTATGGTGAATTTTTAATACAGCCAGTTTTCCCTTACCTAAGTGGATTCCTTACTGGATGTCTACCTTTCATGGTGCTCTGTGTTGCCCTATTTCCCCCCTCCTGGGATGCAACCTACCGCTACTTCATTGGCTTAAATGAGAACCATCTCTACTTAAAGAACTTCGAATTTTTTAGGCAATAGTGAAACATTGAAGGTTTTGTTTCTAAACATTTTATGTGGAAGGTTACCGTCTCTTTCCAATAGAAACCTCTTAAAATAAATAAGCAGTTAAGCAAAAGAAATTAACGCATTGGCCATATCTGAAAAGTGTGCCTTTGTGCTTTATCTATCATAACTGCTGAGGGGCAAGAGATAAGCTTTACCTTCTGTTCTATGAAGTTGTGTTTGTTTACTGCATTCCTAAATCTTTCTATGTTATACTTGCATACATTATTATCAGTGTATAAATTCTTTTGGCTCTACACACTTTGTATCAATTCATGATTCTAGAAATATGAAGAATTCATTACAAAGTAGATAACCATAAAGAGAGGAGGAGAAAGCAAAAAAGATCATCTTAGCCTATTGGCTCCAAGGGCTATATTAATGTTAATGTTAATAGAAATGTATAATGTTAATAGAAATCAGGAGGGAAAATCAGTTTGGGATGGGAAGAGAGAGGACAATTACAGATTAATATTTGAAGTTTATTGGTAGGGCACCCAGGTAGAGATATATATTTAGCATGAGTTGGTATAATTTCTGGAAAACAGTTTGGAGTTGGGTGGTTTTCATAAAGGTAATGATTACAATAGTGGATATAAATTGAATTTTCTGTGGAGAATATAAAGTAGTAAGCATTTGAAGGTAAAGCCTTAAGGAAATTATTTGCATTTTGGGATTTAAGGAGGAAAACCTAATAAAGGCAGAGGTAGAAATTAAAACAGGAATGGAAAGATGTTTTAGGGCGAGAGAACAAAATCCAGAATGTCAGAAATATAGCTTGGATGAGAACAAAGAATGATTGACTTGGTCCGTCTTCAAAATGGAGGCATTTGGAGAAGGGTGAGATCACAGCATTAGAGGGACATTCCAGAGTGAAAAAGTAGAGGAAGCATGGTGGGGGGTGGCTCAGTATGGACTATTGCATTTTTTTTCTTCCTGCCCCCTCCCCCCCAACCAGATGGGCAGAGGACAGAAAGGACTGATGAAATCAAAGCATATAATTTATTTTAAAATTGAAATTACCATTTATACTTTGCAGTTTTTTCAGTGACTCTAGGAAGACTTTAAGACATAATCATCATTGATAATTATTAGTAGAAGGATGCCTTTCCTGTGAAGTGTATTTGTCTCAGAATGAAGGGGTAGGGGAACAAATCCAGAATATGTTCACAGAATTTTTAAAGTTGTCAGTTCTTTGGGGAACCTAGTGAAGCTAAATGATTATCTGAAATCACTTGGAGCCAATCGGCCTGTGGTTAACACCATGACTTTCTCTGCAAGATAAGATATTTATAGAGTATTACAGAAAAGATAAAGAACAATTTGCCTTCAATGAGAATATGGGGAAATTTCATAAAATATTTAATACGCCCAAGATATGATATACAAAGATACTACAGTAAAATTTTAAATTTGTCTTTTATATGGAGAAGTTTATTGGTATAAAGATTAATTTGATAGAGGACAATTTTGCTCCTTTGTATATATAGGCTCTTCATTATATGTTGTTAGTATCTGAAGTAGAAGAAACTGAAATCTTTAAGATTTGTCTTGAGTATTGGAACCATCTGGCTGCTGAACTCTACAGAGAAAGTCCATTTTCTACATCTGCCTCTCCGATGCTCTCTGGAAGTCAACATTTTGATGTTCCTCCCAGGAGACAACTTTACCTACCTGTATTATCCAAGGTAACTTAACACTATCTGAAATATCTAGTTTGCTTTTTTAAATCGATCCTTTCTCCTAGCAGAAAATAAGCTTGGATGACCCAAATTTATTATATTTGATGCTTAAGACTTGATGAAAAAAATTCCCTATTTGGACCCCATCCATTTTTTGACTGCCAGCATAGGGAGCTTCTGTTGACCTCATTCATTCTGTATCTTTTCCATCTCTTTGTCTAGAATTTGATGTTCTTGGTGACATGACTTATAATTCTAGGCACCCTTATATAGCTCCATTATACCTTGGGTCACATAACTTTTCTAAGATTTTGGAATTTAAAAATTTACAATTATAGCATCACTGTAAGGAATTAAATTAAGGGTTTGACTAAAATATGTGACAATTCTAAAATAATATGGTGAATGCCAATTTAAAATATCATAGCTCAAGTCAAAATGACTTTTAATAGCTTTTATTTACAAAAGGTTGGAAATAGTGAAAGTAGAGATACAAAAAGAGGGTAGAGAAGATGTCTACTCTGTCCCACTATATATTGCTCTGGCCCTGGCTCAGCCCTCCTTTAATCCCTGGAGTTCCTCCTCCAAGAAGGGAAGACCTCTCCAAAACTAATCTCTCCAGACACCAGGAAAGGAAGGCCAGCTACTCACATACTCACACCCAAGAGGCAGTACCAAGTCCCAGGTTACCACTCAAAGACGACTACTTGCAGAAGAGACTTTCTAGCCGAAGAAGTTCAGGGCTTTTATAGTGACTTCTTGTCCCTTCCCCTCTTCACAGAGGCCAATTACAGCTTCCAAATTGCCCAGCACTGCCCAGAGGGGCAGTGACTTTGGGATCTACTTCTCACCTCTGAGGGTGTTAACTCTTATGAAGGTATCAACTTTTTAGTTTTAGTTTTTTTATCAACTTTTTTTTTTTTTTTTTTTTTTTTTAGAATTCACAAGTTTCTGGCTGATTTGATTGAGTTATCACCCACTTCAGCAAGTGACTTGTGGAACACTCTTACATAGTGTTAAGTAGGGATGCTTGAGTTCTGGAGTTATCATGAATTTTAGCAAGTGACTTGTGAATTATCTTACTTGATGGCTTACAAAGTGTTAAGTGGGGGTGTTTTCAGTTTTGGTTGATAAATTTAAAAATTGCTGATGCTAGACAAAGTCTTAATTCATACTTCACAATCCCTCCCTCCCCCATTCTTTGGGAGACTAATCTCCCCAATGAATTATTTAACCAATTTATACTTCTAACAATTGTCTGGCTACAGGTGCATACCATATTGTACTTTTCTAAGAGGAAACTACAATAGTTAGAGATCAGGCAGACGAATAATCTGTTACGATTAAAAATGATAAAGACTGATATTATATAATAATAGAAATTAGTAGTTTAATTAAAGCCATGGCCATGCTGGTAAAATATATATGGCCGCGCCTATCTTTTATATTTACCGCCGGAGCCCATCTTCTAGCCAGCCCTCAGGAAGGTCAAGAGGCCTTACTTTTGGATCTCCTCCCATTTAAATTGTCCTATGCGTGGGGATGCAGGCGTCCCCACGCCCAAAGAACCGAAAACCCGTTGGACCACAGGAAATGTAGTTTGATAGTCTCCACATGTCCATAGAAAATAAATATATATATACTTTTAAATGGCATCTCCCAAATTCCAATTATGCAAATCCCCTTTGGTATAAGACTTTACGTTTAGAATGTGTTCAAACCCCTTCAGTTCAATCAGTTACCACCCTAAAGTTCATTCTGGATCTTCTGATGCAGTGGAGGTTTCTTTGTGACACTTTTTCCGAGCAGCAGGAGTTACCAAGGTTCTTTTCCTGAAAATTATGCAACTGCAGGAAACTAGGTGATCCAAACAATGCTTGAGCCACTTGGGAGGACTGAGTTCTGAACCTTACTTGAGACATTTTGATGATAAGGGTAATAGTTGTGGGGCCTTAAGACATGTCATTTAACCTCCCTTTACCCTGCATTACATCATCTAAAATGAAAAGTGATAGTAGTAATATCTTTCTCATGGGGATGTTGTGAGGTTTGAATGGGATAATATGTATGTATTGTTTTTATTTAAACCCTTGCCTTCTGTCTTAGCATCAATACTGTATATTAGTTCTAGGGTAGAAGAGCAGTGAGGACTAGGCAATGGGGATTAAGTGACTTGTTGTTCAGGGTCACATAGCTAGGATGTCTCCGAGTCTAGATTCGAACCCAGGACTTCTTGTATCTAGGCTTTGACTCAAAATACACTGAAGTATCCAACTGCCTCAGCATATAAATAAAGTGTTTTGTAGACCATAAGGTTTTATATAAAAGCTCTCCAGCTATCTTTGGGCTACCACTTGTCATTGAAAAGATAATGTAATTTCCCTAATAAAATCACCCTTGGTTCTCTTTTATGGTCATTTCTGGGCCCAACTTGTCTGCCATACCTGACCCAAATATTACATTTACATGTTAACTCCTCAAAATGGATGTCAGTCACATTTTTATCCATTTATTTTTAATGTATGGATTATTAGGCTGCTTAATTTGATCTTGGCTAAGCATGGATCTCTTTGAAGAGACCCTCTACTGTTTTGGTGCTAAATATAAAAACTTAAAGGAAGACATCCACTTATTAAGTAAATCCTCATTAGAGGAATGTCAAAGAATTTCAATAAACAAAATGTGTATATGGTCTAATAAAAAATGGGAGGGAAGTGTCAATATGATCATATATCCATTGATGTATAAAGACCTAATGTTGAGGCATTTTCCCCCATTGATATATTCTAACTAGGTCCGTTTATTGATGGTGAGTCGAATGGCTAAGCCTGAAGAAGTTCTGGTTGTAGAAAATGATCAGGGAGAAGTTGTTCGAGAATTTATGAAGGACACAGACTCCATTAATTTATATAAGAATATGAGGGAAACATTAGGTAAGTTGATAGTAACTTTACATTTGAACTAGATGGGAATTCTTGATGATAATGTAGGAACATGCAGGGTGGAGGCTTGTGAGCCTCGAGTTTACTTGTACAACCATGAGAAAAGTAATAGTTCTCTCTACACTCAAGCAACCAGTGTGTGTAAGAAGTTGAAAGAATGAGCCTAGACAAGATACTAGTCTGTTTTGATATATGTAATGAGTTTTATAAAATAAAAGCTTCTTAAAATGTCCAGCACTTGCAGGGTAAGGCTGCAATATTTTTATTTTCTCTGTACATTTAAGTTGAAATAACAATGTTTTCTGTGTAAGTTTATTCAAAGCAATAAATATGAATGTGTACATTGTTTTGCAGAGCACAAGGTTGGGGGTATGTGAATTAAAAAGTTATTGAGATGTTCTAAAATGAGATCATACTTGTAAAGTGCTTAGCATAATTTCTGGCTCCTAATATAGGCACTACATAAATGCTTGTTTCTAATTCCTTTTTTCCCCCAGTATATCTTACACATCTGGATTATGCAGACACTGAAAGAATAATGACTGAAAAACTTCACAATCAGGTGAATGGAACAGAATGGTCTTGGAAAAATTTGAACACTTTATGTTGGGCAATAGGCTCAATTAGTGGAGCGATGCATGAAGAGGATGAAAAAAGGTTTCTTGTTACAGTCATAAAGGTATGTGAATTTGTGTGTCTTTGTTCCTGTTATAGTTAGGAAACTTGGGAGATGGGGCCAAGCAGACAGGAAATCTGTGACCCTGAGCCAAATGACCCTTGTTGGATTTTACTAATCTGTAAAGAGGATATGGCATTTTAATTCAGAATTTTGTTACAAAGAAAGCAAGATATACATCTTAAAGCCTCACATATATTTAAAGATTACTGTGATCAGAAATGATGGTAGGATAACTAACATAATTCATCAAGTCTTAGAACCTGTATTTTTTGTTTAAATAATGCTGTGTGAATGGGCACTGTGACTGCTGCCTTCTCACACTCCCTAGATCAGGAAGAGGTAAGATAACTTTAGAAATCATCCATGTACCTAGGAAAGAACTGTTTAAAATGGAACATATCTCTAGCTGTCATTAAAGGTGATGCTTTAAGTTGGGGTTTTAATCTAGGGTCTGTGAAGATGTTTTTAAGATTTTGTTAACTATGGTTTAGTACCAGATATTCCTATTTATAATCCTACCTTAGTTCATGCATTTCAAAATTTTCTAAGAATCAGGTTCATAGGCTACCAAAGATGGACTTATTGAAACAAAAAAGATGTAAAACACTTACTCTAAAGGCACATATCTCATTTAGGTCTAAAAATCCTTAAATTTAATATACTTTCACCCCTATGCTTAACTGATATACCAGGTGGGATTTTAGTTCCTGTTGTCCCAATTTAGGACATAGAAGTCCATAACAGCAGACTCTTAGTGCTTTAGGTAATGTTGAAGTTTTTCTGACTCTTACCCCCAGTAAGAACAACAATGGCAGTAGCATATTTCTACACACTTTAACCTTTTGTTTTCCCTTTCTATATGTGTATGATACAAGTATGTGTTTAGTGATAGAGGGTAATATGATTATTGGTTTGTGAAGTATATTAAAAAGCTCCTTTAATGTAGGTATAATTAGTTTCAACCTGATTGTGAGAAAACTTACCTGGTTGTAAGTATTCTCTAAATGAGATTTTTTTTAAATTACAGGATCTTTTAGGATTATGTGAACAGAAAAGAGGCAAAGATAATAAAGCTATTATTGCATCAAATATCATGTACATAGTAGGTCAATATCCAAGGTTTTTGAGAGCTCATTGGAAATTTTTGAAGACCGTGGTCAACAAGTTATTTGAATTCATGCATGGTAAAAAAAATTCTCATTCTGAATTTTTAAAATTTCTTTTTGTGAGAATAAAGCATGCTTAAATACTTTTATTGTCTTTATTTAGAAACTCACGATGGTGTCCAGGATATGGCCTGTGATACCTTCATAAAAATAGCACAAAAATGCCGCAGGCATTTTGTTCAGGTTCAGGTTGGAGAAGTAATGCCATTCATTGATGAAATTTTGAACAACATTAACACTATCATTTGTGATCTTCAGCCTCAGCAGGTATGTTTTGAGAGCTGGTCAAAACCAGCTTTTTTTTATAAAGCATCTCACTGATAATGGGAGAGAAATGGGACTACATAACAACAGTTGCTAGTTTAGGCAGTTGCTATGTTCGGTTGTGGTTCCTTTGATGAAATGGATCCCTGAAGCAAGCATTGTTCTGCTTTTCTAATGTTGAGATCTTTATAAGGATAGAACTTAAATATAAAAATTTGTATTGTAAACATAATTGTTTTTTAGCCTATGGGCGTGAGAAATTTTTGTGATATTCTAAAAATCTTTCAGTAACTGACTCCGGATTGGGGATATCTTGTGTATAAGTTACTATCTGCTTGGAAATGATCTAGCATGGATAGAAAATAAAAAATGTCTCCTAAAGAGGTTTTTTGTTTGTTTGTTTTTTAAACCCTTACCTTCCATCTTAGAATCAATACTGTGGTTGGTAGGCAAAAGAGCAGAAAAGGCTGAGCAATGGGGGGTTAAGTGACTTGCCCAGAGTCACACAGGAAGTGTCTGAGGCAAGATTTGAACCCAGGACCTTCCCTCTCTGGGCCTGGCTCTCAATCTACTGAATCACCCAGCTACTGCCCCCTAAAGAGGTTATTATTGTGGAACAAACTTAATGTGGATTGAGTAGGAAAACAATAATATGAAAAGCACCAAAAATTGGTGTTTAATTTCATTTTCCATACTAGGTTCACACGTTTTATGAAGCTGTTGGATACATGATTGGTGCACAAACTGATCAAACAGTGCAAGAACATTTGATAGAAAAATATATGCTACTTCCTAATCAGGTGTGGGACAGCATAATTCAGCAAGCCACAAAAGTAAGTGTTCTTTTTCATTTCCTTGATTAATTTCAGAAGAAACTTATCCTAATAAATTGTCAAGGATTCTTGAACTATCTATAGACAGAAAAAAATCCATCCTAAATAGTGTTCTTATGTGTGGTACATGAGAATTTTTTAAAATTGCATTATAGGTTCAATTAGAGCAGTTAACTTCATTTACCAGGTCAATGATTTTTGTCATACAGAAAATTATTTATTCCTCATTGTCATGGGGAAAATTCAAGTAAAAGTGCTCTTTATCAAAAATTATTTGAATTTCTCTAAAATGCTATTTGCCATTATTTATTTGTATTGATACCTGGACAGTGCTACAGAAATTCTTAGTGAAATCTACAGTGATGCAAATGAATTTTTCTGATTATCCACGCCAAAAAGAAAACATGGATGAAAAACATAATTGTCTAGATAATAAATAGTTTGCTGTGGTAATTGGTGAAGTAGTTGACCAAGAGACATTTAGCTTTGAAGAAACTAAAGGTTTTTAAGAGATTGAGAATGAGAAAGTGCATTACTACTGGATTGGGGAAATCTTATGTATAAGAAAAGTATGGAGAATAGAATATCATGTTGGGAATAAACAATAAGATGACAGGTTTGGCTGAAGAGTGTATGAATGAATGGAAGTAGCGTGAAAACTGAAAAGATTCTTTGGAAGTTGTAACACTGGAACCAGAAAAATTAAAATACCATTCCCTTAGGTTTACTTTTTAAACTTTGTTATAATTAGGGCATATGTGGCAAGTCTGCTACAATGATTTGTGTGCAAGAAGTTGTTCATAAAGGATATATTTTAACTATAAATGTTCATGGAGAAATGTGTTCTATTTGGGAAGACAATGTTTGATTTGGTACTACAGGGTTTTTTTTTGTTGTTGTTGTTGTTGTTTTAATGAGACATATTGGGTTGATTGGTTGGACCAAAATTAAGAATGAAATTTCAACATATTTTGATAGGATCAATTTTGATTTATAAGAAGTAAATACTAATACAAAAAACTTCTTAGCATTTTTTATTTGTAAGAATATATTCAAAAATATACACATACAATTAAATGTATACTATGTTCAGGACAAGGTTGCAGCTGGGCATTTAAAAATTCATTTTAAAGTCCAATTTTTGTTCGTATGGTAGTATTTTCACTAGGAATATCATTTTGTGCCTGGGCTTGATTTGGAACCTCTTATGATTGGAAAAAATCTCACTATGTACTGTTTTCTTTCCCATTAAACTTTAAATACTTATACTATATTAACATGTTAATGTTTTACATCATATATTTATGCCTGTTATATTTTCAATTTAGTACATTGACATAAGGATTTATATTTTAAAATGACAAACCAGTCCTATACTCTAGATCAGTGGTTCCCAAACTTTTTTGGCCTACTGCCCCCTTTCCAGAAAAAATATTACTTAGCCTCCTGGAAATTATTATTATTATTTTTTAAATTTTAATAGCAATTAATAGATAAGACAAATGCATCTGTGGCTATCACTGCTGCAGCACCTGCTGGGGGCAGTAGCACCCACTTTGGGAATCACTGCTCTAGATAATGAATTGAATTAAATTAGATTGTGAATGGCTTTTTTGTGACATATTTTTAGGATTGTCAGTATTAAAGACTGGGAATGTTGTATTATCCTGTACACAATAATATTTGTTTTTTGAATTAGGTACAGATGAAGAATATATAGTATTCTTTATTACATTTCTCTTACTACTAAAAATTTGTCTACAATGATACCCTATATATTTGTGCTACATTATTTTTGGTTTAGAGTATGTCAGATTGCTTAATCTTATCCAAATGGAATAATTTGTTTCTTATAGAATGTGGATATACTTAAGGATCCTGAAACAGTTAAGCAGCTTGGAAGTATTTTGAAAACAAATGTAAGAGCATGTAAAGCTGTTGGCCACCCCTTTGTAATTCAACTTGGACGGATTTATTTAGATATGCTTAATGTGTACAAGTGCCTCAGTGAAAATATTTCTGCAGCTATCCAGGCCAATGGTAAGTGCTTCTAAATTAATTTTTATTGGAGTAAGTAGAAAATATTTCTAGCATAAGTATATTTCCTTTTGCTTTGTGTACAAGATGGCCCAGATTAGTTCTTTTAGTTGTCTAAAAGAAGACTTATTTTCTGGAAATTAGAACAGTATGTTAATGTCCATTGTGCATGAAATAATATGGAAATTGAGGTTATATTTCTCCCTAGTCTTAAGCATATATTAAGAAACTTCCGGGGGGGGGGGTGTTTTGTCCTAGAAAAACCTATTTTTAAATGCTATCTAGTTCCTAGTAAAAGACATAGCTAAAAGCTGGTCGTATCTAATAACCAACTATGATGAGGTGATAGGCAAAGAATTGCTGAAGAGATCTAGACTTTTTATATTTGTGGGTTGGTTTTTTTTTTTGTTTTGTTTTGTTTTTTTAGGTGAAATGGTTACAAAACAACCCTTGATTAGAAGTATGCGAACAGTAAAAAGGGAAACTTTAAAATTAATATCTGGTTGGGTGAGCCGGTCTAATGATCCACAGATGGTAAGTAGGAATTTCATTTTGTTGTTATTCTCCTTAGGGAGTATCTGTAATACTCAACATTGTTATGAAGTTTAAGTGATATATGTATGTCACTCTGTGAATGTTAAATTGTACATTTGATAATTACAATTCTAAAAGGATTACAAGAAAAGACTCCCCTGAATCGTATAAATTTCATTAGAAAACTGAGTTCTTCAATGTTTGGAATGAATTTTTAAAATTCTTTTTAGTATAGTCAGAAAAAAATAGCCATGTGTTGACTCTGTCTAAAATAAATAGATGTATAATTATTTTGCACCTCTCTGTTTTATCATCTCTGGGTCAAGAGGTAAGAAAAACTTTCTTGTCCCTCTGGAATCATTTACTTTTTTTTTTTTTTCTTTACTAATTTGGATGTGAGGTGAAACTTCAAAGATATTTTATTAGAAGCATGGGAGAAGTTCTCAGCCAACCAGGGCACATAAAGGACCATTACAGATAAAATAATTGAAAGCCCTTAAGTTAAGAGAATTTACATGTAGCTGAAATTTGGAGGGAAACCATTTTTTGAGGATTATATTTTCTAAAATTATTTCTGAACTAAAACTTCCATTTTGAGGAAGGGAAGATGTTTAAAGAAGACAATTTGCCTGGAGAATCATTTCTAAACTTTTGAAACTTTGTTTCCTTAAAAAAGCAGCTTTAAATGTAGGATGAAATAGGCTTTTAGGGAGAATACAAATAAGGGTTTTTGAACCCATATCACATGGAGATTAGAATTAAAGTAGACTTGAGGATATTTAGGCAAGGCGGCGGGGTGGGGGGAGAGAAATTGCTCTTAAAATGTTTAAGAAGAAAGAGAATAGATTATTTTGAGGTTCCAGGTGGCAAAACTAGGACTATTAAGTTAGAGGGAAGATTTCTTTTATGTTTACGTGATTCATTTTCTTTCCCTCCCTTCTTCCAGAGCCAACAAGCAATTCCACTGGGTTGTACAAATGTTATCACTTGATAACCTATTTCCATATTATTCATTTTTGCTATAGAGCCATTTTTAAAAGCCTAAACCCCAAATCATATGACATACATGTCATAAGTGATGTCATATGTTTTGCTTTTGCATTTCTATTCCAATAATTCTTTCTCTCAATGTGGATAGCATTTTTTGTAAAAGGAAAGATTGCGTCTAAGAAATAATCTTTACATTTGTATTGGGTAGATGATTTCTAAACTCCACGCAGTTTATAATATTGGTTTTGTCAAGAATTGAAAATGTGTCTGTGGAACCATTAGTCTGGGTGATAATCTAGGCAAATTTTATTAAAATTATTACATTCAATGAGTTCTATGCTTACATGGAAATACTTTAAAAGCCTTATAAGTATATTAAACATGAATTGTTAAGATATCTCATTTAAATGGTCTGGATGGGTGGAGAAGTGTATGTGTATTTACAATTCTTTTTCAGTCATTTCTGACTTTGTGAATGAAACCATTTGGGTTTTCTTGGAAAAGATACTGGAATAGTTTTGCTATTTCCTTCTGAAGCTTATTTTGGTAGATGAGGAAACTAAGACAATTGTACTATACCACCCACATTCCTCATTATGTAAAATAGAAAGATTATATGGCTACTAATTCAAAAAGCACTTAGCAAATTGATTGTTTTGACTTGTTTTCAAAGGTAACTTATGCAAGGTTTTAAGTTGAGGGATCTAACACTTTCTTATAAATGATTTTTTTAATCAGCCAGATCTTTTATTCAACTAAGTTCTTATCTAGCATCACAAAGGAAATGCTGATATAGAGCAAGTTTACTGTTTGAGGGCAGGAAAGGTTTGAAGGAACTACAGGGAACCCTCCTAGTCTGGAGTAAGCTTGTCAGGGTGGGGTTCACTCAGAACTAAATCTGCTACCATACAGCCTTCCCCCCCCCCCAATTTTACAGATAACTTCTCTTACATTTTGTCCCTACACCTATAATTCATGATCATACTTGGTAAATAGATTTTTATCATAATTTTAAAATGATCATCCTAAGACTGCTGCATGTTTCTTGGTTATATGTTATATATGGTTATATAAGATTTGAATTAGAAAGTACCAACAAGATTTTATCACATTTAATGCAATAGAACTTTAAGAGGAATTCCTCTAGATTTTTTCTAAAATAATTAGGTTTGACTGCTGTAAAAATAGGGAATGATTCAGGAAATTCCCAGGATCAATGATGAAAATTTTGTTTTTCTTGTCTTTTAACAGGTAGCAGAAAATTTTGTTCCTCCTTTGTTAGATGCAGTTCTGATTGATTATCAGAGAAATGTTCCAGCTGCTAGAGAACCAGAAGTACTTAGTACTATGGCTATCATTGTCAACAAATTAGGGGGACACATAACAACTGAAATACCTCAGATATTTGATGCTGTTTTCGAATGCACATTAAATATGATAAATAAGGTATGCTACTTCTGTTTGCTAGATCTTGTTAGGGACAAAAACTTGTATAGGTATAACAGGTCCTATAAATGGGGAGCATTGACTTTGGTCCTTATTCTTTTGTCTGCATGTAGACTAAAGAAAGAGGTGTAACAAATCATTATTCCTTGGGAAAGTTGTTCATTGCATTGACTTGAACTCTCATGTTTTTTATATTTATCTTTAAAGTGATTGTGATTGTGATCATTCTGAATTCCTCACCAGATAGTTCTCAATAACATTATTTCAAGTATAGATACCAAGTAAATATTTATAGACTATAATTTTAGTCTTATCCCTCAGTCAACAAGTTTTCACTTTGTTTCCAGTTTTTTGTAAACTAAATAGCCTGTTATGAATACTTAGGTATAAATAGTGTTCTTTCTTACCAATTTTTTTGGAACATAGAGAGAGTTTTACTTAAAACATCTGTGGTCCCTTCTAACTCTAAATCATCTCCATACCACTGGATTGGTAGGTTATTCACAATTCTGAGAAAAACATTTACCATGCAGTTTTTTTCTTCTTCTCTTTTCTCCACATTTCCTAAAATTGTTAATTTGGAACATAACTCCAAACTGATTTCCATAATGGTTGGGCCATATGTATCAGTGGCCCCTGCCTTTTCACAAACCTATAGTTGACTGTTCTCTACTATTTGCTCAGAGTGAGCTCAAATCCCAATACTTGTTTTGATTTTTCTCCCTGATTTAGGATATTTAATGAGTACAAATAATTTGTTCTCCAGATAATTTTGTGCTTACAAGTGTGATGTTATGAAATATACACAGAAATAAGCCCTCAAACTGCTAATTTATAATGCGAGTATTATCATAGGATACTTGACACCTATATTGTATAAAAAGGTAGAATTCTTAAATATGGATTAGGCGTAGATGATATCTAGAAAACATTATGATGTCTTCTCTCTCATGAAGTATGAATAAGAATGGCATGTGAAAATGCAGCTATTTGGGGTTCTGTCCATTACTATGTTTTGTATTCTTTAAACTGTTGTTTGCCAAGGATCCTTTGGTGACCAGTGACCATACAAATGTTTCATAGTGACGTGCCAGCATTATCATTTGATCCTTCTTAACTAACATTTTTTTCCAACAAAGATAACTTCTATTAATTTAATGTGCTTGGTTTTTAGGAAATTTAGGAGACATACCTGCAATTTTTATTAATAAAGTATATTTGTTGATACATAAAGATTTCAAAATGGCATACTGTCATACATTACCAAATTGAGATCTGCTTAAGAATAATAGTATATTATATAATGTTCCTAGGAATTAACCAGGTGCTTTAGATCTTGGTTAATTTGGTCTCATGCACATAGCATAATTCCTGGCACAAGCCTCATGTTTTTCATTTACCCCCTTGACACTTCATTCTTTGTTCTTTAAAAAAGTTGTCCCCAAAACTGTTTGTATATAAATACTTGTAGAGGTGATAAATTAAACCCATTAGGTAATAGACCAGTGGCATCTAACCTTTTTTTTTTTTTTTTTTTTTTTTTAAATCTTTTATCTGTAGGACTTTGAAGAATATCCTGAACACAGAACAAACTTTTTCTTACTACTTCAGGCTGTAAATTCTCATTGTTTCCCAGCATTCCTGGCCATTCCACCTGCACAATTTAAGTTAGTTTTGGATTCCATTATCTGGGCTTTCAAGCATACTATGAGGAATGTTGCAGATACAGGTAAAGAATATATATATAAAGTCTCCCATACCCTCTCCAGGACTTTTTAATATTTACTCTGCTATCTTGAAGTGTTTATTACTCATGAACTCCAAGAGTAACAGGAGTCTTACTCTGTTTTTAACCCTTACCTTCCATCTTAGAATCAGTAAGTATCCAAAGTATTCCAAAGCAAAAAAGTGGTAAGGGCTAGGCAAGGATGGAGTTAAGAGACTTGCCCAGGGTCAAATGGCTAGGCAGTGTCTGGGCTCAAATTTGAATCCAGGACCTCCTGTAAAGGCCTGGCTCTACCCACTGGGCCATCTAACTGCCCCATAGGAATCTATCTTAATTTTACTCTGCCAGTTAGATCTCTAAATATGAGATTAGAGCAAACAGTATTCATTTAGTTTATAGAATATCAAAGAATTGATAAAATAAATGGAACCGCTTTATTACACTGTTTTCACTTTGAAAAGCAGATAAGCATGTGCTAACTTAAGTCTTGGCTATCTTCCATTCAGTGGTATATAGTACAGGGGAAGAATTGAACTGAAACTGAAATTCTAGCAAAAATTTATTTAAATTTAATTTTTAAATTCTCCCAATACCCTTCTTTCCACCCACCTCCCAAAAGAAATCCTGAAAAATGTATACAATCTTTCTAATTCATAACACTTATTAAATCCCACGTCTTTTAATACCGCTCTGCTTTTCTTTCCTTTTTAAATTTCCCTTCACATTTCTTGAGTACCTGTATGAAAAACATCTGTAAAATATTTCTATGCTTTAACCTTCACTAATAGCTGTATTAATCATACTTTTTGGTGTCACTTGGGTTGAAATTGTTCAAAAGGCAAATTTTAGTTGAAGAATTTTGTAATAGAAAGCATATTGAGTGATTCCAATAAAGTCATGTTAAATTATTTTTTTTTACATGGTTTGTTTTCAAAAACATAAGATTATTGAAAGAAGAGAATATAATGCATATGTAGTAGTTTGCCCTTTCAACATATCAATCAGTATTGTGTGTCTTCTGTATTATCATGAAGACTGATTATATTTTGTTCTATATATTTTAGGCCTACAGATACTTTTTACACTCTTGCAAAATGTTGCACAAGAAGAAACTGCTGCTCAGAGTTTCTATCAGACCTATTTCTGTGATATCCTTCAGCATATCTTTTCAGTTGTAACAGACACCTCACATACTGCTGGTAAGATTTTGAGAACATGAAAAGGGGTCAAGTTCTGAATTCTATAATAGATACCATCTATGATTTTAGCCTCTAAATATTGATAATTTTCATATTGTCTACAGGCTTAACGATGCATGCTTCAATTCTTGCATACATGTTTAATTTAGTAGAAGAAGGAAAAATAAGTACACCATTAAATCCCGGAAATCCAGTTAACAACCAAATGTTTATTCAGGAGTATGTGGCTAATCTTCTCAAATCTGCTTTCCCTCACTTGCAGGAGTAAGTATATATAGTCTTTTTAAAATTTGTGTTTTGAACACAATTTGTAGAAATGTTGATGATTTCATCAGTATTTTTACTTTTCAGTGCCCAAGTTAAACTGTTTGTAACAGGACTCTTCAGTTTAAATCAAGATATCCCTGCCTTCAAAGAACACCTTAGGGATTTCCTGGTACAGATAAAGGTATGTTACTCTGATTTTCTTGTGATACCAATTTCATTACTATGGAGTGTAGCCAGGAGGCAAAATCATTTTAGTTTCAAGAAATCATTTTATTTTTAATAGAAAAATTAATTAGATGTTAGATGGGTGTTTTTTGTTTTTAATGATATCTACCAAAGCAAAGTTACATGTGTCAGATATTATTCTCTATTTGGATCCTGTTTCTCAATTGAAGATTGGTCCCTCATTTTGAGTAGTTAGAAAGACAGGGAATCAGGATATGCCCTTGGATAAATTAGGAAGATTTTTATTCCATGCCAACCTGGGACCAGAAGTTTTTAAAAGGAGGCAGGTAGTAATAAAATGTGAAGAAATTTATTTCCTGTTTAATTTATATTACATTGAATTCTCCACACTGTTGCAATTGGCCAAAAAACTGAGCTATATAATTTTACATTAAAAGATCATGTTTCAATGGAAACTGGAAATTATCATTCGTATTCAGCTTAATAGGTTGCTTTTTCTCGTTTTTGTGTATGTATCTATAGGTTAAATTAAACTGTTCAAATTTATTGAAAAATCATAGGGGGAGTAATGTACCAGTGTACTCTTTGTATTCATTTAGGACTTTAAGCCATTATAGTCAAGATGAATGTCATTTAAAGGAAGGCAAGATGATTCAAATAAAGAAAACTTCCAGTCTGAAGTATTGAACCAAGGTCTTGAGTTATAATGATTGCATGTATTCTTCCTCTTAGGCATACTAAGAAAGCCACACAACAAACAGTGAAACAAGGTCTTCATCAAACAACAAAAGTTTCTACCTTAAAACTTCACAGTATATTAAAATTCATTAGCCGTTAAGGGCTATTATTCAGAAATTGAGATAATATTTTTTAAAATTCTAAGATTAAGTTTTAGTATTTTTAGTTTAATTATTTTAACAAAAGGAAAATTATAAAACACAAGTCATGACAATGTGTGGCCTTAAAAGTATCTTCATACATGGGTGGGATTTTTGTTTGTATCTTTAAAACCCTTACCTCCCATCTTACAAATCTATCCTATTTATTGGTTCCAAGGCAGGAGACTAGTAAAGGCCAAGTAACAGGAGTTAAGTGACTTGTTCAGGATCACACAGCTAGGAAGTGTTGGAGATTAGATTTGAACCCAGAATTTCCCATCTCAATAGCTCCTTATCCACTGAGCCACCTAGCTGCTCCCATACATGTGGTTTAACAACTCACAATTCTATTTGAATTTAATACTACTACTGTACACTAAATACTTAATTTTATATTGTTTTTCACATCACATAAGAGTTACCTGTAAGGGAGCTAAGAACATTCATGTTAAAATTTTATAGTGAAAAGACCATGTGGATATTATTGAACTTGGAGCCAGGCCAGGGAGAACTGAGTTTGAATCCTGGTACAGACAAAGTCCCTATGATCCTGGTCAAATCACTTAGCCTATTTTTATTTTCAAGTTTCTTCATCTGTAAAAATGGGAGTAATGATAAACTTATATAAATGCCTTCTCTGTTAGTGAATAGTATGATATAGTGCAAAAAATAGATTTTGGTGTATAGGAAACCAGATTTGAATACTGATTTTGCTCTATAGTATTAAGCACTATATAAATGTGATCATGGAAAGTTGCATCAATTGTCTGTACCTTGACTTCCTCTTCTACAAAAGGAAGAGGTTATATTGAATAATTCTACATCTAAATTGTTTTCAACTCATATTCTTGCTCATAAAAATCAGATTTTCATACTGCTAAGTAAAACATACTCTGAAAGAGAAAGGGAACATTTTATTTGCTTTTATTTGGGTGTTTTATGTTTAATAACTTTAAGGGTGCAATTTAAGACTTTTGGATACCTGTATATAAACTATTTCACTGTCTGAAAAATTATATTAATACCTCTTTCAAGGAGATGAAAATTTTTTTACTTAGCTTAATGTACTTTTAATTCTACTATCTCTTGTGGCAATTACTATCTCTAGAGGCAATGGTTAATCTATAAAACAAAAATTTCAACAGCCTAGCCTTTAGGATTTGCCATGCTGATTTAGCTGTGTTGAAGATAGTGGTTAGGCTTTCACTAGCCTGCAAAATTCATATGGGAAATACTGTTTAATTATGGCTTTACACTGGACAAACTTTTTAATGGTGGCATTCTCATTATATTAAAATTTGAGTATAATGTGTGAAATAAACATTTTAAATGACCCTTTTTACAGGAATTTGCAGGTGAAGATACATCTGACCTGTTTTTAGAAGAAAGAGAAACAGCCCTTCGACAGGCTCAGGAAGAGAAACATAAACTTCAGATGTCTGTCCCTGGCATCCTTAATCCACATGAAATTCCTGAAGAAATGTGCGATTAAAAATCAAAACAAGTTATGCTGTCTTTTTTCTGTACAGCTGCTTCGTTGTGGTAGAAGAAAACAGCATTTGGATATTTGTTGACCAAAATGATGCCAATTTGTAAATTAAAATGTCACCTAGTGGCCCTTTTTCTTATGTGTTTTTTGTATAAGAAATTTTCTGTGAAATATCCTTCCAATGTTAAGCTTTTGTTTTGGTCATCTTTATTTAGATTTGCATGAAGTTGAGAATTAAGGCATTTTAAAAAACAATATTACTTCATGCCCATTTTGTGGCTGGGATGGGGGGGAAGAAGCAAATTGAATTTGAAAAAAATATACTTGTAAATTCTATTGCAAAATTATACAATTTTTTCCTGTAACAAAACCAATTTTTAATTAGGGAGCATTTTCTTTCTAGCCTATATTTCAGTCTAGAAGAAAAGGTAATGAGTAAAACAATTGCGTTGTTAAAGGATTATTATAGTGCTGCATTGTCTTAAAAGGTAGCACAACTTGGACTGAATTGGATGGCTAGACTACATGTATTACAAGTCTGTATGGCAAGTTTGCAGCAAGATCATGTGCATATCATCCCATTGTAAAGCAACTTCAAAGAGTATGGGAACACAGTTAGTTATTTTTACACAGTTCTTTTTGTTTGTGTGTGTGTGCTGTCGCTTTGTCGACAACAGCTTTTTGTTTTCCTCAATGAGGAGTGTTGCTCATTTGTGAGCCTTCATTAACTCGAAGTGAAATGGTTAAAAATATTTATCCTGTTAGAATAGGCTGCATCTTTTTAACAACTCATTAAAAAACTCTGGCTTTTGAGATGACTTATACTAATTTACATTGTTTACCATGCTGTAGTGCTTTAAGAACACTACTTAAAAGCAAAATAAACTTGGTTTACATTTATTTTTCCTTTATTGACTCAAAATTATTGATGTATTATTGGAAGTGGTCATCTTTGTGTTGAGTCAAAACTTAAGGTAAAGAAAGTTTGGAAACTGGGACAAAAACAAAGCTGTACAATAGAAAGGAAAATGTAGCTTTTAAATCAATCTGTGTAATTGCAGAAACATTTTATATATCCAAATAGATTATCAACCTATTATAAAACACAAAATTTGATAGGTGTGTCCTTGTAGAGACCTTTCCCCTTTTTTTCTGTCAGATGGAAGTAAAGAAATAGAACTTGTCAACCAAAATTAACTTGGTAGAATTTCAGGAAAACTAGTTGTCTTTGTAAATGCATACATTAGTATCTTTAAAAAATTCATACCATTTAGTTTACCTTTAATATCTAGGGATTGCTTCCAACTGAATTCTATAATCTCATTGAAGAGGCGGTAGGGAGGTGAGGTAGACCTGAAAATTGGAGTTTGGGATGTGGGTGGGTCAGTGATTAGAAAGGACCGGGACTTGGGGAAAGAAAATCTTGGATAAAAGGGGTATAGGAAAGAATGGTTTAGTTCTGGGTTTTTCTCTGACAGAAATATAAAAGGTCTTTTAAAAAGAGAGACCCTATGCTCACAATCAACTTTTGCCTTGAGAACTTGATGTTGAGGGTGTGGTTTTGCTCTTTCAGAACCATAGTGCTCCAGGCTACCCACCTTCTTTGGGTGGGCAGCAAAAAAGATGTTTGTCAGAATTTGTCTTCTAGTGACCTGTGTTTTAACTTCAATCAACCAAAAAGTAGATGTAGTGTAATGTTTATATGCTTCATCTTAAAATATACTTAAAAGCTTTTTTGTAAGACAAATCACTTCATGTTAATGACGTGTAATTTTAAAGTTGTATTATAACTGACCATTTAAATAGAAAATTATTTAATGCCTTGTTAAAGCTATCACAATTTCTAGGTTGTGGCTAGAAAATCTCTGGAAAGCCTCAAAAATGGAGTTCAGTGCATCTGGTCAAAGTTCTGTGGCTATATAGGTGGTTGCAATATGTCAAGTTATCATGATGCCATAGTCTAGGCAATAAATACTCTTCATCCACTCAATTTTTCCTGTATGGATAGCTAGGCTGGCTACCATTTATATTTTGTTCCAAACTACATTAGGCATTTACCACCTTAGACTGAATCTTGCCTTGGGGCCAAAACAATTAAGCAAGAACCTGATAGAAAAAAAATTTGGATGTTGACAATATTGTCCTAGTCTCTTACCTCATCAATGAGACTTAGCTGTTTTCTACCTTAAGGGGTTTTTTCTGTTAACAGTTTGATTTCCTTTTAAGTGATGTCATAAATAATGCT
Source organism: Gracilinanus agilis (assembly GCF_016433145.1). Taxonomy (NCBI): domain Eukaryota; kingdom Metazoa; phylum Chordata; class Mammalia; order Didelphimorphia; family Didelphidae; genus Gracilinanus; species Gracilinanus agilis. The sequence continues at coordinate 114,306,032 of NC_058131.1, read as the reverse complement.
CATGTAGATCTTGGATATCTGCTTGTTTTGCTCTGTATTCATGAGATGCATCTACCCATTTCTTAAGGAGAAAGGCACTCACTGTATCTGTTGGTAAAGAATACTGCCAAGTGAAGAAACTCCCTCTACCAATGCAGGGAAACACTTTTGCTGTAATTCAATCTAATTAGAGCAGCAGAAATTCTTAACTTTTGGTGGTGTAGACTTGGCAATTGGTGAAGCCTTAAATCCTTTCTCAGAATGTTTTTAAACTATTAAAATACATAGGACTACAAAGCAAGTAAATTATATTGAATTACAATTGTCAATGCCAACCCCTCCATTGGCTAAAGGACTTGCCCTAGGTCACAAAGTCTATGTCAGGAGGAGGATTTGGATCCAAGTCTGCCTGGCTCCAAAGCCGGCTTTTTGACTCCCATCATACTGGCTTCATAAGAATCCATTGGTTCATCCACTGAATTTAGCCACTTCCAATTCATGCACAACTTTTCTCCGGTTTTTGCGCTGTCACAGAGTGCTGCTATGAATATTTTTGGTACATGTTTGTGTCTGTGAGACTTAGGTTAAAACATATGTTTGGTTTAGTCATTTGGTATGATTCCAAACTGAAATCTCGAATAGTTGTACCACTTAGTTTTCCAGTAGTACATGGTTGTGCTGTCTTCTTCCCATGTCTGATGAGCTTTTGAGCTATTATGTATCTCATCTGGAGGCTCTGCAATGTTCTGGGGGGTGGGGGTGGGGCGGGAAGGGGTATGTGTGAAATCTACATGATGTAACTCGCAAAAAGCATCTGGGGGAACCTGACTAAGGATATCCTTTGATTTGCGTTTTGTGCTCAATCTTCATGATGGTTGCATATGCCATTGGTGAGGTTATGTCTTTGTTTTGTCCCACTCTTGATGTTATAATGACTAGCCTTTACCCGTGTTTTAATCTACTGAATCAAATTCAGTAGGTTTTTATTGTGCCCTGGTGTATGCTAATTTTAATACCTACAAAACTTGTTTTGCTGTTTTAAAAAGTGACCTATACAAAAAGTTCTTAAAACTTAAAGTTTTTCAAAATTTATTCATGATTAGGGGTGTATTCTAGAAATGCCCTAGGGAAAGGAGTAATGAATTTAAGTATTTATCAATACTTTATTGTGCAAACATGAATAAAAATATATAAGCAAGCATGGTGGGTACTCAGGCTAATAATTTGATTCTGATTATTGCAGAATAAGACAGCTTAGACTGAATCTATGCTAATGATACATTCATAGAAAAGTCTTGTATTTTCACAAGTATTTGGGAACAGTATCTACATTTGTTACCTGACAAATATTCTTAGCTTACGTTTTATGCCCTTATTTTTGCACAAGCACTAAGTTAAAAAAGCCACTTATAACATGGCATTAAGAACATTTAACAGTGAGTAACCAAAAAAAAAAAAAAAAACCAAAACACATGCTGCCATTTTAGGTCTCTGCTAATCTGATAGTTAAGTGAAGGACTCAGTTTTGGGAAGGTTGTATCATCTTTAAAGCAGAACAGCCAAAACCTCAAAATAATGTTACAGAAATGGCATGCAACAACAAACTGAGATTCATTGTGCTATAATTGTACAGCAGAATTCATAAAGTTTGACTTCTAATTTTAATAAATTTAAAATGGAATGAGTTTAGTAATCTAGCTCATTTGAAATAGCAATCTTTCAAAGTAATATCCTCTAGTACCAGCAGGTGGGGATGTTACTATTCAAAAGAACGGTTCGGTTCAAACAAGGCCCTGTTTTCTGGAGGTAGAATAATTAAAGGCCAGAGAGGATTCTGCCCACACTTTTTGAGTTGACTTTAAAATGCACCCAGGAGACTGAAGCATGTTTCTTATCTAGAAGTAAGGTGGTTCGATCTCTGCTTTGTTGGGGGTTGGGGGTTGGGGGGTCGGGAGCAGGGAGGATGGATTTTTTTTTTAATACAAAATAAGCTCCCAATTAACAGTATTTTGAATAGCAAGATTTGTATCCAGTTCTCAATAGCCTCAGATTACCCTTGTTAGGAAGTCTAGGCCAATCAAATACATTTCCAGAATAGTAACGACTCCTGGGCAGGTAAACATCTCTGAATCATTGGGCCCAGATTAAAGGGAAACCAGCAAAAGCAGAATAGAATTCTCGGGCCCCATATCACTTAATTTGCTGACAAGATTGATAATTTAGGTGAATTTGGATATGAGTATTTTGCTTAGCACCTATTATCTGAGAGTCAAAGACAACCAAAAAAATATTGCCTGGATAAATTTAAAAGCTATCAATTAAAATATCCTAGTACTTTAGGAATCAAGAATATAAAAATGAAAATATTGTATTAGTCACTTCCATAAAGATTTTTAAGAGAGAATGTGAGACAAAATTCAGGACCTTCAGATCAGGAAAAAATAAGGCATTCAAATACCAAGGTACTACATTCAGGATCACAACACTTGAGCAACTCAGTTACTGATTTAAAGGAGCTTGAATATTCAAAAGGGAGATGTTAAGATTATATTCAAGAATAGTTTACATGTCAGTCTTATTGGGAGGGAGGAAGGAAACAAAGGATTTTCAGAGTAAAGTAGTATCTGCAAGTATGGGGGTCAAAAGAATAGACAGTGATTAAAAATTGGAAAAGGCTATCAAGAGTATTTTTACATTGTACTAGGGGAAAAATGTCCCCGCAGAACACCAGTATTTTAAAGGGCCCTAGGATGAATTTGAACAACAGGGTCTAGGGATGTTTTTTTATATTAGAAAGGAAGGGTAAAGGTGTTCTCTAGGAAAAGATGAAAGGAGGAACAGAGCTGAAACTTAACACTACAAGAAGGAAAAAAAAAAAAAAACTGGATCCAGGGGTAAAAGAAGCCAGTATTACATGAATTGCACTTTCTTAAACAAGCTGAGACTTGGGTGTAGGAAAACCTGCAAACTCAACAAGGAAGCAAGTGTAATAGAGGGATAGTGAGGTTCAAGGAGGGTAAAAACAAGGATTAGTCAAGGAAAACATTGCTTTAGAGGGTAGATTAAAAATAAAATCTGTAATCAGAATCTTGGATAAGGAGAATAATGGAGAAAGTGGAATGGAAACAATGAGTACATTCTCATTACTTTGTAAAGAAGGGGCTTTTGGAAAAAGCATAAGATTAAAACAGGAAAAAACTAAGAACATGAATATTATGAATTCAAGTGTGGGGCATAGAGCAATAGATTAGTGAAGACTCCAACAGTGCTGTTTTTACAAGAAATACTTTTGAATAAAAGATTAGCAGTAAGGAGTTGAAGTAGGATTTTTAATACTACACATGAATTTTAAAAATGGAATAGTAGTCGGAATTTCATACAAAGTAATAGTAAAATAAATACAGTTAAAAGACACTATATTTAAATGCACCCTGGACAAAGAATATAACTGAATAGGACTGGATTTGTGATTTCATGGAATAGGGAACTCCCAGATATGACATTCCATTTCTACTCATGTAATTTGGCTCCTTTTAGTTCTTTGCAATGTAGAGTGAGTTGTAAGGAATTTCCTTGGGTGGAGAGGGATTAGGGCAGGTGAATGGCACTGTGGTTGTACCTAGAGTCAGCTGTGACCTCAGACATTGTGTGATACTGGGTAAATCATGTAACCCTCTTTGCCTCAGCTGTCTCATCTGCGGAATAGCAGGAAACTGAAACAATTTAACAAAATAGATTACTCGGTTTACTCAAGGCCTATATAGAAAGCATAATTATTAGGTTTTTGGGGGGAGAAGAATTAAAAAGTATTGGGGAAGAAAATAATCACGAAGAATTAGTGGATCAAAGAACATATCAAAACAACTAATCAACTAGCAACAATGGCAATGAGCAACATGCTAAAATGTTGAGATTCAGTTAAAGCAGTCAGTGCCAGAAAATTGATGTCTATAAACACTTATCAACCATAGAGAAAGAAAACATTAATGAATTGGACATGCAAGTAAAAAAACTTGAAAATCAACACAAAAAACAAATAGCAAAATGAGTGTCAAAAATCAGTTTTAACAAAATCAAAAGTAATGGGGGTTAGTGCTAGAAAATGTCTAAAGCCAAATTTGAACATCTTTCGGCCTGACTTTCAATACACCGAGCCACCTCACTGCCCCCAAATCTTTAAAGATTAGAATTAGACAAGTGGAAACTAATGAATTAATGAGACATCAAGAAACAATAAAACAAAGCCAAAAAAGGAGGAAATGTGAAATCTCATAGGAAAAACAATTGACCTGGAAAATAAATCTAAGAGAGATAGTTGGGTTTTTTTTTAATTTTTATTTTGAATATTTTCCCATAGTTACATGTTTCATGTTTTTCCCTCTCCCCCTTAGCCCCCCAAAACTCCCCTTAGCCAACACACAGTTCCACTGGGTTTTACATGTATCATTGATCAAGACCTAATTCCATATTTTTTTTTTCTGTTCTGTTTTTTCTTTTTTTAAACCCTTGACTTCTGTGTATTGGCTCCTAGGTGGAAGAGTGGTAAGGGTGGGCAATGGGAGTCAAATGACTTCCCCAGGGTCACATAGCTGGGAAGGGTCTGAGGCCAGATTTGAACCTAGGACCTCTTGTCTCTAGGCTTGGCTCTCAATCCACTGAGCTACCCAGCTGCCCCCTAATTCCATATTATTGATAGTTGGACTAGTGTTTTTGTTTAGTCTAAGAGAGATAGTTTTTAAGAATTACCAGACTACGTAAAAATGATCAAAGAAAGAGCCTCAATATCATATTAAAAGAAATTAACAAGGAAAATTGCCCCAGTATCTTAGATCCAGAGGGTAAAATGGAAATTAAAATGTACCAACAATTGCCACCTGAAAGAGCTCCCAAAATGAAAACTCCAAGGAATATTATAGTCAAATTCCAGAACTCTCAAGTTAAAGAGAAAATACTTCAATTAGCCAGGAAGAAATAATTCAAGTATAGAGTCACTATTAGGATTACATAAGATCTGGCAGCTTCCACATTAAAGGAACAAAGGACTTAAAATATGATACTCCAAAAGGCAAAGGAACTAGCATTACAACCAAGAATAACCTTCCCAGCAAAACTGAGTATAACTCATCAAAGGAAAAAATGAGTAAATAGACTTTAAAGCATTCTTTTTTTTTTTTTTTTTTGAAACCCTTAACTTCTGCGCATTGGCTCCTTGGTAGAAGAGTGGTAAGGGTGGACAATAGGGGTCAAGTGACTTGCCCAGGGTCACACAATTGGGAAGTGTCTGAGGCCGGATTTGAACCTAGGACCTCCGGTTTCTAGGCCTGACTCAATCCACTGAAGTACCCAGCTGCTCCCCTTTAAAGCATTCTTGATGAAAATCCCAGATCTGAATAGAAAATTTACATTCAAACATGCGCCTGGAGAGAAGCATAAAAAGGTAAACATGAAAGAGTAATCATAAAGGACTCAATAAAGTTAGTTTCCTATTCCTGTATGGAAAGATAAGATATATAATTAACTTTATCATTATCAGGGCTGTTTAAAGGAATTTAAATAGAGAGCATAAATATGATTTGATTATGTTGGAATGATCTCCAAAAAACTGAAGGAACAAAAAAGAGGGATACAAGGGGAGGAGCGAAAGGAGAGGCAAAATGGGGAAAATTTTCTCACATGAAAGACATGCACAAAGAAGAGCTTTTTGCAGTGGAGGAAAAATAGGATTGTGGGCAATGTTTGAATCTCACTTTCTTTGGAACTGATTCAAAGAGAGAAGAAGAAACACACACATAGAGTTGTGTATGGAAAAGTAATTTATCCAATAAGAAAATAGGAGGGCAATGGCATAAGAGAAAGTGGGGTGGGGAATGATAAAAGGGGATGATTAAAGGAGACAGTGGTTAGAAGCAAAAGAGACAAGGAGGAACAGGATAAAAAAGAAGAAGAAAATTGAATGGAGGGAAACACACAATTAGTAATCATAACTGAATGTGAATGAGATGAGCTCACCCATAAAACTAGAGCAGAGAGCAGAATGGATTGGAAACCAGAATCCAGCAATATGTTATTTACAAGAGACACACTTGAAACAGAAAAACAGTTAAAATAAAGGCCTGGGGCAGAATTTAATATGGTTCAACTGAACTAAAAAAAGGCAACACTAGCAATAATCTCAAACACAGCAAAAGAAAAAAATAGACCCAATTAAAAGGAATAATTGGAGAAACAACATTTTGCTAAAAGATACCATAGACAATGAAGTAATATCAAAAAGATTTATAGCCAGTTTATAGGATAAAGTTCTCATTGAGTCAAATGTATAAGAAGAATCATTCTCCAATTGACAAATGGTTAAAGGATAAAAACAGGCAATTTTCAGAAGGAAAAATAAAAACTAACTATAGCCATATGAAAAAAATGCTCAGAAACTCTGATGTACCACCTATCAGAAATGCCAAAATTGGGACACTAATGCATTGCTGGTGGAATATTGAACTGATCCAACCATTCTGGAGGGCAATTTGGAGCTACACCCAAAGGGTTATAAAAGAATGTATACCTTTTTATCCAGTAATATCACTACTAGGTCTGTTTCCTGTTATCTAGAAGTGAGGTAATCTATGCAGGTCTCAAGGCAATTTGGGTAGTGAGGAGGAATAAAGGGGAAATAGATGATTTTAAGGTGATTGGAGGAGGAATGAAGGTAAGAGAAGGTAGTAGGGAGATAAGGAAAATAGAGTATGCAAGAGGGCAGCTCAAACAGGTTTATTCACTAAGGCTTGATACAGAGGATACATGGAGGAAATAGGCAGGGAAGGTATCCCGACAATATAAAAGGAGTTTGGGCTAGTCAGAAATGTTTAGGTTTGGCTGGAGGATTTTCTCTTGTTAGTTTCTAAAGTCCCTTGAAGAAGGAGTCGAAAGATCTTTTCCCTGCCAGTGAAACTGATGGCTGCAGGAAATCTCAGATAAGGACTTCCTGCCAAGATGGATGCCCACAGTTCCCTCAAGAAATAAAAAGAAAATGATTCCTTCCCTCTTTAGCCTTTGCCTTAATCTTTGATACAATGATTCACCAGAAGCTTTGAGTAGGCAACAAAGGGGATTTATTAATGTCAGGTTAATGAGAGGGAAAGAGGTTCAGGTTTTTTCTAACTGCTGCTAGGGAGAGGGCTGATGGTGGGGGATAGGTCACAGGAGAGGTTTAGACTGAGAGCCTGTTCTCCTAGTCAGGAAGATTTGACTGCCCTAAAGTAAAGTATCAAATCACTAAACTAGGGGTGATTTATTTGAGGATGCCCTACTTGCCTACAGAAACTAAATCCACAATGTTCAATCACCAAGCCCTCCCTTCCTCCCAGGGCCCAAAGGGAAATTCAGGGGAAAGGGAGGGATGTAAATGAAGACAGATCAGGGAGAAGTCCAGAGAAATCAGATAGGTCAAAATTTTCTCAAGACAAAATAAGCACAGGCCAAGGCTGAAGCTAAAAGGCCAAAGCTGAAGCCAACAGGCTAAGCCAAAGCTCAAAAATCAAAAGCCTCTAGCCAAAGGAAAGCCAGAAGGCAAAAGCCCCATCAGTTGGAACTTCAGCCCTATTTATAGTCTCAGGTTTCCAACTGTCTTTCTGAAGATTCTAAAACCACTTTTTGTGACCGTTTGAAATTGCATAAGCAAAAAGTTTCTGTTAGCCACCTTGCATTACATTCCCAAAGAGATTTTTTTAAAAAGGGGGAAAGGAATTGTTTGTACAAAAATATAGCTGTGCTTTTTTGTGGTGGCAAAGAATATGAAACTAAAGGGATATTCAGGAAATGAGGAATGGCTGAACAAATGTGGTATATGATGGTGATGAAATACTATTGTGATGTAAGGAATTTTGACCTGGATGATTTCATAAAAAGCTGAAAAGAGCTACATAAACTGATGCAGAGTGAAATAAGCAGAACCAGGGGAATATTTGTGGGAAGCCAGTAAGAGAAACAGAGTCTCAAATAGATAAAAATCTGAGACTCCTCTTTTGACCCCTTTTATGATCGGCACTTTTTCTTGTCGAAAAGTATTGTAGCCTTATTAAAAAGCTTTAAGCTCTTAGCAAACCAGTAGTCAAGAGGTTAACATTCTTTCTCTTTGGTCAGAAATGCAGCTGCTTGGCAACCCAAGGCTGAAACCTTAGTTTAGCAGGGGCATTTTGCCCTGGAGAAAAGTATTTTCAGACTTAGCTAGCTGATAATCACGTAGCTGAAGGTCTAGCCTGTTTCTTATTTTCACCTTTAAGTTTCTGAGGTTCCTGTGTGTTGTCTAAACTAATTGCAATGTCTATGAAGCTGTAAAACTCTCTCTGTGCTTGTGAGTGAAAGGGAGATTGAATTTTCATATATAATAAACTTGTGACTCAATGGCACTTCGGAGAAGCAGCTATGAGTTAACAGTCAAGATCGTCTCCTGTGTCCCGTTTCTTATCAACTAAGTCTTCCTTATCAGAGATGATAAATAGATCTCGACAAATATTATATAGAGTAATTGCAATATTGTGGAATGATCAAATGTACTAACACAATACAACAATCCAGGACAATTCTGAAAGATTTAGGAAAAAGAATGCTATCTACCACAAGAGAAAGAATTGTTGAAGTAGGAATGCAGAAGAAAACATATGATTTATCACTTGTTTGGGGTTTTTGTTTTTATGTTTTGGAGTTTTTATTTTATAAGATATTCACTTATAAATGAATAATATGGAAATATGTTTTGTATATGTTTTGTGTGATAATATATGTATAACCCAGATTGAATTGCTTGTCACCTCTGGTAGGGAGGAGGAAGATTATGGATTATATAACTTCAGAAAACTTCTGAAAAAACATTTTTGGAAATTTGTTATTAAATAAAAAAAAGAAAATGGACAAAAAAAGAAATGACAAATGCAGAAGAGATGGGGGTTGGGAAAAGATGCACTAATAAGCTATTGGTAGAGAAGTGAACCAATCCAACCATTCTGGACAACAATTTAGATCTTAGCTCAAAGGGCTATATAATTGTGCATACCCTTTGACCCAATGATACCACTACTATGTCTGTAACACAAAAAGATCAAAGTAAAAAGGAAAGGGAGGGGAAGATAGATATGATTCTAGTCTAATCCTCTCAGAATGGGATGCCCTTCAATTGGGGAATGGCTAAACAAATTGTGGAATCTGTTGATGATGGAATACTATTGTGATAAAAGTAATAATGAACTGGAGGAATTCCGTGTGAACTGGAAAGACCTCCAGGAATTAATGCAGAGTGAAAGGAACAGAGCCAGGAGAACATTATACACAGATATGGATACACTGTGGCACAATTGAATGGAAGTCTGGGAACTCTGAGAAACACAGAAGAAAAACAACTGCTTGATCACATGGGTCAATGGGGACGTGACTGGGGATGTAGACTCTAAACGACCACCCCAGTGCAAATATCAATAATATGGAAATAGGTCTTGATTGATGACACATGTAAAAACCAGTGGAATTGCTCATTGGTTAAGGGAGGGGGGTGGGAGGAGCTGAGAGAAAGAACATGAATCATGTACCTGGAAAAATTTTCTTAAACAATTAAATAAAATAAAAAAAAGATCTGCTAATCCTCTCAGACTACAGTAAAGAATATCCTGCTCATGGCACTCCTGAAGCCTGTCTCCCCTTTTCCACCTATATATAAAAAAATATGTTCGTAGCAGCTCTTTTTGTGGTAGTAAAGAATTAGAAAATCAAGATGACACTCATAAACTGGGGAATACTGAACAAGGTGTGGCATATGATTATGATGAAATGGACTACTATTACACTGCGAGATACAACAAAGGAGATATTTTCAGAAAGACATGATAAGATCTATATGAACCAATACAAAATGAAGTGTGAAGAACTGGGAGATCATTGTGCACAATAACAGCAATATTGTAATGATGATCAACTGTGAAAGACTTGATATATATAATATATATCAATATATATAGTTCAATATAATGATCCAAGATAGTTCTAAAGGACACACAATGAAAAAAGGCTATCTCCAGAGAGAACTGATGAATTCTAAGTGCAAACTGCAGTATAATTTCTTTATGTTGTAGATGTTATGTAAATGATTATTCCTTTCCTTTTTTATTCCCCTACTACATAATAATACATAGTCAGCATATTTTTTAAAATTTATTATTTTATTTTAAAAATATTTTTTCAATGGTTACATGATTCATGTTCTTTCCCTCTCCTCAACCCTCCCCCATCCCAGATCTGACAAGCAATTCCACTGCGTTATAAACATATTATCACTCACAACCCATTTTCATATTAATTTTTGTTATAGAATAATATTTTAAAATCTAAACCCCAAACCATATACCCATATAAACAAGTGATAAATAATATTTTTTTCCTGCATTTCTACTCCCACAGTTCTTTCTCTAGATATGTATAGCATTCTTTCTCACAAATTCTTCAGAATTGTCCTGGATCATTGCATTTCTATTAGTAGTAAAGTCTATTACATTTGAACATCACAAAATGTTTCATTTATTGTGTATAATGTTTCCTGGTTCAGCTCATTTTACTCCACATCAGTTCATGTAGGTCTTTCCAGTTCTTATAGAAATAAAGCAGTTCATCATTCCTTGTAGCACAATTGTATTCCATCACCATCATAAAGCAAAATTTGTTCAACCATTCCCCAATTGAGGGACAGCCCCATATTTTCCAATTTTTTGCCACCACAAAAAGCACAGCTATAAATATTTTTGTGCAAACAGGTCCTTTCCCATTTTTAAAAAATTTGTTTGGGATTCAAACCTAGTAGTGGTATTGCTAGATTCTCAATATTATTCAAATCAGAACTCTTTTATTATCTTTTCCCTCCAAAGCCACTCCTTTTCCCAGTTTTTCTATTGTCAAAGACATCATCATTTCAGTCACCCAAGTTTGAAACCTCAGAAATATCCTTGATTCATCACAAACTTGACCTACCCCATTATTGACAGAAAATGTAATATCCTGGCTAGAGGTTGTTAGCATGTTTGATTATAAGGGGAAAGTTTGCAACATAGAAATAATTTGATAAGATCATCTTTCCTTCCATATGTCTTCAAAATGTATGTAATATTTCAGTTAATTATTCTTTGAGTATTTAATAGAATTCACTTACATTTACCTCTGTCCTATATTTATTTATTCCCTTGAGAGCTTATTTATTTATGGCTTGTTTAATTTTTTTTCTTTCTGAGATTAGGTTATTTAATTTCTATATTTCTTCCAATTCTAGACATTTTGTATTTTTGTAAATATTCATCATTTTCACTTAGGTCATCAGATTTATTGGCCTATTCTTGGGCAAAATATTTGCTAATAAATTTCATTAGTACTTATTCATTTGATGTGAATCTCTTTTTAAATTTTTGATGATGATAATTTGGGTTTCCTCTGAAAATCAAATTATCTAACAGTTTATTCTTTTTTAGACTGGCTCCTATTTTATTTATGAATTCACTTTTTGCTTTCAATTTTGTCAATCCCTTCTTTGAGTTTAAAATTTTCTATCTTTTTGCTTAGAAGAATTTTTAAAACTATTGGTTTTTTAAGATTTTTTTAGTTGTAAGTCCAATTCATTAAATTATTCTCTTTTTTTTGAAAAAAAGGTTTTTGAAATAGGAATTTCCCTAAGTTCTGATTTGGCTACATAATATAAATTCTAGTACTCATTCTCATTATTTTCATTATTCCCCCTCCCTCCTCCTATTTCTCTGTACATTAAGAAAATGATTACCCTTCTCATTCTGTATGTTGTTCTCTTTATCTCAGGTCTGATGAGAATAAGCTCTTAGTACTAACAGCCTTCTACTCCCTCCTCCTCTTCTCCATAGTAGTTCCTCCACTTATTTCTCCTCCATGAGATAGTCATTCAGTCCCTACCTCCTCATAGTCTATTTCATTATCATGTTGGCTCCTTCCATTACATTTACCTTGACCTCAAGTCTTCCCTTCATACAAGCCTCCAAAATACCCAGGCAATGATGCCATTTCCAGAGGCCATAGATGACATTTTCCCATATAAGAATCAAACAAATTGACCTTTTGGGTTGTTTATAGGTGGGCTTTCATTATCTTTGTCTGTTTCTTAAAGATTGAATTTCTCCCGAGTTCTGGTTTTTACCCAGGAATAGTTGAAACTCCTTTAGTTAATTAAATATCCATTTTTTTTTGCCTTTAAAATCATGTTTATCTTTACTAGACATATTATTCTTGGTTGTAAGCCCAGTTCTTTTGCTCTACAAAATGCTGAGTTCCATGTCCCACATACTTTAAAAAAAATTTTTTTTAAACCCTTAACTTTTGTGTATTGGCTCCTAAGTGGAAGAGTGGTAAGGGTGGGCAATGGGAGTCAAGTGACTTGCCCAGGTTCACACAGCTGGGAAGTGTCTGAGGCCAGATTTGAACCTAGGACCTCCCATTTCTAGGCCTGACTCTCAATCCACTGAGCTACCCAGCTGCCCTCCCCCTCCCCTGCATTCTTTTAATTTTGTGGCTGCTATTAACCTAGAAGGTATGGAACTTAACAATGATGTTGCTGTGCATTTTCATCTTTGGGTCTTTTTGAAGTGATGATTGGAAGATCCTTTCAATGTCTATTTTACCCTCCGATTCTATAAATTCTGGGCAGTTTTCCTTGATGATTTCTTAGAGAATGGTGTCTAAAGTCTTTTCTTGATTGTAATTTTCTGGGATTCCAACTATTCTTATATTGTCTCTCCTTAGTCTCTTTTCCAGGTCAGTTGTTTTTCTGATAAGTTGTTCCATATTTTATCTTCTATTAATTCATTCTTTGATTTTGTTTTATTATTTCTTGTTGTTTTAGAAAATTGCTAGCTTCCTTTTGTCCATTTATTGTTCTTAATATATTATTTTCTTCTTTGAGTTTTTGGATCTCCCTTTCCATTTGAGTGATTTTTCTTTTGTAATTTTCTTCAATTTTTTTTCTATTTTTTTTCAACCTCTCTTATTTGGTTTGTGATGTCTTTTTTAAGCTCTTCCAAAACCTCTTTGTGACCATTTATTATATTTCTTTGCTATTTTTGAAGTGTTTTTATTTCACTGTCTTTTTAGTTTGAATCACGATTTTCTCTGCCCCCATAATAGTTATCAATAGTTAGGTTATTTCTCCTTTTCTTACTCCTTTTAAAAATGTATTTATGAATTTTAGTGGACATGCCAATAGAGTTAATTATTGGCTTTTTACTGTTCTCAAGATTCCTATTGTGCTGGTGCATGTTATCTCAGATTTCAGAATTTTTTGCATTTGTTTTTTTCACTTGGATCCTATTTATTTTGTCAGTTTTTATATTCCAGAGTCTGATGTAATCCCAGATGTCTCACATGTTTTCCAACCAGAGCCAGAAGGTAGTTTTGTCACCACTATTGCCAGCAGTCAGTTCACCTCCACTTGTGGCAGCCTCATTCCTCCTGTCTTACTGCCACAGCCCGAGACAGAGCAGGTTTCCAGTCCACATTCCCCAAGCCTCCAGGATTATTCAGATCCATTTAGTTTTAATAGTCTCTTTAGCCTCTCTGAACATAATTTTTATTGCATTGTGGTCAGTAAAATATATGCTTGATATTTATGCTTCTCTGAATTTGTTTTTGTGCCCCCAAACATGGTTAATTTTTGTAAAGATGCCCTGTGTTCCTGAGAGATATGTATACTTTTTTTATTCTCACTCAGTAATGTTGTGAGGAAGATTACTTAATCATTATTTAGGAGACCTAGGAGGCAGGGCTGGAGAATTCTAAATGGAATGGGGAAGCAGGAAGTGTGGCTTCTCACTCTGAGATGGACTCCATGGTGGTTGGGACAAGTTGTAACTGATCCTGTGAGACCTCAGAGAAGTGGAGTTTGCACCCAGATTTCTTGATATCCAGAAGGGAGACTGACATCTACTTGTGGGAGATTTTTGGTAGAGACTATTAATCCCAACCTGAGTTGCAGGTTAACTTGAGCAGGGTTAGCTCCCAGATCTACCCACCTGAAGGAGTACAGATAGTGGTCTTAGAAGAGCTGCAACATTGTTGGAGTATGTCAGGACTCTGCTGTGAGGATACCCACTTCAGTCCTGCTATTCTTTGGGCCCTGTCTTGCTTTAGTTCTCAATTCAGTGGTATGTTTTAGGGGAGATCCTGTCCAATCATGATAGAAATAAGTTTGTAGAAGAGACGAGAAATACTGAGGGCTGGTAGCCTGGGAGGAGCTGGATCTCAATTCAGTTCCAATTTACAGAATGCTGAAACAGGCAAGGAAATCATTAATTAAGGTAATGGGGAAGAATTCAAGATGCCCTACCTCTTGGTCGAAATTTGAAAAGGTTAGGCAGACTAATCAGGAGCCACTAGGTACATTCTTAGATTGCATTATTGAAGCTGCCGAAATTTACTTAAGTATGAATGTTCTGAAAGATACCTCCATAGAGCATATTAAGTGCATATTTGTGAGAAATGCTGTTCCCAAGGTGAGGAAGTTTTTTAATGACAACTATCCAGATTGAGAACTTCTGAGCCTGGATGAACTGAAGCAAAAGGCCACTTATGTTTTTGCTCAAAAGAAGGACAGAAGGAATGAAGAAAAGGATGCAATGATTGAAAGCCTCAGGAAACAACTTAGAGAGGCAAATAGTAGGGCAAATGAGAAGGAAATTAGTGAGATAAAAGCAGTGGGAGTATTGAGGGCATCTGAAAAGAAAAATAGTGCTAATAACTATAAGAATAATGCTAATGTAAACACAAGATATCAAAGACAGCAATCATGTTATGTGTGCGGCTGAGTTGGACATTTTGTAAGAGAATGTAGGTTTAGAAGAAGATCATATGTGCAGAGGTACAATAATAATGATGGATTTAATTAGTTTAATAATAATTATGGATGTAGGGGAAATAATTGGAATAAGGGATTTAATTATGGAAATAGCCAGCAAAATGTGTTCCAATGCCAAAATGCATGCTGCCAGGGATTTCAAGCTCCCAATATGGCAATGATGCAGGATTACATAAAGGCTGGGACCCAACCAAAATATAGTCACATTGTCCAGGGGAATGTTAATCATGGTAACATGAATGGAGGGACAGCTTCATTATGAAGGTGTGCCCAAAATTTAGAAGTAATTAATCAAGGTAATGGGAATAAAGTGAATATTGATGAAACTGTGTTAAACATAATGATAATGTTATTGTGAATAATGGAAATGGTGTACTTGGTGTTAATATTGATTTAATTGGTGATAATAAGAATTTAATTATTAATAATGGTGATGAGTTGATCAGTGTTAATGTTAATTTAAATGGAATCAATGATAGTTTAATCAATGTGAATGATAATTTGAAGAGAATTAATGATAATTTAAATGATGTTAATGTTAAATTATCTGAATTAACTACTGGTAATGGTGTAATTTCTAATTTAACCAGTGTTAATGGTAATTTACACACTGGTATTAGTAATTTAACTAGTGTTTGTAATAATTTGATTAAAATTGCTGATGATTTGTATGGTGTTGATAATAATTTGATTAGTGTTGTAAATGGTGGTGAGGAAAAAAGAAAAAGTGTTGTAAATGGTGTTAGAAGTTCCAGTAAGTGTGTATTTAAGAAGAATAATAGAAATTGTGATTTGGTCAATGATAATTTGATTGTAAATAAGAACAATGATACCAGAATAGAGGTGAAAAGGACCAAGGGTTCAAAATCGTGGGAAAATTCTGTAATTCAAGACAATGTTAACTTGGATGGACAGAAAATAGCTGAGCTTTGTTCTGATGTTACTGTTTTAGCTCCGGTGTTGGAAAATTTTCAACCTCCCAATAGTACGGAACCATGTGTGTCTGTAACTATTGGAGATCAGATTTATGATCTCCTTGTAGATATGGGAGAGAGTAAATCAGTTTTGCAAAGTATTCCTGAAAATTGTAGAGCTATTGGTACAATGGATGCTACAAGCATAACTCAGAAAGTAGCTAAATTGCAACCAAAAATGGTAACCCTAGGACCCCTTTCTATATTTTTGTGTGTTCCAGAATGTCCAATGAATCTTTTGGGAAAGGATTTGCTGTGTAAATTATGGGCTACTATCCAACGTACTGAAGCTGGTGATATTTCTTTATATCTCCCAGAGGAATCTTTGAAGGCCTTTCCATTGCTTTTCTTGGATTTCAGCAGAACAGAGGATGGCCTAGGTACTATCTATCCAATACCTGAGGATATACCCAAGGACTTGTGGTCAAGATCATCCACAGACGTTGGGTTGCTAAAATTAGCTACTCCAGTCAGGGTGAGGACAGAGGAAGGACCAGTTCCTTGTGTGCCTCAATATCCCTTGACTAAGGAGGCAATAGATGGTGTACGCCCAATAATTGACTCCCTAATCCAACAAGGGATAATAATACCATGCTTTTCTGAGTACAATACACCAATTTTGCCTATAAAGAAGCCATTCTATCTGCACTTGCATTAAGAATTCCAGACTATGAGAAATCTTTTCAGCTGTTTGTCAATAAAACAAAAGGTATAGCTTCTGGTGTGTTGACACAGACTCTAGGACAAAGTTATCATTCAATTGGATATTACAGCTGTCAATTAGATCCAATAGCTGCGGGGACAGTACCCTGTCTAAGTGGGGGGTGGGGTAGCAGCAGCAGCTGTGTTAGTCCAGAAGTCAGTTGATCTAGTTTTGGGATGTCCTTTAGTGGTCTATTGTTCACATCAGATAGAAGCACTAATGTGGACGTTCCTTACTCAAGCATATTCAGACCAACGAATATCTAAGTATGAAATTATTCTCTTAGGTAATGAGAGCATACAGTTCAATGGTTCCCAAACTTTTTTGGCCTACCGCCCCCTTTCCAGAAAAAATATTACTTAGCACCCACTTTGACATACTATCACCACCCCCTTACAGTTATTCGCCACCCCCAAATGTACCTGTGGCCATCACCACCTCCCCCCGGATTGCTGCAGCACCCCCCAGGGGGCAGTGGCACCCACTTTGGGAATCACTTATTCAGTCGAAGAGATGTAGCATACTCAATCCAACTACTCTTCTTCCAGATTTGCCAAAGAACAGCCATTGCCTAAATGTGCTGAGGTAGTAGATCTTGTGGATATGCCTAGGATGGATTTAAAAGACACTCCACTCGAAAATCCAGACTTGGTATTATTCACAGATGTATCATCATATTTATGTAATGGAATCAAATGTATGGGTGTTGCAGTTGTCACAGAATTTGAGACACTGTGGTATGGCTCATTACCTAGTAATCTTAGTGCTCAGGGTGCAGATTTAGTGGCATTGAAGCAAACCTGTCTTCTAGCTGAAGATAAAAGTGTAAATATTTACACGGACTCTCAATATGCATTTTCTGTTTTTTATTGGCTCAATCTAGCTCTGAAAAGGAATAGAATGAAATTTTATTACTTATGTCTCCCTATAAGTCATTTAGCTTTTTCCTTTATTTAGAGGTTATGCCCTTTAGTGCATATATGTTAAGTATTGATATTAATTCATTCTTACCTTTTAGCATAATGCAGTTTCTCTGTTTATCTTCTTTAACCAAGTCTATTTTTGCAGCTGCCTTGTCTGAGATCACGATTGTTATTCTGACTTTTTCTTACTTCAAATGAAGCATAATAGATTTTGTTTTAGTCCATTATTTTAACTATATGAATCTTAATATTTCAAGTGTGTTTATTATAAATAGTATATTGTATTCTGCTTTCTAATCCATTCTGCTCTCTTTTTCCATCTTATGGATGTTTGCTCTATTCACTTTCACAATTTTGATTATTTGCTTCCATCCTCTTCTCTTATACTTTTTCAACTCTTTGCTTCTCAACTATTTTTTTGCAAAAATAGAGGATGAGCAAAGGGTGTCTCTATGATTGATGCTTCTGATTCCCTGTTTCTTTTATCTTTTCCTTGCCTACAGTCCAATAACAAAGTTCTTGCCCTTTCTTTCCTTTTAAATGCATCTTATCAATTAACCTCTTTGAGGTTAGTTTGCTTTCTATGACAAATTCCAAATTGATTCTACCTTCCTTATCCTTTTCTCTTTCCTCTCCTCTCCTCATTACCTCCTGTTTCCCTGTTAAAATATACTTCTGTATACATCTGTGTTTTTGTGTATTCTACCTCCCTTTGACAAGTTCAGATGAAAGTGAATTTCAGAAATTGCCCACTCCTCTATTCCTTCCATTGCTTGTCTTCTATTTGTTCACCTTATGTGAGTTAATTTTGCCCATCTTGCTTTTCTTCTTTCCCCCATAATATATTCATTCTCTCTTATTTTTTCTTCTAAGATAATCAAAACTATTCCCAAGACCTCTTATTTAACTCCCACTGTGTCTTCTGATGATATTAAGGTCTTAAGTGGATATTTGCATCGTTTCCCCCAACAAGAATGTAAACACATCATCCTTTAGACTTTTCTGAATGTTTATTCACAGTAACTTTTTAATGTTCTATTGATTCCTGTGTCTGTTTATTTATTTCAGTGTTTTTTCCCCAAGTTTTTACTTAGCTTACTTTTTTTTCATCAGGAATTCTTGAGACTTTTTTCTGGATTTCCCTATTAGAATTCTATCTGACCCATTTTCTAAATCTACTTAGGGGAGTTTTGTGGAAGGGAGTTCAGCTTTGTTTCTAAATATTCTGCCATTTTGGTTCCACACTCCTATAAATACCTTTATTTTTTAATTTTTGCAATTTCATATGACAACCTCTCTAAATTTTGTGTGATTCAGACTGAGGCTCATTAGTTATTGAATTCTTTCTGATTACTTGCAGTGTGTATATATATATATATATATATATATATATATATATATGTTAACCGGTTTGGGGCTATGATATTCCAGGAAATTTTTATTTTGTGATTTCTTTCAGAAGGTAGTTCTTTTTATTTACATTTTTCTTTCTAGTTCTAATATCTGGGGGATTCTTTTAATGATTTCTTGATATAGGATGTCAAGGCTTTTTTTTTTATATTGGTCTTGGTGTAATGGGGTTTTGCTTTGTGTAAATACAGATCACATAACAGAGGGGGCACCCATGAAATATATGATTGGGACTTACTTCTGGAAGAAGATATTCTGTGTTCCCCTACATGTGAATGGAAACAGCTTTTTTTCCATTGGCTGCAGAGCAAGAATAGGCTGCACATTTAAAACTACCATACAGCAATAGACTTTTCTTTCCAGTAGTATCCAGGAGGAGATATATATGAAGGTCCTGTTTACTTGAAGATGGGAACCATGAATTGATCTGGGCAACAGGAAAGACTCTAAGGGGCTCCCTCCCCCTCAGGTTCCGTTGCCCCTGGAAACAGGCTTAGGGACATGGGCTGGTCTATTTCATTTGTTCTAGGTCCAGGTGGTAGGGTCCTGGGACCCAGACTTGAACCTTGGAGGCAGCATTCTACATGGTATATTGCTGCAAGCTCAATAGGGAAGGCCTGAAAATCTAGGCTGGTAGGACTTGATCTGAGGGGGTCAGGGAAGCCTTTAGGCTTGGAAATTAGTGGAGCTGAGATACATAGGAATGGTATTAAGATGTGAACTTGATCTCTTTCTCATCTCCAGAGATTGAGAGGGTATAGGGCAGTGATGGCAAGCCAATGGCATGGATGCCAAAGAGGATATGCAGAGTGCTAGAAAGGCAGAGGGACTTGGGCGGAGCTGCTCCCTTCCCCATCTCCACTGTGCCTGACAGCATTTTTTCATGTTGGCCAACCTTCTGCCCAGCAGCCCAATGGAAGCATTCTCCTTTCTATGTGTGGGATAGGGGTTGGGAAGGGTGTACCCATCATTTGGTGGGGAGGAGGGGCATGTCACATGATCTCTTGGGGGGGGGCAGGCACAATATTCTGTCTGGGGGAGTGGCGTGTGTGTGTGTGTGTGGGCCCAACACTACATCTCTAAAAAGTTTGCCATTACTGATGTAGGGAGGAGAGAAAAATGCTTATTTGTTCTTACTATTGCTTTGAAGTAAATATTGTTTTGTAGAAGCTAAGTTGGCTGTTAAATGACTAAATATAACTGGGGGCAGGGAACTTCTAAAATTAGACAGAATAAAGGCTTGAACTTCCTTAAAAGTACTGAAGAACCCTGAAGAAGGGATGAAATGTGACACATCTCACCTCCAGCAAGTGGGGACCAGGGTAGTCACTGTGAAGTGGCTTTCAGGCAATCCAATGATTCTTAAATTATTACTCCTTGATCTGTTTTAGAAGTCAGTAATTTTTTTGGATGAGATCTATTTTTTCAGTCTTTTGACTTTGTTTTAATATTTCTTATTGTCCCATGAAGTAATAAATATCTATTTGATCCACTTTAATTTTCAGGAAGTCTATTACTTGGGTAAAGTTTTCTGAATCTTGTTCTAAATGTTCAATTTTCTTTTTAATTTTTCCCTCCAGAACTCTCATTTCTTTTCTAATTCTTTCATCTAATTCTTTCATCTAATATTATCATTTTATTTATAAAATCACATGAATTCTTTAAAAAAACTTGCTTAATTTCTTCCAGGAATTCTAGTTGCATTTGTACCTAAGCTCTGTTTTGCTCTGAGAGAAGGGAAAAGGAATAATGATTTATATAGCATCTATAATGTGTCAAAGCACTGTGCCAAATACTTTTTACAAATATTTCATTTGATTCTCATAACATCCCTACAAGGTAGGTGCTATTATTAATCTTATTTTATGGTTACAAGTAACTGTTATATGTAACAGTTACAATTTAAGTGACTTGCTCAGAGTCACACAACTAGTAAGTATCTAAAGATGCTTTGGAATTCAAGTCTTTCTGCCCTGATATTGCTCTGGTCCCCTGATGACTTCTGTCTTCTCAATCAGAGATCTCTATCACTGCCTTTATGATGACCATTGAACTTTGTGTGCCTAAAATCTCTCTTGGCTTCAAGAGCACCAGCACCAAAGTCATGATTTAGAAGCGTTTGGAAGCCATGAAGCCCAGTGCTCTTTCCACTGTATTAGCAGTTGCCTCTAAGGTAGTTTTACTTGTAGATCTTTGAAGTCATTCTTTTCTTCTAGGTTTGTATCTTGAATGTCCTTGTCATAATAATAGTTTTTTTTTTTGTGGTTACCTTTTATCTTTTTTCATTCTTCCAGATTTACTTTCTGAATTGGGATTTTATATTAAGACTGAGGTCTTTGGATTTCTGCAAGGAATGCCTAGATTTTGTTTCTGGCTGTTTTGTATTCTCTTGGGTCCCACTGTTTCTTTATTTGGATATGGAATATTGTGTTCTTCAAGAATATCAACTCAGGATGGGGATTTGCAAGATTTCAGTTTACTCAGCACTGTCTAATCCAGGACTAAATTTGATTTCTGCCTCCTAGTCTGACCTTTGCCAGCTATGGAAAGGCAATATTCCTCTGAACCTCCTTTTGGCCCCCCAAAACAACCTTTTCATTTTTAGATTAAATTTAATCCCCTCAATTACATGTAAAAAGTTTTCAACTTTTTAAAAAGAAATTTTGAGTCTCTAATTCTCACCCTCCCTTCTTTTCCCTTCCTCTTGTGGATTCTGAAGTGTTGTGGCTAGGGAAACTACATTCCCTAGTGTGCCCCAGGGGTCCCTCTCCCTTACTGCGTGGTGTGGTATTGATCTTGAATGGATCAATTCCATGCTAGCAAGAGATCATGCCCCCTACTTCTGGATGTGAGATTGGTCTATATAAAGACCAATCCCACACCTAGGAGCTTTGAATCAGAGGAAATTCAGAGCAGCAGGGAGTTACTCCAGTTATTCTTATTTTAATAAAGTTAATAATATAAAAAGAGATTTTCTTATTTTAATCATTTCAATTGGTGACCTACGAGGGGACTCCAGAACCTAACCTACAGGTAAGTAGGAACCCCAATCTTCCCCTGAGTCTCCCTGGCTCTATGCCCTTCCCACCCATGCAAAAGGCAGGAAGCCCCTATCCATCTTCAGCTTATGATGTACAAAAGAATACTGCCATATTTCCTTAGGGTATCCTGTCAGTTGCCCAGTTTGGAATGTAGGAGTTTGCCATGAGCCAAAGTGGGCAGGTGCCATGTGGCAGTTGGAACCAGGCTATATATAACCCTGCAGACCTGGGACTTGGGTCTTTCACTTCTCATCTTTCCAGGTACCCCTTGGGAACTGGGGGGTGGTTGGTGGAATGTGGGAATTAGATTTTAGCTCAGGCAGGTTTAGATCATAGCAATCCAGTTTGCAATAATACTCTGATACACCAATTATTTCACCAGCAGGAAATTAATTTATTATATCAGCAAATTAGTCCACTTTCATTTCCGACCCAAGGCTGGTCCTTGGGTCAGCCAGGACTTAAACAGGAACTCACATCATCTTTCTGAGATTAGATCCAAAGGCAGGAGTAAATTAGAGTTTAGCTTTACTTTGTCCCACTCTCCTATCCCTCCTTCCTTAGTTAAATAAAACCCTAGTTTGTTCAAACTTAAAATGTCCTACTTCGTTTCAGTTTTTATTCTGGCTATAGTCTCAATACTCCAGAGTGAACTTAGAGACTCCATTACTATAGGACAGGAAATGCTAAGGACTTCTTCCAAGCCTCCTAACCACCAATAGGAATCATTTCCTTGTTTGAAGGAGAGCCTTTCTTAAAGGGGTATAGTCCTTACTAAGGAAGAATTGTTTTATCTCTTTACTGAGTCTGACTTACAGTATTTGCCATCCTTAGTACATTACCCAAGTGTTTCTAGTTAACTACTGTCCCATATAGCTTCCTCACTATTATCAGGAGCACCTATTATTCATTCAAACCATTTCAGTAGCACCCTTGTTTTATAACAGTTTTTTTTTAAATTTTTGTTTCTTGGCTGGTTTGTTGGTGCTAATTGGTCTTCGTGCTGTATTGTGACTGGGTCTTGAAGTGAAAGACCCAACTCCCAGGTTTGCAGGGTTTTATATAGCCTGGTTACAACTGCCACATGGCACCTGCCCACTTTGGCTCATGGCAAACTCCAACATTCCAAACTGGGCAACTGACAGGATACCCTAAGGAAATATGGCAGTATTATTTTGTACATCACAATATGTCCATTTGACTTTAGGAAATTTGTACCTTGCAACATTTCCAGTAAACTATGCTAAAATTCTAAAATTCTACACTACCACTAAAACTAAGCTAAAATGAATTCCCCTTATTCCCTTTAAATATTCACAAAACAAGAAAAAAGGTCCTAACTCCTATTCTCAAGCTATTTCTGTTCTAAGCTAAGCTACGACAGGTAAAAATCAAAGGAAAGAAATGGGGTTTGAGTTTTACAAAAGAGAAAAATTTTGAACAGAAAGGAAAAGTTAAACAATGAACCATTAACACAACATTCAACTCATTCTTGCCATCAGAAAAAAAATTTACAGCATTAAACTTCAACTAACGAAACTTTCTATTTTCATGAACTAACAACAAAATGCAACACCTAAAGAAAAAAAATTTTCTTTAGCAACTTTCTAAAAAATACAAACTTTCTAAGTGTTAGTATGTTATGATGTTAATACACTTATGCCTATTGTTGTGAGGAAGATTAGATTAGTTAGTAATTAAGAATTAAGGTGTATCTAGCAGGAAGGAGCTGGAGCTGGGGATTCCAAGATGGAATGAAGGAGTAGGAAGAAGTGACTTGTGCTTTGAGAGGGACTCCATTAGGGGTTAGCACAAACTGTGGTTAGCACTGGGAGATCTCAGAGTAAAGGACATCCTGCATCCTGATTTCCCTGGGATCCTGTGTGGTGGTGGCATCTAGCAAAGAGGACAAGATCTTCAGTGCAGTACCAAGGAAAGAGGAGAAGTTTGGGATCTGGTGGACAGCGTCTCAAACACACCCTCCCTACTTGGTACCTGAGACCACCATGGTTCTTGGCATCCAGAGATCATTGGTGGATTACAGTGAGAACCCCAAAGCCACATCAGCCCTTAGCTGTGCTGCTCAAGCCTGGCAGGTCCAGGTCTGAGGAAGTCACCCAGAGACTCCATTACTGCCCTGCCTGCATAGATCTTTGGATTAGAGTAGGAAAATCCTCCCCTTTCCCTGTGGGTTTTGTCATTAGGTTTTAAGGTTTTAGAGTAAAAATCCCTATCCCACCTTTTAGTTGTACATAATTAAAACCAGTTAATCCCTTTTACCCTGCCTGCTTGTTTCTAGACTCTGGCCTAGGGGAAGCTGTGTGACAGTTAAGACCAACTGCCATTCCTGTTAATCCAGTAAATTTTGGTCTTTCCATCCTGGTCCAGCTCTCCTAAACCCCAGTGTGTGTACCCACAATCACTTAGTTTTATTATAACATCCATTGTGTCTCTATTACATTTACTTACCTATATTTTCTACACTATGTTAGAAAAGTTAGTAAGATAAATAAACTTATATTAGCTAAATGCCTTTTAGTTAAACTAAAGATTTAAACTATGTATTTTACAAAGAAAATTTTTCTGACCCTAATCTATCTTATCAAAGCTAACTATTCTCTCCCTGTTGTTGTTAGTACAAAACTATCCCTAAGGGTTAATAAACAAACATATACATATATACATTCTTTAAATTGAAATGTCAGATGGTCTTGAGTAGAAGGTGTCTGAACCAAAGTAAGAGAAAACTCTAAGCTGAGGTAGACGAACCTTTCAATCTGATGTTTGAACTACTACTTACATATGTACATGTGAAGTTTTGAAAATGTTCTATGTGTTGACAATTTGACCTAACCATGTGGTGAAGTGTTACATATTTACTCCTGTAGAAATCTTCTGCCAACACTATGTGCTGTTGGAATGGAATTCTAAGATGTTTGGTTGCAGTGAGAATTCTGTGGGCATGTAAGATGTGCTCGTCAAACCTATGGTTCCAACGCTGATCAGATGAACTCCTCTTCCTAGCACTGTTGTAAAAGTCACACCAGTTGTGTAGTCAAGTCAAAGTTGTTGTTGTAGTCCTCAAAGTTGATGTCCTTGTGGTGATCCGCAAAGTCAGTGATGTCTCCATTGTGATGTTTGATGGCCCATATAGCTTCCTGACTATTATCAGCAGCACCTATTATTCATTCAAACCATTTCATTAGCACCCTTATTTTATAACAGTTTTTGGGGAGATCAGCCTAGGCAAAAACCTATTAACATACTAGAAACATGGCTGCATTTAGAATGGCGTTTATCATGAGCAGTTTCTCTCTCTTAATCTGGACTGTGATGCAGGGTGCTTTTGAATTTTGGTTTTCTACAGTCCCTAAGTTTGTCATGAATATTTTGCAACTGTACGACTATTACAGATAGTGTGCTGTGACTTTGGCTGAATTTATTTGTTTTATCCCTACTTACATTGCAATTATTTTTACTATATTCCAAAGTTTCAAGGCTTTTAAAACAGTGTGTTCCCATCTTTGGCTGCTTTTTCAATTAAATCCATCTGGTGCTACATCAAATACCAAGAACTCAATATCCCAGGAAGTTCTCGATCAGATGAAGCTTTTGGTCCAAGTTGTGAAGAAAATAAGAGAAGGAAAAGACCTAGATGACCATACAATTCTCCAAGTGGAGATAATTGAATCTAAATATATGGGGACAGATGCAAAGGCTAATGATAAGGCAACAGCAATTGATATGGCTACTCAAGATAAAGCTACAGGAACTGAAACCACTGTCTCTGTCCTCCCAATTGTCGATAGGACAATTTTACAGCTGGGGGTGGGTATTGTATATGTTAAATCATATAAGGCTTTCATACCCAATGACCTAGAAGTTCTCCATAGGCATTTTCCAAAATTCTACAGTTCACCATTCAAGTCAATCAAGGAAATGAAAAGGGTGTTTACATTATTTAATCTCAGTTTTGATGATGTTGAATTTCTTCTGGGGGAATTTTGTTCACCCTCATAAAAGGAAACATTTCTAAATAAAACAAGGATGAATCTAAATTTGACTGCCTAGCCTACTGTTCACCAAGACCTAGAATTAACATCCCATGCAAATATGCAGTATCTGGTGCAATGTAAAATGGACCTACTGGAAACATTGTGGCTACATGTTAAGCATCCCAATTCATGGTTAAAATTTGAAAAGCTCAGACAGGGAGAAGGAGAACATCCCAGTAACTTCTTGGATAAGGTCATTAAGTCAGCTGAGACAGTTCTAGGATTAAGAGACATCCAAGCCCCAGAGACAGTAGATTACATTAGGAGATAGTTTGTGAAAGGTGCTTCACTGCCTATACAATCATGTTTCAGGCAGAGCTGTCTCCAGTGGGAAACTTTGTCTTTGGAGGAAATTTGACAACACACATCATACATACATGATTCAAAACAAAGAGATGTTAGAGCAGCTAGGCAAAGTGACTCTGAGAAGGATACTATTATAGCAGATCTTAAGAAATAGCTCAAACAGGCTAGAAAGGTCAAAGAAATTGAGGAGATAAAGAACTTTGCTCTCCAGGCCAGCAGGGGGCATAGTCAATCCAGGCAACCTTCTAGCAACTGTAAGGGTGAAATAGTATATTGAACCCATAAACCCCCCTTTTCACCCTTACACAACTACAATCCAAAAAACTTCTTGGAGATGCTACCTATACTAAAAATTTGGTCATGTGGTTCACAATGTAGATTTAGGCAACAAATTGACTTTGGCAATGGCAATAACAACTCAAGCCAAAGAGAGAGGGCCAAAGAGAGAGGAACACCAAGAAAACTTACTACAATTCCAGATGGTCCAACATGTCTGGAAGAGTAGAGAGTGCAAAACACAATGAACCACGTTGCACTCATGCCTGTAAAAAAATTAGCCAATCCCCATCATTAAATCAGATGGAGAGATATTTGGCAGAAGGTGCAATTCCCGAGTTTATGAGCTGAGGCTTCTGTTTCAAAAATGACCGACTTGACCAGGAATGATGTGTGAATCGAATATAGGATTAATGGATGTTTCTAAAAGACTGGGCATGGGAGAGTATATGTCTGTTGCAAGCTGCACAGAAAAAAATGACATTTCTGAGGTTCCGGGTTAAGATGGCGGCAGAGTAAGAAGCAGCTCTTAACCTCTCCCGACCGAAACACACAAAACTCCTCAAGGGGACATAAAAACAAGTCCAGACGAACGGAGGAACCCCACAACAGGGCACAGCGTGGCAGGTATGTGGAATCGAGGCATTTCCATGCTATAAAGGGGTGAAACAGCCCTCACGAAATCGCGAGCTGAGCAACCACCCCACCCCCACCCCCTCCACACACAACATCTATAGCTCCGAAGCCAGCTAAAAAGAAATAGAGCAAGTTTGGGGCACCCATCGAATCATTGGCAGCTCCAGGGCCTGTTCCTGAGAGCAGCAAGACTTAGGACCCCATTAAGCCAAAAAACGCAGACGAAATCTGAGTGCGGGAGCAGGACGCAGGGCGCAGAGCGCAGGCTGAGAGCGCAGACACTGCGGAGGTGTGGGTGGAGGCAGACACAGCCAGGAACTAAAGCCTAAGTGGGGAACCAGTGTAGACGGGTATACGACTGTGGAAGCAGCGCCCTGAGACTTGTAAAGGAACCTCCTGCAGAGGATCAAGCAAGGGGGTCCACCAGGGGGGCTTGACCTTGGAAAAAACCAGAACTCAGACCTCAAGAGCCAATAGACCGCGGACAGACACTGAGCGCGAGGATAAATCTGAGAAGCTGCTGGGCTAACAATGGCTACTCAGTCTCAGGAAGTTCAGAAGAGAAAGAATAACAACAAGAAAAAGAAGTCTTTAACACTCGACAGCTTTTACACAGAGAAAATCCAGACAACCTAGCAAACAGAGGAGGAGAACAAACAAGCATCCGGACCATCCTAAAATAAGGAAAACTCCTCACAAGCTATGGAAGAGTTCAAAACTGAAATTTTGAGGAAAATGGAAGAGATCTGGCAAGAAAATAACTGTTTAAAATGTAGAATCATGCAATTGGAAAGTGAGGCTCACAAATTGAACACCAGAAATGACCAGATTGAAAAGGAATACCAGAAGATTATGGCCGAAAACCAGAAGATTATGGCTGAAAACCAGAAGATTATGGCCGAAAACCGAAAGATTATAGCCGAAAATCAATCCCTAAAGGCTAGAATTGAGCAAGTAGAAACTAATGATCTCTCAAGACAACAAGAACAAATAAAACAAAGCCAAAAGACTGAAAAAATAGAAGGAAACATGAAATATCTCAATGAGAGAGTGACAGACCAAGAAAACCGGTCTAGAAGAGACAATTTGAGAATAATTGGTCTTCCAGAAAAACCAGAAATTAATAGAAACCTGGACTCCATACTAACAGAAATAATTCAGCAAAATTGCCTGAAGTCCTACAACAAGAGGGCAATATAGACATTGAAAGGATTCATAGAACACCTGCAGCATTCGATCAAGAAAGGAAAACACCAAGAAATACCACTGCAAAATTCAAGAGTTTCCAAGCAAAAGAAAAAATCTTACAAGAAGCCAGAAAGAAACAATTCAAATATCAAGGAGCACCAATCAGGATCACACAGGATCTGGCAGCCTCAACGCTAAAAGACCACAAGGCGTGGAATACAATATTCAGAAAGGCAAGAGAGCTGGGCCTGCAACCACGGATCAACTAC
>NC_058131.1:114189967-114272380 GCF_016433145.1 Gracilinanus agilis | reverse complement strand
TAAAAGGAATAATAAACTGGAGGAGTTCCAGGCGAACTGGAGAGACCTCCGGGAACTGATGCAGAGCGAAAGGAGCAGAGCCAGAAGAACTCTATACACAGAGGCTGAAATACTGTGGTAAAATTGAATGTAATGGACCAGCAGCAATACAATGACCCAGGACAATTCTGAGGGATTTATGGTAAAGAAAGCTACCCACATTCAGAGGAAGGACTGCAGGAGAGGAAACATATAAGAAAAACAACTGCTTGAACGCATGGGTCGGGGTGGACATGATTGAGGGTGTGGACTCGAAACTACCACACCAATGCAACTACCAACAATTTGGAAATTGGTCTTGATCAAGGACACATGACAAAACTAGTGGAAATGCGCATCGGCCATGGGTGGGGGGATGCGGGGGGGGGGGGTTGAAGGGGAAAGGAGGAGCATGAATCATGTAACGATGTTAAAAATGAATAGTAATAAATGTTAAAAAAAATGACATTTCTGTGGCAGAAGACCAAGAATGGGTAGACACAACACAAATGCGCAAAGAGATTTATGGGACAGATGAGGATGACTATAAAAGGGGTCAGTTTACACATTCCACCTCAATAGGATTGGATGTGAAGTAAAAGGGCTATGCAAGAATATGTAATGGCTTATCTCCAGGAGCATTGCAATCTTGCTTGGAGTCATTGAAATCTCAAACTCCTGTCTTTATTCCAAGTTTAAAACAACAGCATAGCTTGGATAAAGAAGAAAGTAATATGGATTTACAATGTATTCATGAAGAACTATTATTTGTAACCCTAAAGGAGTTATGTCTCAATGTACTACACCATTCATTTGCTCAAGACATAAAAAAACCAAGATGTGACTAGAGAGACAGCCAAATGGAATGTTTAGAGAGGCTTGACTTTTGAAGAGCAGGGCACTGTGCTGCTAAGTGAGAGCAGTGATACAGAGAATTCGTTGGTTAGTTTTCTTAATCCCTTAGCTACCGAATTTCAACCAGAGGCTGGAGAGAGAGAGAATCTTAATCTGTTATCTGATGTAACTATGAATTCAGTAGTAACATCAATGAGACCTGCTCAGTGGCTGAAGCCAACCAAGATCCACCTTCAATCACTCTAACAGCAGGGCTGCATAGTGAACTCCAAATAGTCTTTGAGTTGGGAGATGAACCTGAAGTGTTGAAGGGAATACAAAATATCTATCAAACATTCCCTGACATAACTGATGGGAAAATTTCTACACTTGAAGACTGTGAAGCTCAAAACAACAGAGGAGGAGTTAGGAGTAGTGATATTTCCACTGCTCCAGCCTTAAGTCAGTTTGCTTCTCAGAATTCCAAGGTTTCTCACACTGCTGTGGGGGAGAGAGACCAGCTGCTTTCTAGTCCAACATTCTATAAGGACTCTCCCAGTCACAGAATTTCTGATGGTGCTGTAGAAGTTTCTGTCTTAGCTGACAGTGACAATGCAAGACTTGAGGAAGTGCTTGTGTAAGACCATATGCAAGACTGGATTAAAAATGAATACACACAATCTACTGAGGATTCTCTATTATCCTCAGTCCCAGTTAAGTCCAGTAGCCACAAGGAACCCCTAGTTAGCCTGGAAATTGGGGGGGGTGTCATTTATGATACACTTCTAGACACTGGGGCTATGATTTCTGTTCTTTGTCAGGCTCTAGAAGGATACAAATATCAGGACAGTTTGAGGGTTGAGGGGTGCTTTGGGGCTAGCACAACAGGTACCAAAGCTCAAGGCCAAAATGGTAAAACTCGGCCCTCTCACCGTTGATCACACTTTTCTGTTAATGTCATCATGTCCTTCCAATCTTGTTGGGAGGAATCATTTATGTAAATTAGCTGCTACCATCCAATGCCAACCAGATGGGCAGACCTATCTTCATTTACCTAAGAGATCTCTGAAACATCATCCCATTTTATTTTTAGACCCATGCAGTGAGGAACCAACATACCATCAAAATGACAGTATTTATCAGGTTCTCAATGACATACCAGACTATATATGGGCTAAAAATTCAAATGATGTGGGCAGAATCTTGTCTGCTAAGCCAGTGAGAATAGAAGTTAAGGAAGGATTACCACCACGAATTCCTCAGTTTAAGTTGAGCAAGAATGCTATTGCCAGAGTGAAGCCCATCATAGAGTTTATTACAGCAAGGAATTTTAAGATATGGCTTCTCACAGTATAACAGCCCTGACATGCCTGTGAAGAAAGCCAAATTAATTCCTGATGGGAAGACTCAATGGCAATTGATACAAGATCTGAGAGCTGTTAATAACTATGTGAAGAAAACTTATGCAGTGGTTCCTAGTCTATCTCAACTCTTAATAACCATACCAAACACAGCTGCTTGGTTTACAGTCATAGATCTCTGTTCAGCCTATTTTTCTGTTCCCCTGCACAGAGATAGCCAACAGGTGTTCACCTTCTCGTAGCAAGGCAAATCTGTTTTGTGGACCAGGCTCTCACAGTGATTCGCAGATTCGGCATCAGTCTTCTGCCAAGTCTTGCAGAGAGACCTTGAGTTGATCACTTTCCAAGATAGCAAGATGGTGCATTATGTTGATGACATCCTGTTAATGTCACCATCAGCTGACATCTGTTAAAGAGACAGCATTCACTTGCTCAAAGAGCTAGGCAAATGGGAACATAATGTGTCAAAACCCAAATTTCAGTGGGTAAAGACCCAAGCCAAATATTTGGGGTTCATCTTAGAAAAGGGTACCAGAAGTATTCCCAGAAGAGAACACAGGGCATACAGAAGTTGAGCTTGCCAAAGACCAAGAGGCAGCTCAGGGCAATCATAGGAGTAACGAGCTTCTGTAGAAACTGGATTCCAGGTTATGCTCTCATTGCTAAACCTCTGATAGAACTAACCAGGAAGGAAGTTCTAGAGCTATTGAAATTGAACAAGGAGCATATCCATGCCATCAAAAAGCTCAAAGCACTAACTCTATCAGCACTGGCCCTAGGCATCCCTAACCATGAAAAACCATTCTTACTCTATATTCATGAGGATAAAGGGATTGCTTCCAGTGTTCTTACACAATCATTTGGGAATACCTTCAGACTCATTGCATACTATAGATCAAAGCTAGATCCAGTTGTCTGTGGGATGCCAAATTGTTTGAGAGCTATTGCTGCTATAGCCATCATGGTGAGAAAATCAGCTTCCTTTGTATTAGGGGGTGAGCTGAGAGTATTTTCCCCACACCAAGTGGAATCTACTCTACTGAATACTACTCTCCAAGCTTTCACTTCCCAACAATTATCTTAATACCAAGCAATCCTGTTGACTAATGAGAACATCACATTTCACTGGTGCAAAAGTTTAAACCCTGCAACTCTGATTCCAGATCTACCTCTGGGAGGAGAAAGTTTACACAGCTGTGAAGATGCATTTGACATCATACACAAAACTAGGGATGACTTATCTGATACACCTATGAATAATCCTGAATTGACACTCTTTCATAGTAGACAATCAGAGATTTACCGGTGCAGCAGTAGTGTCAGCCACTGAAACCCTTTGGTACTCACCTCTTCCATCTACCATGAGTGCTCAAGGGGCAGAGTTATTAGGTTTGATCCGTGCTCTCCAAATAGCCAAAAATAAGAGAGTAAACATCTATATGGACTCAATATATGCTTTTGGAGTTGTACATCATTCCGGGGAACTCTGGAAAAACAGAGGCTTCATAACTTCAAATGGCAAGCAGATAGCATATGGCAATTTAATAAATGAACTATTACAAGTGCTCCAGTTACTTTCCCAGGTTTCATTAATTCATTGCAAAAGCCATAGTAAACTGTGAGGGCCAGTAGAATCAGGGAATAGAAGAGCAGACATTACAGACAAATTCGGGGCAAGGTATGGACCAATTTCAGTCCTGAACTTGTCTTTGGTGGATGAAGTTGAACTGAAAAATGCCTATTCACCAAAGGAAGTGAAGGATTGGAAAAAACATCATGGTGCTTACTTACCTAATGGAATTTGGCTGGGAGCAAATGGAAAACTTATGTTGCCTAGATCCCTATATTTTACTTTTTTGCAATGCCTTACATCAATCAAAAGGGACACTTTGGAAGTTTGGGACTTGTGGATATGATCCTATGAAACTGGAATGGCAAAGAAATCTATGAACTTGCAATGTGGGTTTGCCAGAGGTGTAGAATTTGTATGCAGTACAACCAAGCTAATGCCAAATTGCATAGTTTGGGAGGAAAACAGCTAGCCTTCACTCCTTTTGAAAGCATACAAATTGACTATATAACAATGCCGAAATGTCATGGCTTTAGGTATGCATTGGTAATTGTGGACAGATTAACCAAGTGGCCAGAAGCTTTTCCAACTAGAAGTAATACATCAGCATTTGTAGTGAAGATTTTGCTAAGAGAGTTAATTCCAAGATTTTCCATCCTATTACAAATAGTGTCTGATAGTGGTTCACACTTCACTAAGCATATATTAAACACCATATATGAAATACTAGGTGTTAAATGTCATTTACATGCCATCTATTGACCCCAATTGAGCAAACAAATTGAACATGTTAACAAATCTTTGAAAAATCTAGTGGTCAAAATTTGTGCAGAATCTAAATTGAAATGGCCCGATGCATTACTTTTAGCATTATTTCATCTAAGAGGACAACCCAACAGTATTACCCATTTGTCACCCTTTGAAATGCTGTATGGGCATCCTCCATGGCATGGGAAGTCACTTCAAAGCATCCATAACCTATCTCACGTTGGTATGGAATGCAAACTCTATGAGTATGTCAAGCTACTTAAAGAATGTTTGGACCAACTTCATAGGTTAGCTCTAATACAACAAAGAGTACCTTTTGATTATAATCTACACAGTTTCCAACCTAGAGATTATGTATACATAAGAAACTTTGACAGGAAGTCTGTGTTAGAACCAAAGTGGCACGGCCCAGCCCAAATCATTTTAACAACCCCTACAGCGATCAAAATTAGGGGAAGGGATCCATGGTTCCATGTCACACACATTAAGTCAGCAAAAGATATGTCCCAACATCAAGACCCAGTCACAATACAGCACGAAGCCCAATTAGCACCAACAAACCAGCCAAGAAACAAAAGCGTCTCAAAACCCCAGCCGAAAGATCAGGTTATAGCTTTCCAGCAGTTTACATATGAGCCCAGATCAATAAAAAGTCAGGAAGCAGCAAAATGTTACATCACCATCAAAATAATTATTTAACATCCAATTACAATCACCCAGAAGAATCAGTTACAGAAGAAGAAACAGTATCAGAATTTCAATCAATTCAAGATCTAGAAAGTGACATCAATGACTAATGGTTAAATCATAAATAACATCATAATGGACTTTGTTTGACTTTGTTTAATTGCATCAAGAAAGAAGAAGATTCATCAAAAATTTATGGACACATAAAATTTGTTGCAACACAAATCAGCACAACTGCACAATAGTTCCAGTTCAAGTTGACAAGTGAGTGTGGTAACATCAAACATCACAACAGAGAAATCGCTGATTTCACAGATCACCACAAGGACATCAACATTGAGGACTACAACAACAACTCTGACTTGACTATACAACTGGTGTGACTTTTACAACAGTGCTAGGAAGAGGAGTTCATATGGTAAGCATTGGAACCATAGGTTTGACGAGCACATCTTACATACCCACAGAATTCTCACTGCAACCAAACATCTTAGAATTCCATTCCAACAGCACATAGTGGTGGCAGATTTCTAAAGGAGTAAATATGTAACACTTCACTACATGGTTAGGTCAAATTGTCAACACATAGAACATTTTCAAAACTTCACATGTACATATGTAAGTAGTAGTTCACACATCAGATTGAAAGGTTCGTCTACCTCAGCTTAGAGTTTTCTCTTACTTTGGTTCAGACACCTTCTACTCAAGACCATCTGACATTTCAATTTAAAGAATGTATATATATGTATATGTTTGTTTACTAACCCTTAGGGATAGTTTTGCACTAACAACAACAGGGAGAGAATAGTTAGCTTTGATAAGATAGATTAGGGTCAGAAAAATTTTCTTTGTAAAATACTGTATAAAATCTTTAGTTTAACTAAAAGGCATCTAGCTAATATAAGTTTACTTATCTTACTAACTTTTCTAACATAGGCATAAGTGTATTAACATCATAACATACTAACCCTTAGAAAGTTTGTATTTAGTTTTTTAGAAAGTTGCTAGAGAAAATTTTTTTTCTTTAGGTGTTGCATTTTGTTGTTAGTTCATGAAAATAGGAAGTTTCGTTAGTTGAAGTTTAATGCTGTAAATTTTTTTCTGATGGCAAGAATGAGTTGAATGTTGTGTTAATGGTTCATTGTTTAACTTTTCCTTTCTGTTCAAAATTTTTCTCTTTTGTAAAACTCAAACCCCATTTCTTTCCTTTGATTTTTATCTGTCGTAGCTTAGCTTAGAACAGAAATAGCTTGAGAATAGGAGTTAGGACCTTTTTTCTTGTTTTGTGAATATTTAAAGGGAATAAGGGGAATTCATTTTAGCTTAGTTTTAGTGGTAGTGTAGAATTTTAGAATTTTAGCATAGTTTACTGGAAATGTTGCAAGGTACAAATTTCCTAAAGTCATATTGTGATGTACAAAATAATACTGCCATATTTCCTTAGGGTATCCTGTCAGTTGCCCAGTTTGGAATGTTGGAGTTTGCCATGAGCCAAAGTGGGCAGGTGCCATGTGGCAGTTGTAACCAGGCTATATAAGACCCTACAAACCTGGGCCTTGGGTCTTTCACTTCTCATATTTCCAGCTATCCCTTGGGAACTGGGAGGTGGTTGGTGGAATGTGGGAATTAGATTTTAGCTCAGGCAGGTTTAGATCATAGCAATCCAGTTTGCAATAATACTCTGATACACCAATTATTTCACCAGCAGGAGATTTTTTCCCACCATTTTCTCCTGCACCTCTCTTCCTTCAGTCTAGCTCTTTTTCCTGCCAGCAGATCCCCTGCTGAATGGGGCTATTTTCTGCCAGGTCCTCTGATTTCCCCCTTTCTCCTTGCTTTCCTGCTGTCCTACTTCCCCTCCTCCTCCTCCTCCTTGCTCTCCCTAGATCCAAATCTCCCCTGAGCACCTCAGATCTGGTACTCTCCATATTTTTTCTTTTTTTCATTCTACCTACCACCTGCTTCTTGCTACTTTTGCTCTTTCTTTCTTTCTCTCTTCCTGTCTTGCCCTCCCAGCTAGCCTCTCCACTCAGGGGTTCTGAGGCCCCATCAAACCCTCCACCCCCAAACTTTATCCCTCCCACCTGGACACTCCCCAGGCTCCCTGCTCCTGCCTGATCTCTACCCAGCCTGCAGTCCCTGCTTGCCTGCCACCAGACACCCTGTTGAGAGTTCTTCAGAATCAGGTAAGGTATACATCCTTTCCCCCATCCCCTAGCACAGAAGCCCCTGTTACACACACACACACACACACACACACACACACACACACACACACACACACACACTCTCTCTCCTCCCATCCCCGTGTAATCTCTAATTTCCTGCCTATGGGCAGTTTGCACCACACCTGCTATTTTCCTTTGTTTTGTATGTTCTGTTCTAGTTCTAAAATAAAATACAATGTTGCAAACCTTGGTGGACAGTCTTTTGTCCCCTGGGGTTTTTGATAACCTTATGGTCCAGACTGGTTTCCTTTGCTAGTCTTAGGAGGTTTCCTTTCTATAAATCTTTTACTAATCTTGAGAGATTTAGTTTTTTTAAACCTCAACCATAAATATCAAAAGGCCTGCCTGCTTAACATGCAGATTCAAATGCAGACTCAACTGGAGATTTTAAAGAGATTGGTGCCTGGTCTCCAGATACAACAGGAAGACCCCTCTCCACCTCTACCTCAGGTGGAAGCTCCCTCTCCACCTATACCTCAGAGGGAAGATCATTCTCCTCTTGTACCTCAGGTGGAATTTCTCCTCTCATGGCTCATACAGCTCCTGGCCACCCTATCATCCCCTGCCCCTTCTCCCAGTGCTCCACCATCTCCTGCCCCTTCTCCCAGCCAACAGCCCTGCCCATCCCCAGACCCAGCTCTTCCCCCTCCCTTTCTCCTTACTTTTTCAATATCGACACAAACATCCTCAAAGAAGACTAGGGCCATGAATGAAACCTATGAAGGCCTTTTCCCCTTAAGGGAAATGCCCACTTTACAGACAAATGGAAACGTGGTGACCTTAAGGCACCACAAACCTTTTACTCCCCAAGATATAAAAAAATTCAAACAAATGTCCTTTCATTCAAAGATGAAACAATTGTTGTCATCAAAACCCTGGATAATTTATTTAGCACATATGGTCCTGCTTATCAGGATATGCAAATTTGCTCTAGGCCTTTTTGACAGAACTGGAGAAAGGCAAAATTATTTCTATTGTTAATAGAGCTAGAGGAAGGAATGTGATTCATCAGATAAAACATGATCCAAAATGAAATAGAAATGATGAAGATGAATATTTGCAGCTATGCCATGCCAGGGAAGCATTGCTAGAGGTAATGCAAGGGTGGCAGCTGGGTAGCTCAGTGGATTGAGAGTCAGGCCTAGAGATGGGAGGTCCTAGGTTTAAATCCAGCCTCAGACACTTCCCAGTTATGTGACCCTGGGCAAGTTATTTGACCCCCATTGCCCACCCTTACCACTCTTCTGCCTTGGAGCCAATACACAGGAGTTAAGGGTTAAAAAAATAAAGGTAATGCAAGAATGCTTTAATAGACCATGTACATGGTCCAAATTTGAAAGCCTTAAGCAATTGGAAGATGAGTCACCATCCCAATTTATGGACAGATTAATTGAACTATAGACCTTGACCTCACTAGAGAAAGGGATGTATGGCAAATAAGAGGATAATTTGTGAACAACCGCTCCAAAGTGGTCCAAGAGTATTTCAAAACTAACAGCCCATATTGGC
The DNA here is from genome assembly GCF_016433145.1 of Gracilinanus agilis. Lineage (NCBI taxonomy): Eukaryota > Metazoa > Chordata > Mammalia > Didelphimorphia > Didelphidae > Gracilinanus > Gracilinanus agilis. The sequence goes on along the minus strand of NC_058131.1, from coordinate 114,263,405 downwards.
CTAATGTGGATCTTGAGGAATTGTGCAGGGTCACAGTATTCATCTCTAATGGCAAGGAGCAAGAAAATGAGGAAACAAATGATTTGGTAGTAGAATTACAGAAAGAACTAAAAACCTTAATGGAAAGACTGGAAAAACAAGAGAAAGGAGGTCTAGTAGGCCATTGCCCCTTTGCAGGAATCCACACATCAATTGTTAATATACTACATCTGAGCAAAAAGGTGTCATATAATGATGAATTGTAGGAATTAGAAACAGACAATTTGTAATAATAACTTCAGAAATAATAACTTTAGAAATAATAACTTCAGGAATAATAAGACTTTTATAAATCCTAACAATTATGGCAATAATACTCCACATCCAAATCCAAATCCAAATCAGGCAAACAATAACTCAAACCAACAACAATAATATATCCAAAGTGGAGCTTGTCCACACTATATTCAGGGTGAGACTGCCCCTCAGCCTAGGGGAGCCCATGGTACCACCCAAATATCTTCATGAAGGTATAAGTTAGGGCACTGGAATAAGAGGGTACAATCTTTGATTTCTGGAAATTGAAAAGGAATATTTCCCCTTAAGCAAAATATTGGAAGTATACAAGAAATTGAAAAGATTCTCTTAGAGAGTTAAGCACTGGCTAATAAGCACAATTGAAATATCCAAATCACTAGAAATTTGGATCATTATTAAAGTTAACCCAATTTTGCAAATATTTTGCAAAAGCAATTAAAAATGACTTACAGTATTTGGAGCCTTTACAATAAATACAGACACTACATTATGATTGACATAAGTCTTTTGAAGGGAAAATTTGTGGCTCCATATTTAAACTGTTTGTGTTGGTTAATCTATATCCCATGTAAAGAGAGCACCTTCTACCAATGATGAGTAATTGTATTGATCCTATTGGATTGTACTAATTGTTTGCCTTGAGAATTATTGCTATATAGCTTTGCTATTGGATATATATTCTGTACCATCCTATATTTGATCCTGAACATATACTTTTATAAAAGTCCATAAACTAATTGGACAAAAAACTTCTATTGATGACTTGATGTACTTGTTTTTTGTGTATTTTGAAAATTTGGAATTTTCTTTGAACATATCTTACCCATAAACCTATTACTTTATTTTGTGAAAATCATTTGCATTCACACTGTGGATCATGGCTAAGTTAAGAGGGAATGAATCTCAATTCTTGGATAAGAAACCTTTATAATCTACCTCTCTTTAAGTGACACTAGTTGTCATATATATATATATATATTGATTGTCACTGATTGTAAGAGACATAATTTTGATTTTTAGAACAATTTTTATAATTGCATGTGCAATTTGAGTTTTCTGAAGCACGTGTCATCAATATTTAAAGATATATTTTTTATTTTGACAAGTATAGATTTAGAATGTCCTAAATGTTACTGCCTGCCCAAAAGCCTTAGCCTATTGAAACTGCCATTGACTATTTAACTATTATGGGACTTTGTTTTGTGAATATATCTTATTCAAGGAAATAGGATCAAAAAGGAGTACAGACTTCACCTGCACAGTGCCAAGGAAGCATGGACTTAACCTGAATTGTGCCAAAAGAGCACACAGGTGAAAAAAGAAACCAATCCAGGTAGGATTGCTGAAATTCTGCTCCAATACGAAAGAACTTGAACCATGTGTGAAACTTGAGGTTGTGGAGCTTGACATGTTAAGATGCAGGACTCCTTCTACTACACTCCTTGTGAAATACATTCTATCAAGTACCTAACAATTGGCTGTTCTGGCTTCCCTATCCATGAGAGACAATGAAAGATAAGACCAAGGAATAAAAATCTAATCCATTTTTCCATATTACATGCTGTGGCGGTTGACCGTAGTCCTGGGTGCTGAGTGGGTAAGTACATGATGTTAGACATAGATTGCTTTGATTTAAGAACCTATTTTAATTTTGTTTTTCCTTATTTAGAATTTTTCCATATCAAATTTGGAATTGGACATTTTATATTTCATCCAGTAGTTATCTGGCTTTTTGTGAAATTTTTTCTGATGCTTTTAATTGGCAATAATTCATATGCCTTATACCTCAGCCATGAATCCCTGTGTGATTTCAATGTTTCTTTATGTCCTCCTCAGGGGGGAATGTGTTTTTATTTTGTAATGAAAAGTTTTAAGTTCCTTTTGAGAAAAATTTTTTCTAGGGTAAGAAAAATTGCTGCCTCCCAGAATCCAGAGGATGAACTCCTTGCAGAGGATGACATGGAGACGCCTGTGGAGACCACATGCTGCTCTAGGAGATCCTGAGCTGACCTTTTATTATGCAAAATTGAACTTTGAGGGGTAAAATTCATTTGTTTTGTTAAATGTATTTGTTTTGTTAAAAATGCATTTGTTTTATATGTACTTTGTTGTACCAAAGGGGACTGCCCCCAATTGTTTTTGTTCTTGTTTCTCTTTTGTTTCATTATCCCCAAGTTATTGTATTTTATCCTTATAAAACAACTGTATGTATCTTTAGTATGTCACTTTTGAAATGATCCATTGGGGGAAATTGGTCTCCCAAAGGATCACAGGGGGGAATTTGGGTTTTGAAGTGTTGTGGCTGGGGAAATTACATTCCCCAACATGTCTCAAGGGTCCTTCCCCCTTACTTCCTGGTATAGGATTGGTCTTAAATAGACCAATTCCCATGCTTGGGGGAGACCAGACACCCCTCCTTCCAGGCACGGGTGCTTAGGAGGAAACTTTGAATTGGAAGAGATTCAGAGTATTGGGAAGTTATTTAATTTCAGCCAGGGGGAACTCCAGTTTTTCTTACTTTAATAAAGTTAATAATATAAAAAAAGAGTTCTTATTTTAATCATTTCACCCTCCTTATCTCCTTATCCCTGCTCCCTTCCACCCTGTGATTGTAAAGTTAATAATATAAAAAAAAAAGAGTTCTTATTTTAATCATTTCACCCTCCTTATCTCCTTATCCCTGCTCCCTTCCACCCTGTGATTGTAAATCTCATATAGATTTTGCATGTCAATCATGTAAAATATTTTCCCATACTAATCCTTTTGTTGAAGGAAACTAGAACAAAAAAATTAAAACATTTTCATTTTAAAGCAAAAAATCTTAGGGCTGAATCTCTGAAATGTATCTCCTTAAGGTCATGAATACAATTCTTCCTTTTCTCTACGATGAGAGGAAATACATGTGCTGTGTGGCCATTCTAAACATCACGTGGTTATTCCTAGCATTTGGAAAACTCCCCTTTTGTTCTGAGTGAGGTCTGTGTCTCCAATTAGAGGGACTTGGGAAAGGGACATTACAAGTATAAGTTGGAGGGGACAGGAAATCATTCTCTTTTACTGGGAATCATGGCCTTGGGAGGAAACAAGGCCTGGCTTAGGACTGACTCAGTCTGTTCATGAAAGAAGTAGATGAAAAAGCTAGCTGGCCATATGTGGTTCATGCTTCTCTCATTCTTTCTTTGACCTACTTTTTGCTTTTTAATAAATAATTATAGAAGATAGTGGAGTAGCAGCATGGAAAACTAGAACCACTTTGAGAATCTTCTCAAATCAATCTTAAAATAGCTTCTCAAAACAAATATTAGAGTCACAGAATTAACAAGGGAAGGGGACCAAGTAAAGTAACTCTCACATAGAAAGCAACTTAATAGGTGGGCAGAGAGGGTCTATATCATGGTGTGAGAAGGGGAACCAGAAGTAAAATTGAGCACTGAGGAGTGCAGGCCATCCTCCCCATCTACTGCACTGGTTCTGAACCTTGGCACAAGCCAACTTTGAGGCCCTGCTTAAGCTAAGTAAGTAAGTAAGTACCTCAGGTAAGTACCTCACATCAACCCTTTAAAGTCCAAGTCCTGGCACAAACCTAAGAAAAGGAGAAGAGAGGTAAAATGGGGTAAATTATATCATGTAAAGAATCAGTAAAAAAAAAAATTATTACAGTGGAGGGGAGGATGAGGGTGGTGACAAGCAAGGTATTAATCTTATTGGAATTGGCTCAGAGAAGGAATAACAACCAGACACATTAGGGTATAGAATCCTATTTTGTCTATAGAGAAGTAGGAAGGGAATCAGAATGATGGTGGTGGGAAGAGGAGTAATACAAGGGAGGGAGGATAGGCTAGTAATTAAAAGTAAAACACTTGTGTGGAAAGAAAAAGAGTATAAGGAGAAAGTGTAGTATTAAAAGGGGAAAACAAGATCGAGGGGAATACAAATGGTAATTATAACTGTGAATGTAAATGGGATGACCTCACCCATAAAATGGAAGCAGATAGCAGAGTGGATTAAAAACCAGAATCTTATGCTATATTGTTTACAAGAAATACATTTGAGGCAGGTAAACAAACACAGAGTAAAGGCAGGGGGGATGGAGCAGACTCTATCTGGCTTCAATTGAGATATAAAAGGCAGGAGTAGTAGTCATGATCTCAGACAAAGCTGAAGCAAAACTAGATCTGATTAAAAGAGATAAGGAAGGAAATTACATCTTGATAAAAGGTAGTATAGACAATGAAGTAATATCAATACTTAACATGTATTCACCAAATGGTATATAGCCTCTAAATTTTTAAAGGAGAAACTAAATGAGCTTAAGGAGGAAAGAGACAGTAAAACTATACTAATGGAAAACCTCAACCTTCTCCTCTCAGAACTAGACAAATCTAACAAAAAAAAAGAAAGAGATAAAAGAAGTGAATGAAATTTTAGAAAAGTTAGATCTAATAGATCTATGGGGAAAACTGAATGGGGATAAAAAGGAATAAATCTTCTTTTCAGCGGTACACAGGACATATACAAAAATTGACCATGTACTAAGGCATAAGAACTTCACAGCCAAATGCAGAAACATGCGCATTCTTTTTAGATCATAATGCAATAAAATTATAATTATAAGGGTTCATGGAAAGACAAATTAAAAATTAATTGGGAACTGTGAGAAGAGAATTTGTATTTTGATTCAATCAATCAGGGATTTAGACTTCCTTTCCATTTGTTTTGAATTTGGGTCAATCAGTAACCAGGGAATTAATCCCACAGACACTGCCCCTCGCCACCCCTGATGATGCCAGGCTAATTGAGGAATTGTGATTGGTTTCTTGGGAGTGATGTAAGAGAGCTAGTGAGTGTAGTAAGGATTTATAAGATGAGACCCAGCAGGAAGCTGGGGGAAAGTTTATTTTCTGAGGCTGAGATTCAAAGACAGACACTGAGTTGTTAGGCTCTGGATTATTAGTCTAGGAAATTCTTGACCTCCTTTCTATATTTCTCTCTTCTTTTTCTTTTTCTTACTAATAAATCTAGCTATTAACAGTCTTGTGACTTAAGGGTTAATTACAATTTTGGAAACCACCCATTTTATCCATTACAATTTTGGCAACCACGAAGGGACAATGAGTACTCTCATTTTCTTCAGTACTTTTTCCTCTCCCTAAGTTATTCTTGAATAGGTTTGTTGGTAGCTAAATTCTAAAGTTAGGCATTCTTACTCTTCTTTAAGTTGGTAGAGCAGTTTGGGATAGACAGTGGTGGGGCAGATTAGTCTTATAGCTATTGTTGTGAGGAAGATTAGGTAGTAATTAATTATTAAGGATGTACCTAGCAGGAAGGACTGGAGCTGGAGCATTCCAAGATGGAATGAAGGAACAGGAAGAAGTTGCTTGTGCTCTGAGAGAGACTCCATTAGGGGTTGGCACAAACTGTTGTTAGCCCTGGGAGTTCTCAGAGTAAAGGATACCCTGCATCTTGATTTCCCTGGGATCCTGAGTGATGGTGGTTTCAAACAAGTGGACAAGAACTGCAGAACAGCACCAAGAAGAGGAGAAGTTTGGGATCTGGTGGACAGCATCTCAAGCACACCCTCTCTACTTGGATACCTTGGCTTTTGGCATCCTGAGATCATCTGTGGATAACTGTGAGAACCCTCAAAGCCACCCTCAGCCCCATAGCTGTGCTGGTCAAACCCTGGCTGGAACCAGGTGTGATGCAGCCTCCCAGTGACTCCATTACTGCTCCTTTGGGCTCTGCCTGCTAGATCACTAAGATTAGAGTAGAGAAGTCCTCCCCTTGCCCTGTGGTTTTGTCATTAGGTTTTAGAGTAGAATGCCTTATCCCACCTTTTAGTTGAACATAATTAAAACTCTAAAACCTTTACCTTGCCTGTTGATTCCATAAATCCCGGCCTAGGGAGAGCTGGGTGACAGTTAAGACCAACTGCCATTCCTGTGTTAATCCAGTGAACTCTGGTCTCACTGTCCTGGTCCAGTCTCTCCTTCAACCCAGGGTATGTACCCACAGCTATTTAGATTTATTGTAACATCCCTGGTGCCTCCATTATCTATTTTCACACTATAGCTGTTGGTCTAGTGCTGTGGAGTAGTTTGGAAGTTCATTTCTCTTCTACAGATAAGCTACATTGCAGTTGCTTCCCAATTGTTGCTGATTCCCTGAGAGTTCTGCACAGACAGGTGAGATAATGTCTTTTCCCTTTAACTAAGAACAGGTGAGTGCTTGGTGCTGCCTGGTAAGCTGGGTGGTTTTTTTTTAAAGGAACAATCAGCTCCCTCAGGGCTTCACCTTGGGGGGATGCTTTCACTTTCCTGACTCCTTGCCTTGGGGAAGGATACCCTGTCCCCATGAGTTACTATCTTAGCCCAGAACTCCATTCCTGGGAGTCTCCATTTTTCTTTTTTTTTTTTTTTTTTCTTTTTTTCTTTTTTAGAAAAATTTTCCATGGTTACATGATTCATGTTCATACTTCCCCATTCACCCCCCTTTGCCCCCACCCATAGCCAATCATGCATTTCCACTGGTTTTAACATGTGTCATCGATCAAGACCTATTTCCGTATTATTGATAGTTGCTTGGATGTGGTTGTTTTGAGTCTACATCCCCAATCATGTCCACATCAACCCATGTGTTCAAGCAGTTGTTTTTCTTCTGTGTTTCTACTCCTGTAGTTCTTCATCTGAATGTGGGTAGCTTTCTTTTCCATAAATCCCTCAGAATTGTCCTGGGTCATTGCATTGCTGCTAATACAGAAGTCCATTACATTCTATTTTACCACAGTGTATAAGTCTCTATGTACAATGTTCTTCTGGCTCTTCTCCTTTCACTCTGCATCAATTCCTGGAGGTCATTCCAGTTCACATGGAATTCCTCCAGTTTATTATTCCTTTGAGCACAGTAGTATTCCACCACCAGCATATACCACAATTTGTTCAGCCATTCCTCTTTTGAAGGGCATACCCTCATTTTCCAGTTTTTCTGCCACCATAAAAAGTGCAGCTATAAATATTTTTGTACAAGTCTTTTTTATCTATGATCTCTTTGAGGTACAAACCCAGCAATGGTATGGCTAGATCAAAGGGCAGGCGGTATTTTAGAACTCTTTGGGCATAGTTCCAAATTGCCATCCAGAATGATTGGATCCGTTCACAACTCCAGCAGCAATGCATTAATATCCCAATTTTGCGACATCCCCTCCAACATTTATTACTCTCCTCTGTTACCATTTTAGCCAATCTACTAGGTGTGAGGTGGTACCTCAGAGTTGTTTTGATTTGCATTGTTGATGGTTCTAGATATATACCTTTTATTATTTTTAGGAAAGGTCCTTCTATTCCTATACTTTCTAGTGTTTTCAATAGGAATGGGTCTGCATTTCTCTTTAAGGCTTTTCTTGAATACCCACATGCCTCTAGCATTGGCTTAAGTGTGGAGGTGGAGCATTTAGAGAGAACAGCAGTAAAGCTAAATAAAACTGCTCTCTTAACTCTCCCTTAAGCTTTCAGAGCCTCCTAAGGGAAAAATCCCAACAGCCCATAGCCTGTGCTTTACACCCCAAACCTGTGACCCTCTTAGCTAAACTCGGGCTATACCCTGAAGGTTTTACCTACCTACCTAAATAAGTGACTGAGTATGGTGCTGAAAATCATGGCCCACACTGTGAAAGAGCAGTTTCCTGCCCATCTCAAACAGATCCCATTCCCAGGGAGTATCACCAAGCTTGCACAGCTCACAATTCTAGATTGTCTTCATTTATTACCATTTCTGGGTATAATTGTAATGATAGGATACCTTCAAATTTACCAGATAGTTTACCCATTTCTCCCCAAGAAAAAACAACAGAAAGATAGCTTGATTGATCTAAAGACACAGATAGAATACCTTGAAAAATGCAACTCTCATCCTGCTCAAAACATCTCTTGTTCTGCTCAAACTATCTCTCAATTTACCCAAACTATCTCTCAATCTACCCAAATTATTTCTCAATCTATCCAAACTACCTCTCACTCTACCCAAACTACCTCTCCCCCTACCCAACCTATCTCTTCTCCTGTCCCTACTCCTCCTGAAGAGGATGATGATGAGCTTCACCTACTCCATTGCAACCTAAACAAAAATTGAAGATAATTCAATTAAAGGCTTATTCCCCCCAAGAGAAGCACCCACTTAAAATAAGCAAGGGAATTTAGTGAATATTAAACAAAATATTCCTTTCACTCCACAAGATAGTGAGAGATTCAAAGAAAATAGTCCTTCCTTTGAAGATGAGCTCATTGTAGTTATAAAAAAGCTTGAAAATATTTACCACACTTATGAGACCATATGGATTGATGTGGAAATTTGCTTCAAGCCTTTCTTACAGAAAGAGAAAGTAATAAAATTGTTTCTCTTGTTAATGAGGCTTTGACCACAGGAAGACCTGAGATGGGACCCAAATGTGGAGGAAGAATACTTTCAATTATATTAGGCTAGGGAGCCATTACCAAAAGCAATGAGAGCTTGGTCTGATAGGCCTGATACATGGACAAAATTTGAAAATATTAAGCAAAAACATGATGAAAACCCCTCTCAGTTTATGGATAGGCTTATTGAGCTGGGTGATAGATATATAGACCTGGATCTTTCCAGAGAAAGGGATGTCAGACAAATAAGAAGACAATTTGTGAAAAACTATTGTAAAGTGGTTAAGGATTATTTAAAGACTAACTGCTCAAACTGGGCTAATACGGATCTTGAACTAAGAAGAGTAGCAATTTATGACTTTGATGTCCATGAAAAAAAAGTTGAAGATAATAGTGACTTAGTGGAGGCATTAAGGAAGGAAATAAGAATCTTAACTGAAAAAATTGAAAAAGCAAAAGCAAATCAAAGAGTGGCCATAGCTCCTTTGCAGGAATCCACAAATCAACCACTAATGTGTTACTTTTGTAGGCAATGAGGCCGCAAAATGATGAACTGTAGGAAGTGGAATCAAGTATTTCAAACTCTAAGTTTTAGAAATAATAATAATAGAAACTCATATAGAAATAATAATTCAAATGAAGCAAATCAAGACTCACACCAAAACACTCAAAATAAGGTTTTCCTATACAATACTCAGGGAAGTGATCCCCTCAGTGTGGGGGACCCTATAGATCAGTGGTCAGCCAATGTTTGGCTCTCAAGCCATATCTGGCTCCACCTCCTGACTGGCCAGTCTGGAAAGAGCCCCAGGATTTGCCCCAGGGGGCCCTTCAGCCCCAGCCCCAGATTCCATCGCCTTCCACCTCCATCCTCCTCCTTCCACAGGTGTTTATGGCTCTCATGGCCGAAAAGGTTGCTGACTGTTGCTATAGATGTATCCAAAGGAGCCTGGATGAATGATAGTATTTGGGAGGGTAAGGAACTTCCAAGAGTCTGGGGGTAAATTTTAAACCTCATCAGACTCTATTGCCTTATTAATGTTGACTGTTTCAGTTTGTTCCCCTCCCCATTACTTAAGAAGTCTTATATGAGCTACAACCTACAATAGTGACCTTTGAAAAATTTAATGAGCCAAAAATCTTAATTGATCTTAACATATTTTCAGAAATGATTTTCAGATAGCACTACTGTATTCCCCACCTCCACATTTGTACTGAATATATATTTGCAATGGGATATATAAATACATGCCTTTTATGGCTCTTACAATCTCATCCCAGGATTTCCCATGAGGCTTGGAGACCTCTGGATGTCTCTTGGAGGAGGGTGGATTTTCCATAAGATTTGGTGACCCTTGGATGGTTTTATATTTGTTCCTTTTCAGCTTACTCCACCCTTCTCCTGGGATAGTAATCTAGGTTCTTGGTGACATTCTAGACTCAAAAGGTTTGATCAGCAGTACAAGCAGGACCTATAGATTTTTTACTCCATAATTTATACCCAGGAGACAAGGTTTACATAAAGAACTTCTAGCACACTGGAGGAACTCAGCCTGCCTGGGAAAGCCCATTTTAAGTACTGTTAACCCCTTCAACAGTTATTAAAATTGGAGAAAAGGATTCCTATATTCATTGATCACATGTAAAATGGGTACCTTCTATTGACACTATTAACTGTATCCTATTATTGTCTTTACTTGTACCCTCCTCCTATGACTGGACAGGAGATTATGCCATTATAGAAATCCATTGACAAGTTGGATACTGTTTTGACCAACACAATGAATTCCTGAATATTTTTATTATTGCTTTTCTTTTCTTTGCATGGAATCAGTATTGGTGTTTTTTATTTTAAAGGATGTTTATAATATTTATTAGCCCTAATAGTAATGCATACCCAAAAGCTTTAGACAATAGAAACCTGTCATTGACTGTAAAATTTTATGGGGATTTTATTTTTTTTTATAATTCCATTTAATTATTTATTTAATTATTTAATTGTTTATTTATTTTCAACCCTTAACAACTTAATTAGCTCCTTGGTGGAAGAGTGGTTAGGGTGGGCAATGGGGGTCAAGTGACTTGCCCAGGGTCACACAGCTGGGAAGTGTCTGAGGCTGGATTTGAACCTAGGACCTCCTGTCTCTAGGTCTGGCTCTCAATGCACTGAGCTAACCAGCTGCCCCCCTGGGGATTTTATTAAAATTGTGTCTGATTCCAAAAGAGTTCCAGGAAGCAGCTGTTTGAAAATGTCAGATACTGGACTTCCCCATGCCACATTCTGACAAGTACCTTAGTTTGACTGCCATTTTGGCTCCATTATCCCTAAGATTGAAGGCAAAATCAGACCAGGGAATCATATTTCCCTTTTACATCAGAATCTAGTCCATTTTCCTCTTTTATAATATGGAAATTTTCTGTAGTGCTGGCTGCCATTGATTAATACTGTGTTACTGTATTTGTCCTGGAGGTTTGTAGGACATAAATCATTTTAATTGTATTTTGTTAGTGATCCAAGGACTTGTGAGTTTGTTTATTTTTTGCTTATAATTTTATTATTATTATGGGGTAATCTTGGTGTTGGTTGTCACCCTCCTCAGGGGGAATTGTATGATGGTTGTCCTAAAATCCAGAGTTTGAAATCTTTTGGAGGAATTTTAGGAGAAGAGACTCACCAATGCCTTGAATTAGGAAGTGTAATGCAAGTTTTAGCATTGCCATGTTTGGCTTAGGCAATCCTGTCAGTTGTCCTGGATGGAATGTTGATAGTGGCATGCGCCATGTGCCAGGTGCCAACTGGCAGTTGAACTGAGAGTATAAAAGCCCCTGGAAACCCAAGCCTGGGTTCTATTTTTCCCTGACTTTACCCTGATCGCTCTCTTACCCCTGACCTCCCCCTGGGGCCCCTGGCTGAGGGAGGAGGAACATGGGTAGGAAATTAGGATAGCTTAGATTTTAGGACCTTCTTCAAGAGCAACTCAACAATATCTATTCCGTTATTAACTGATTAGCCAATAGATCAAGTCAATTTCCTAACCAGAGACTGCTTTGCTCTGACCGAGGGCAGCCAGCCCTCGATTTACCAAGACCACCAAGGACCCTTCACCAGCTTCGGCCATTTTATCCATTGCATAGGATAGTGTTACCAAACCCTCTTACCTTTTGCCTTGTTCCTTCCCCAATTATCAATAAATCCCATAGCCTTCAACAAGAGAATCCTGTGGTTATTTCTTTACCACCAAAGGCAAAGGAAGACAGGCAAGAGGGAGGGAATTCTGAGCTGTTAAGTTTAAACAAAACTCCATTGCTGAGGGCAGGAAGTTCAAACATCCACTTCCTGCCAGTCTGCCATCATCCAATAGGATGCAGATTCCTCAGCAGGGAGTGGCTGGCTGCCTGACATCTTAAAGGAGCCTAGCAGCTAGCAGTGAAGTTTACTGGGCACTCAGCTTTCTGGGTTTGGATTTGAACTTAAAGCAAGTTCATTCCCAACTGAGTTGGCTCACTCCTTCATAGTTGGCTCACTCCTTCATAGAAATCAACTCCAACCTCCTTCTGGGTTTGTTACCGGTTCAGGGCCCCTAGTGATCCTTCACCCCTCATTATAGAAGGTGAATTTTTTGAAGAGGGTGCCATGGAGATGCCTGCAGAAACCACATGCTGCATCAAGAGATCCAGAATGAATTGAACTGAAGGGGGTTAAACACATTTATTCTGAATGTAAACTCTTATGCCAAAGGGGACTGACCCCTAATTGTTTTTTTTTTGTCAATGTGTCTATTAATTATTGTTTTTCTTTTCTTTTTTCCTTCCTTCCTTCCTTCCTTCCTTCCTTCCTTCCTTCCTTCCTTCCTTCCTTCCTTCCTTTCTCTTTCTTTCTTTCTTTCTTTCTTTCTTTCTTTCTTTCTTTCTTTCTTTTCTTTCTTTCCCCTCTTGTTCCCAGGTTGCTGTAATTTCCCCTTAGAAAGGGCAATGTTTTATACACTTTTAGTGGGAGAATCCTTAGAGATATATGTTGGTTATTTTAAATGATTCATTTGGGAGACTAGGCATGTTAATCTCCCAATATTCTCAATTGAGGAGATTATAACATGCTCATCTCCCAAAAGAATCACAGGGGGATTGTGAGAAGGGAGTTTGTATTTTGATTTGATCAATCAGGGATTTAGACTTCCCTTCCATTTGTTTTGAATTTGGGTCAATCAGCAACCAGGGAATAGATCCCACAGGCACTGACCCCCTTGGTGGTGCCAAGCTAATTGAGGAATTGTGATTGGTTCCTGGGGAGTGATGTAAGAGAGCTAGTGGGTATAGTAAGCATTTATAAAATGAGACCCAGCAGGGAGCTGGGATGGGGGATTATTTTCAGAGGCTGAGATTTGAAGACAGACACTGAGTTGTTAGGGTCTGGATTATTAAGCTAGGGAATTCTTCACCTCCTTTCTATATATCTCTTTTCTTTTTCTTTTTCTTACTAATGAATCTAGCTATTAACAGTCTTGTGACTTAACTTTGGAGACCACCCATTCTAACCATTACAAAACTAAATTATCTAATTCTTCAAAAAGGGGTGAATCAAAGAAAAAAAACCATAGAAACAATCACTGATTTCATTCAAGAGAATGACAATGAGGAGACATGTCAAAATTTATGGGATATAGCCAAAGCAGTACTTATAGGAAAATTTCTATCCTTGAATGCTGTTATACTCATATCCTGGGAAATGATGGATACCACCTTTGAATGACAGGGGAGGCAGTTGGAAGGCATAGAATATTCCCAGATGCCATGAGCCAGGGGCAAATGTCAGTTGGTCTGGCAGTATAAATAACCCTGACAGCCATTTGGAGGGGCTTTGGTCTTTGGTCTTTGCATTTTGGTCCCTTAGGTCTTTAGGTCTCTGAATCTTCCTAGCTCTTTAGGTCTCCGGGTCTCTGGGTGGTGAAGGGAGGCTGGGAGGTCTTGAAGAAGAGGGTAGGAATAATTAAAACATTTCCTGAAGACTGTGAGAGCTAGTCCATCACCAAACACTGATAGTGAAAAGCTGAGAGAATAACATCACCAATACAGCTGCATCAACAACAGTTCCTATTCTCTGGGTTGGCTGTGGCCAGGCTGGGCCAGAAAGGTAGTGGAGAATGAAGCTCTAGCTTCATTCAATAGCCTCCAGTCTTGATTGTCAACTATTTATAGATATTAGATTGACAAGGTCTCCAATCTCCATTCCTTATCCTGTTTATCCTTTCCCTGATTATAGATTATAGATAAAGAGAGTTTAACAAGTACCTTCCTGAGTGGTCTTTATATCATGACCCTTGGGGAAGGAGCTAATGCAGTCAGATACCAAACATGGTCCAAGGCGAATCAAGAGCCCTATAATAATTTATCCAACCACAGGTGGGACCTGAAAGGGTTATCCATCCACCTAACTTTTCAGGGTCTTCCCTGGGCAACTGTTAGAGAAAAGGGGAAATTACAACAACTATCAAAGGTGATAGGGGTTGGTGTTCCTCCATCATCTGCAACTAGGGAGAATTTATAGATACATTTACATCACTGTATACCTATAACTCCCTAGTACCCCTTTGCTTATAACAATGCTTATATCAATAAAATAGAGAAAAAGAAAACCAATGAATTGAGAATAAAACTAAACTAGAAAAGAACAAATTAAAAATCCCCAATTAAATACTAAATTGGAAATCCTAAAAATCAAAGGAGAAATGAATAAAATTTAAAGAGAACTATTAAACTAGTAAGACTAGCATTTGGTTTTTGAAAGAGTAAATAAAATAGAGCATTGGTTAATTTGATTAATAAAAATGAAGAAAATCAAATTACCAGTATCAAAAATGAAAAGAATGAATTTACCTCCAATGAAGAACAAATAAAAGTAATCATTAGAAACTATTTTACCCAATTATATGACAATAAATATGACAATCCAGGTGAAATGAATGAATATTTATAAAAATTCCCAGATTTAAAAAAAAGGAAACAGAATACTTAAATAATACCATCTAAAAAAAAGAAGAAAAGAAATTGAATTAGCCATTAGTGAACTCCCTAAGAAAAAATCCCCAGGGCCAGATGGATTCACAAGTGAATTATATTAATCTTTAAAGAACAATTAATACCAATACTATATAAACCATTTGGCAAAATGAGTAAAGGAGTCCTACCAAATTCTTTTTATGACATAAATATGGTGCTAATACTTAAGCTATAAAGACCAAAATCACAGAAAGAAAATTATAGACCAATTTCCTCAATGAATATTTATGCAAAAATCTTAAATAAAATACAAGCAAAGAGACTAAAGCAATACATCACAAGGATTATTCCATATAACCACATGGGACTTACACTAGGAATATAAGGCTGTTTTAATATTGGGGAAATTATGAGCATAATTGACCGTATCAATAATCAAATTAGCAGAAATCACATGATTATCTCAATAAATGCTGAAAAAAAACCTTCACAAAATACAGAACTCATTCCTATTAAAAACTCTAGAAAGCATAGGAATAAATGGGCTTTTCCTTAAAATAATAAGTGGTATCTACCTAAAACCATCAGCAATTATTATCTGAAATGTAGATAAGTTAAAGCCTTCCAAATAAGACCAGAAGTGAAGCAAGAATGCCCATTATCATTGTTAATATTTCATACTGTATTAGACATGTTAGCTTTAGCAATAAGAGAAGAAAACGAAATTAAAGGAGTTAAAATAGACAATGAGGAAACTAAACTATCACTCTTTGCAGATGACATGATGGTATGCTTAGACAATCCTAGAGAATTGATTAAAAAACTAGTTGAAATAATTAAGAACTTTAGTAAAGTTGTAGGATACAAAATAAATCCATGTAAGTCAGCAGCATTTCTATATATTTCCAACAAAGTCCAGCAACAAAAATTAGAAAGAGAAATTCCATTTTAAATCACTCTAGACAATATAAAATACTTGGGAATATATTTGCCAAGATAAACATAGGAATTATATGGACACATTACAAAATACTTTTCACACAAATAAAGTTAGATCTAAACAATTGGAACAATATTAATTGCTCATGGGTAGACTTAGCTAATATGATTCCACCTCAATTCATTTACTTATTCACTGCCATGCAAATTAAATTACCAAAAAACTAGAAAAAAATAGTAACAAAATTTATCTAGAAGAATAGATCAAGATTATCAAGGGAATTAATGAAAAAAAATGTGAAAGGTGGTGGACTAGCACCACCATATCTTAAATTGTACTATAAAAGAGTAAATGTCAAAACAGTCTGATACTGGTTAAGAAGTAGAATAGCAGCCTAAAGGACTTATGAGAAAGAATTCTATCCACATTGAGAGAAAGAACGATGAGAGTAGAAATGCAAAAGAAAAACATATGACTTTTCACTTATCACTATATATGTGTATATGATTTGGGGTTTGGGCTTTAAAAGATTGCTCTATAGCAATGATTCCCAAAGTGGGCGCTATTGCCCCTTGGTGGGTGCTGCAGTGATCCAGGGGGGTGGTGATGGCCATAGGTGCATTTATCTTTCCCATTAATTGCTATTAAAATTTAAAAAATCAATTTCCAGGGGGCTAAGTAATATTTTTTCTGGAAAGGTGGTGGTAGGCCAAAAAAGTTTGGGAACCACTGCTCTATAGCAAAAATGAATAATATGGGAATAGGTATCAAGTGATGACATTTGTACAACCCAGTGGAATTGCTTGTAGGCTTTGGAAGAGGGGGAGGGAAGAGGGGAGGGAAAGAAAATGAATAATGTAAACATGAAAAGATATTTTTAAAAAATATAAATAAATAAAAAGAAAAAAGAAATAGAATAGTTCAATGTAATAGATTAGGGACAAATGACCTTTACAATCTAGTGTTTGATAAATCTACAGATCCCAGTTTTGGGGATAAGAACTCACTATTTGACAAAAACTACTGGGAAAACTGGAAAAACAGTATGGCAAAAGTTAAGTATAGACCAATATCTCACACCCTATACCAAGATAAGATCACAATGGGTATACAATATAGACATAAAAGATGATATTATAAGTTAATTAGAGGAACATAGAATAGTTTTCCTGAAAGTCATATCTATGGAGAAGGGAAGAATTAATGACCAAACAAGAGATAGAGAACTTCACAAAATATAAAATAAATAATTTGGACTACATTAAATTTAAAAGATTTTAGACAAACAAAATCAATGTAATCAAGATTAAAAGAGGTGTAAAAGAATGCAATGCATAGATGTTGATCCAGTAATACCACTACCAAGTCTGTATCCCAAAGAGATGAAAAAGGGGGAAAAGGACCTTCTTATACAAAAATGTTTATAGTAGCTCTTTTTATGGTGACAAAGAATTAGAAACTGAAGAATGCCATAACATTCACCCTTTTTAACCCTAGCTTCGCGGACATAGAATTTTTATTGGGGGAGTTCTTTTCACCATCTGAAAAGGACAAATTTCCTTTGTCCTAAAGAAACTAAGACCAATCCTAACTTGACAGCATGGCCCACCATGCACCAGGACCTTGAGTTAACATCTCATGCAAACATGAGATACCTTTTACAATGCCAAATGGATCTCCTCAAGGCTATGCATTTACATACCAAAAGACCAAACTCCTGGTCAAAATTCAAGAAATTAAAGCAGGGGGAAGATGAATACCCCAGAAACTTTTTGGATGAATTTGATTGAGGTGGCTGAGACAGTCCTAGGCCTAAGAGACATCCAGTCACCCGAAACTGTGGACTATATTCAGAGACAGTTTAAGGGTGCACTCATGCCTATTCAACTATACTTTAGGCAGAGCTGCCCTCAATGGGAAACTCTATCCCTTGAGGACATTTGTCAACATGCATCATACATCCATGATTCTAGGGCCAAAGATCTAAAGGCTGCTAGAGAGTCTGACTCAGATAAGGATGCAGTGATCACAGACCTTAAAAAACAGCTTAAACAGGCCAAGAAAGATAAGGAGATCAAGGAGATTAAGAACTTTGCTCTCCAGGCCAGTAGGGGGCATAGTCAGTCTAGACAGCCAAACAACTTTAGAAACAAAATTTCCTCTAGGAGATGCTATCTTTGTGGGTCCCAAGGCCATCTTGTGAAAATGTGCCATTACAAACAACAAATCAACTTTGGGAAGGGAAAAAACAACATCTCTGACCAAAGGACTGTAGTGCTAGGAAGACCTTCTACAATTCTAGATGGTCTACCAAATCTGGAAGGGTAGAGGGTTCCAAGCATACTGATCAATGCTGTGATCACGCTTGCAAGAAGTTCAGTCAGTCTCCATCTTTAGATCAAATGGAAAGGTATCTGAAAGAAGGGTATATTCTGAAACATTTATGAAGCCAGGCCCTAATATTGACTGACAAAGCTGTTGACAAAGTTTCTCATATGCTGACACAAGACACGACGGAGTGCTTGTTCAAGACAAATACAAGAGGAACTTGCTGCAATGCAGAGGAAGAGTGTAGATGGTATGGGCCAGCCCAAGGGGCCTTTAGACAGGAGTAGAAGTTGGTATGTGTAACAGGGGTCCTGCACCTAAGCTGAATGAGAGGCAGATGAAACTCTCTCACTAGTGAAGTCAAGCCCCTTTAAGATCAGGATTCTGTGCCTCTGCCCTTGGGAGTTGGAAACAATTCTATTGGACACTTGGTGTAGTCAACAGGAAGGAGGCTGGCACTTCCTGAACCTAACTGTTTAATAAAATTTGCCAACTAGAGCTAATAGTTTGATCTGACTGCTGATGTTACTTGGCCTTTGGTAAAGGTAAAGGCAAAGACTTCAAAAATCTTTAAGCTTGAGGTTAAAGGGCTTATTGGTAATAATTTGGATCAGGTAAAAGGGAGTTGGAAAGTGGGTGAGGTAAGATAAGAAGTTGAATAAATTATATCACTAATTATTTTTAGGTAATACTGAAAGGTCTTCTTAAGGCGCAGCAGTATAAGAATGCCTTGAGGGCAATCTCGAGTCTGATACTCTTGGTTGCTGACCCAGGGCTGCCATGCCCTGGGCCAGATGGTGATGTCTTGATGGTAGAAATTATCTCTTGTTCATAATAAGGGTTGTTGGGTCTGCCAGTAAGCTGTTGAAATTGGCTATCTATGGTAATAGTTCCTACCTAACTAAAGAATCTACCCCAAAACCACCCTGGACCACCCAGGGGCCCACTTTTCCACCCTATTCCTCCCTAACCCTCAAGATCAGAGCCAGAAGAAGTCAGGGATCTAGGGACCCCCTTTATACCCTCATTTCAACTGTCATGCTGGCACTGGGCCTGGGTCCTCTCACAGGTTCTGCATTCTATATTGGCAACTGCCAGCTTGAAACCCATGAAAACATGGTAGGATTTTATCCATAACAGTTTGCCCATTTTCTTTAAGGAAATCTGCACCTTGCAGCATTTCTGCATTCTTACTTAACTAAAACTACATGCAGGAACCCCAATCCACTAGTGGCAAAAGGAATGAGCAGCAGCAAAAAAACTCTTGACCCTGGATAATTTCTATGGAGGAAAAGAACAAAATATAGAAGGAACAGCAGAGGGTGAGAAACAAGTAAACACATCCAAACTTTCCAAAAAAATGGAAATTGGTCACAAGCTCTTGAGGAACTCAAAAAGGAGTTCAAGAACCAAATAAGAAAGATAGAAGAAAAAAGGAGAGAAAAGTAGGGAAAAGGAATGAAAGTATTACAAAAAGAAAATAACAGCTTAAAAGACAAAATTGCCCATACAGAACAAGAGGCACAGAAATCAAATGAAGTAATAAGCACTTTGGAAACCAGAATTGACCTGCTAGAAGCCATGAAAAGCAGGATAGACCAAAGGGAAAAGGAAAATCAAAAGATCATAGCTGAAAATCAGTCATGAGCAAGGAGTAGCTTATAATCTCATGAAACAGCAAGAATTAATAAAGCAAAATCAAAAGAAGGAAAAAATAGAAACATGAAATATCTCATTGAAAAGACAACTGACCTGGAGATCCAGGAGAGACAATTTGAGAATTATTGATCTACCAGAAAGCCTTTAACAAGATAAAAGCCTTGACATCATATTATAAGAAATTATGCAAGAAAACTGCCCTGATACTCTTGAACAAGAGGGCAAAATAGACATTGAAAGAATCCATAGATCACTTCCTACATTAAATCCCCAAAAGACAACCCCCAGGAATGTTATAGCCAAATTCAAGAGCTTCCAGGCCAAGGAGAAAATATTGCAAGTGGCCAGATAGAGACAGTTCAGATATCAAGGAACCCCAGTCAAGATTACACAGGATCTGGCAGCCTCCACACTAAAGGACAATAAGGCTTGGTATATGATATTCAGGAAGGCAAGAGAATTGGGTCTACAAACAAGAATTACCTACCCATCAAAACTGGCTATATATTTTCAGGAGAAAGTATGGGCATTTAACAAAATAGATTTCCAATGTGAAATTACAATTTGAACCCTAGAACTACAATTCCCAGTACCTCACTTTCCTTCTCACATTACATGCTGACATAGGGATGATATAAGTTTTGTGTAGTTCTGCCTCTCTCTTTCTCTACCTATAATCATGGCTGGCTGAAGCAAGCTTTTTGGGAGAGGCTAGAGAACTAACTCACATGGTTTTATTTTGTTAGATAATTAGGTTTTTATTCCTTCTACTTTTTTATTCCTTTCCTTCAAGTGATTATTAAACTTAATAAAATATAATTCTTGGAGTACTGGACATTCATTTAAATCTTATATTTTTGGCAACACAAAGTCTGGACTTTAGGACCCTTACTAAGTAAGTAGATTAGTTTGAAAAAAATGTGTTTCTCTCCTTCCATGGCATTTTTGCCCCAACCCTCTAGGGAACTTGAGCTGCTATTGCTTACTTCTGTTCTCTCATAATTAGAGAAATGCAAATCAAAACAATGCTGAGGTATCACCTCACATCCAGCAGATTGACCAATATTACAGTAAAGGAAAATAATAAATATTTTATTTTAGAAATAAAATAAAATGGGGATATAGCAAAACAGGGACAATAATGCATTGCTGGTAGAGTTGTGAATTAATCCAGCCATTCTGGAAGGCAATTTAGAATTCTGTGCAAAGGGCTTTAACATAATGCTTACTCTTTGATCCAGCAATACCAGCTGGGTTTGTACTGTAAATTAACTTATAATGTTAGTGTATATATATATATATATATATATATATATATATATATATACAATGTAATTTTATACATATTAGAACAATAGAAGCACTGTTATCCAGATCAAGTACAACATGTCTCTTGATGTGGGTAAGGTACTAAACTGCTCTAAACTATTTCCATTAGGTATAGTTATGTACATGTGAAGTTGTTTAAATCTTCATGTAAAATTTGACCTACAAATGCTCTGTATCATGATTATACTCACCTACTCCATTTGGCCTTGTTCTTCAGTTGTTTATGTACTGTGTAGCATGCACTCTATAATGTTGGATGCAATGAGTATGTGCTAAAGATATGTTTTGTTTTTGTTTTTGTATTTGTTTTTAGACCCTTACCTTCTGCCTTGGAGCCAATACTATGTATTGGCTCCAAGGCAGAAGAGTGGTAAGGGTAGGCAATGGGGGTCAAGTGACTTGCCCAGGCTCACACAAGTAGGAAGTGTCTGAGGCCAGACTTGAACCTAGGACCTCCCATCTCTAGGCCTGGCTCTCAATCTACTGAGCTACCCAGCTGCCCCTCTGAAGATATGTTAAGCTGTGTTATGTTTCCACTCTATACAATTCAAACCTAATTTTCTTTGAAGATTATGGGATAGTCCTTTCTTCTTGTCCTGATGTAATAGTTCTTTGTGATGCTTGACAGTTCTGTCTCATCCTGTTGTCCTTGTTGCTTTTTCCTTAGGAATGTCTTGTGATATCTTGAAGCTTTTCATCTGGCCTTCATCTGTAATCAGCTTACCATGTTTTGTCTGCCATCTAGACTTGACTGGAGTTACTTGTCTCCTTCTTTTCTTCTGCAACTGTTGTTGCATAAGTGTGATTGTGTGGTTTGTGTTATTTTGTGTAGGGGAAAATTTTTTTTGAATTTTTTGTGGTGTGGTTTTTCTTGATGGTATCTATTGTAGTTTGAAATTGATGTTACTAATTGTTGTTTGCATTAGTTGGTGTATTGATTTATTATCGATTTATTGGTTTTGATGTTATAATGATTTTTTGATGTTTCCCTAAGATGGTTCATTCTATGGATATTCATGTTGCTGATGTTTCTGTTAGATGTTTAATCATGATTTAATTCTTCCATATCACTGCTTGGATGTATGTTTATGGTTTCTGTAGACTGCTTTTCAGATGTTATCTCTGCTGGGTCTGGATTTAGCTGTTGTTGAGTCACATCTTCTTTTGATGACTTAACATGTATGATATGGAATCATGGATCTTTTCCTTTGACCTTTATAGTTGTTGGAGTGGTTAATAGAATTTCATATGGGTCTGTCCATTTTGGGTCAAGAATGGACTTCCTGCTGAAATTTCTAATATATACTGAATCTCCCAGTTTGTAATTGTCCAATGAATAATCAAGAGGAACTTTTTCTTGTATTAAACCCAAACTATGGAATTCATCTAACCTCTCTTTTAGTGCCTTGATATATTCATAAAGCTTGCACTCAGCTCCTATGTGTGACAAGTAAGCTGTTTTCTGAGGTGCACTGCCTTGCCAAAGTGCATGTCCATATAGTAATTCAAATGGTGAGAGATGTGTTATGCTATTTGGTTGACTCCTTAGGTGAAATAAAGCTAAAGGTAATGCATCTGGCCATTTTAAGTGTGTTTCAGCACAGAGCTTACCAATCAGAGTCTTTGTTTGTTAAATCTCTCAACCTGTCCTGAACCTTGAGGTCTATACATGGAATGTAGATGTCATTTTATTCCTAGGGTTTCATAGACTTCCCCTAATATTTTTTTTTAATTTTTTTAAACCCTTACCTTCCATCTTGGAGTCAATACTGTGTATTGGCTCCAAGGCCCTAATATTTTTTTGAGCAAAGTAACTTCCAGAATCTGAGCCAATGTGAGATGGTATAGAGAATCTGGGTATTATCTCTTGAGGTAACATTTTTGCTACAAATGCAGCGTTGTTTTTTTCTGGCTGGGAAGACTTCAGGCCATTTAGTCAAATGATCTATTATAACTAAGGCATACTTGAACCCTTGGTATGAAGGCATTGAAATGTAATCTACTTGCAAATCTTCAAATGGAGTGTAGGCTAGTTGTCTCCCACCAAAGGTTTTATTTCTGGTTACTCCTTGGTTGAATTGCAAGCAAATTTTGCATTTCTTGCACACTCTTATTGCATGAGTTATAATGTCTTTAGTTATCCAGTGGCAACGGATGGAATCAATTAACCCATGTATACCATAGTGACCTTGTTGATATATAGCATTGCAGAGTGTTTAGTAGAGATTTTGGCAATATGGGCATTCCAGATGATGATGTCCAAATGTCATTCACCAATCGGGCACCAAGTTCTTTCTTCCATTCCTCCACTTCCTTTGGTGAATAAGCACTTTGCAAATCTGTTTCTTCCACCAAAGACAAGCTTAGGATGTAAGATAGTCCATATTTTTCTCTGAATTTGGCTGTAACATCCACCCTATGATTGCCTAGTGTCACTGTATCTACAAGTTTATGATGACTTCTGCAATGAACAATTGCCACTTGTTTAGGTAATTGAACAGCTTCCAGGAGATCACTAATCAATTTACCATATGTTATCTACTTTCTACTGCTTGTTATTAACCCATGGTGTCTCCAGATTTCTCCTGTGCTATGGACTACTCCAAAAGCATATTTAGAGTCTATATAAATGGTAACTGACTTGTCTTTTGCTAATTGGAGAGCCTTTGTGAGGCTTAAGATCTCTGCCCCTTAAGCACTGATGTTAGATGGTAATGCTGCATACCACAGTGTCTTATCTTGCGTGGTCATGGCTGAGCCCATGTATCTAGTGTCATCTACTGCATATGAAGATCCATCTGTAAACAGTGTAATGTCAGAATTATCCAGGGGAATATCAGTTAAATCGTCTCTGCTTTTCTGCACTATCTGTAGAGTGTCATCACAGCTGAGGATGCATTCACCTTGTAATGGTAGATCTAGTATTAAGGTAGGTGGGTTGAGATTCTTGCACCAGTGAAATGATAGATTCTTATCCCCTAGCAACATGATTTGGTATTGTCTGTGCAATGCAAAGGCTTACAAAATTGTATTCCTCAATGTAGTTTCAATTTGATGTGGGGGATACACTCTGAGATGTCCTCCTAATACCAAGTCTGAGGATTTTCTAATAAACAGAGCCACTGCTGCTATCACTTTAAGACACACAGGCATTCCACAGATTACCGGGTCCATGGTGGAACTATAATAAGCTATTGGCCTTAACTTGTCTCTCAGAGTTTGCAAGAGAATGCTAGAAGCTATACCTTTGTCTTCATGAACAAACAGGTGAAATGGTTTGTCATGGTTCAGAATGCCCAAGGCTGGGCTTGACAAAATCACAGGCTTGAGTTTCTTGATAGCATGCTGTGCTCATTCATTAGCTTTAATGTGACAATGGACCTAGTAAGTTCAGTCAAAGGTTTTGCAATTAAACTAAACCCTGGGACCCATTGTCAACAGTAGCTAGTTATTCTTATTATAGCAAGGACTTTTTTCTTTGTTTTTGGTATGCTTAGCTTCTGTATATCAGCTATTCTCTTCTGGGAGATTTTTCTTGAGCCTTTCTCTAGGATAAATCCTAAATACTCAACTCTATGTAGAACCCATTGCAGCTTTTATTTGGAGACTTTGTGGCCACACTTGCACAGTTCTCTTAGCAAGTGTGCGCTGTCTCTTTGGCATATTTTAGCTATTGGTGACATTAGGAACAAATTGTCCCCATAGTGAATTAACTTGCTGTGGGTAAAGGTCATTGATTCAAGGTCTCTCTGCAAGATCTGGCAAAATATCGTAGCTGACTCTGAGAAATCCTGTGGAAGATGCCTCCATAAGATTTGTTTTCCTTCCCAGAAGGCAAACAGCTTCAGGCTGTCTCTGTGCAGCAGAATGCTGTTGTGCTTGGTATCTCTGCAATGATGTTGGTAGGACTTGGAACTAAGTGACTCTTTTTTACAAAGTTATGGACAGACTTCAAATCCTAGACCAGACTCCACTGTTTTCTTGTTGGAATCAAGTTTTCCCTTCTTAATAGGCATTATGGGAGTGTTAAATTCTGAAAAACCATAAGTTAGAATACCCTGGCCCAGGACACTTTGGATGATAGGTCTTACTCCTTCTACAGCTTCTCTACTTAGTTTAAATTGAGGGATTTTAGGTGGAATACCTTCCTTGACTTTGATCTTGACAGGTTCAGCAGAAAGAATTCTCCCAACTTCCATGGAATTCTTTGACCAAATAGCTTCAGGGATGTTATCTGGGATGGTGTAGATAGCTCCCTTACACTGCTGATCTTCTCTCTCCTCTACCTGATCTAAAAATAGGATGGAAGATGCAGGGAAAGCTGACCTGATGGATCACACTGAATAGTTGCAATTAATTTGCATAAAATATCACAGCCAATCAAGCTACTTGGGCATTCTGGCATTAATAAAAATGAATGATCCATGGTTAATAGTACATTTTTAACCATCTTTGATCTTAATTTACAAACTTTTTTTTTCATGACCAGTAGCACCTGTTACAGTCAAGAACCCTGTTCTTTTACATCCCTTCAGTTCTGATGTAATTACAGATCTGCTAGCCCCTATATCGATCATGGCTTGATACATTTGAGCTCCAATTTGTATATTCAGCATAGGTTCTTTGCATTGGCTTTTCTGAGACAGCGGAATGATTGGGGCAGTGAATTCAGCAAAAGCAATGTTGGGCTGCTGCCAGCAGTATGACTCAAGTTGAGACTGATCCAAAGCAACCACTTTTTTCCTGTTACTTTGGGCTTCTGTTTTCACTCCTTTAAAGTCTGTTTTTAGGTCAAAGGGTTTGTGTGCTGTTTGATTGGATGTGTCCAGCTCACATCCTGGCATCAGATCTTTGATTTGACACTCTTGGTCTGAACTGCCACTGATTTGCTCTGCAGTTCCACACACTAACAAAAGTTTTTCTCCAGCTGGCTCACAGCAGCTGCTGTTGGTGGAATTCCATGGTTTCTCTGGTTTGAGTAGTGGAAGTGTTAGAATCTTGGCTACAGAGAGATTCTTTGTCTTGGGGGAAGGGAAAATGAGGTTCATATGAACTCATATCCTCATTCAAGTAATCTTGTCTTTGTAGCTTTTGATGTTACTAAACTTTATGTCAGTTTCAGGATAAGCAACACTGTTGTAACCAAGTGTTGGTAACTCCTTTCCACTACAGAAGATTCATTTAATTGCTTGATTGCTTGTTGATGCTGAGCATGATTACTGTTCCCAAGCTCAGCACAGAGTTCATTTACTGACTCAACTGGTGTTTTAGGATGGAATTCTTTTGTTATGGGGTTTAGATTTTATTTTTCTCCCCTGTTACAGCTATGTTCTATGTTGGTGTTTCCTTTCTTCCCTTGATAAACTATTGTGCTACTCTCTGAACATCCCATATCTTTGTTAGGTGTGTGTAATTTCACTGTTGGTTTACTAAGTGTTTCATTTATGGGAAGCTGTTCCAAGCTTTGAATGACATTCATTGACCTTATTAGGTTGCAGCTTGATTCTCTATCCAAGTCTTCTAATGCAAGTAAGCTTGACATGGATTCTTGAAGCAGTGATGATGACATGACTCCTTGATCTGGTTCATGCAAATTATTGCAATGACTAGTCTTCTCTCCATTAAAGTCTCATTGCCTCATGTCCATACATGCTTGCAATGGACATAAACTTTGACTAACTTTGCTGCATTTATCTTTTTTCTCATAGATTCTTTCTTTAATCTTAAGAATGTCTCTTTTCATTTGACTGTCTTCTGCAGTCTTGTCCCCATTAATTCCTAACAGCAAAATTTGATTATCTCTGGTACCTGGTCCATTATTTCTTATTATACCCAGCAGTCTTTATTCATCTTTCTTTTCTCTTTTTTGCAGTGATAATAATTTATCTATGATTCTTAATTAATCCTTTGGCCTCACTCCCTGCAATAGATAATGTTCCATTTTTGCAAGGCTTGGAGTTTCTGCATTTGTGCAGTGATTGTCACATTCATTTGAATTGGTGTTTCTATTGTTCTGCCATTTGTTATTATTCATTCTCTTGCTATTGTTGTTTGCAGAAGTAGGGGGCTTATTAAAATTAATTTGTGCCTTGATTCTACATGCTCTTACTAGGTGACCCAACCGACCACACCAAAAATATTTGCGACTAGAGTTGTTGTTGTTGCTGTTGTTGTAATATCTAGACTTTCTCTGGGATCTCTGTATTTGCAAAGTGAGGTTTTTGATCTCTTCAACCTCTTTTTGTTTTTTTGCTCTCTTAGCTCTTTAATTCAGCTATCACAGAGTCCCTATCATCATCAGTAGACTTAGTTTAATGTCTTTTGAATCATGGACATAGGAAGTTGTTTGCCTCATATCCTCAATGGATAGTTGTTCCCATTTTGGGCAATGTAGACGAAAATATGTTTGGATAGTGTTAAATTGGGTCAGATTGGCAATTATGAATATGGAGTCTCATTATCAGAGAAGCAGCAGGTTGGTTTCACAGGGGGAGGGGAAGGAGAGAGTAGAATTCTTCCTCCACCCCCACTGAGGAGCCATTAAACTGTAGTTCTTTGGATCAGTTATGGAGGCTATTTCAGCACACTAATTCAGGGCCTAGATGGTGAATTTATAAGGAATAATCCCACAGAAGTTAATAACTCTTTCTGTTTAAAATTATTCCTCACTCCCTAGGAATAGATGAGTTTAGGTTGTCTTCAAATCAGTTCACAGGCTCATAAGACAGAAGCTACACCAGATCTAGTTTGGAAGGAGCTCTTGGTTGGGTAAAGTATATTGATGGTGAGTATTCCCCAATTATATCTTCACACAGGCCCAATAGCAAATAAATAAAAGGATTTAATTATTTCAGGAAGGAAGGGTGGAGTAAAATGGGTTAGGGAAGGGAAGGGAGGTAAACTGACTAAAATCTTTCAATATACAGGATAGATGTACATTCTGGAATGTGTGGTGATCAACTTAACTCTTATCCCACTCCCTAAATATTCTTTCTCCTAACCTAATGTAACTAAATTGAAGGTGGAAAAGGTAATCTTGCTTGATGGTCTAAATAAAAGTTAGCAATGATGCTGCAGTAGATATTTTCTCTCAACTGAAAGCCGGTAATGAAACACTCTGCCCCTGGAGATCAGAGATGAGTGAACTAGCCCTTGAACCCACAAGGAGTGAGAACAAGTGTCCCACAGGAAGGGTGACCTGGATTTTTATACCCAGGTCTCCAATTGCCCTCAACTACCCCCTCTCCTAGAGTTCTGGGGGGCATTGTGGAATTCTGTGAGGCAGCTTTGACCCCTCTCAGGATCATGGATGCTACATTAGGGACAGCACAACCCTTCACAAACTGTCTCCTTATGTGCTAGACTGTCTCCTCAGCTTGTGCATCATGTAACACAAGTGTGGTTTCAGCAGCTTCCACAAGGTGGTCTAGGTAGATACTAGGATGTTCATCTACCCTTTGTGTTAATTTCTCAAACTTGGACCACTGGTGAGGTCATTTTGCATGTAACCTCATCACCTTCAACAGATCGTCCCTACATCAGAGAAGATAGTTCATATTTGCTGGAGAACTAAGCTCAAAGTCTCTATATTCCATTGGCCATGAAGTCAGATTGGGATTTGTCCTGGTCTCAGTAATAAATTTATCCTTCTCACTAGGGGAATAGAATTTAGCAAGAAGAAATTCCATGTCTTCAAACAAAGGATTTTAGAGTTTGCAGGCCCTTTTTAACTCCTTTACATTTTTATGTGGGTATAAAGAGAATTTGGGAAATCTTCTCTGAAGAATCTCCAAGTCATTCCCTGTGAAAGGCTTGTACCCCTTCACATGGAGCACCCCAGCATCATTTTGATAGACAGTTCTATCACATACAGGCAAAATATTCACAATATTCACTGCAGCTTTAGCCCCTTTCTCAGTGTTCCCAGCCTCTGTAATGCTCTCTTCCTTTGCTTTATCTGCTTTATCTTTCATTGCATCCTTTTGCTTTCAATTATCTCCAGCTGCATGATCATATTTGCATCTAGAGCTTGACCCTTTCTAACTTTTCTATAGATTTCAATGAGCTCACGCACTTGTTCCTTTAAAGCTGCAATTATTTGCTGGGTGTCAGTAGGAGTTCCACAGAGATCACTAATGATCTTTTTTTATCATCCATATTCCTTGACAGAATGACACAATCATTGACCCTACGCAGGTATGCAATAACTTCTGCTGTACTTACAGCAAACCACTTATAATTGTCATAAAATTCAATCATGCCCAATAGGTAGTTAGGGATGATCACTAACCAAAGTTGAAATGCACCAGCCCATACCATGTAAAACATTATGAAACTGCTGAGGAAGATGAAAACCATCCTCCCAGTTGCCATATTGATGTTGCTTTATTAGAAGAAGGTTCAAACTAAACTGGCTATGCCAAAAACTGTATAATCATTGAGGGAATCAGTAGAAATGATGTATTTGCTCAGAAGAGTAAAGCAAAAAGCCCCAGATGTTAGAAGAGCTTTAAGCCTCCCTTTGGTATCAACAGGAAGTCCATTAGTATAACTAGACTTCCTTTGAAACCCCCTCAACCAATCATAGTATCGTTCCTCAGGAAGACTAGCTTCCTGGTATCAACCGATGATCAATTGATGATAGGTGAATCAGTGTTATTAAAGTATTGATGAAAGGTCAATAACATATCTGAATGCTAATATTAGCAATGGTAATTAGTCACAGCTTCAGAGGATGAAACTGGACACTCCTCTGTCCCTTCAAGTTCCCCTAAAACTTGTTTGAGTCTGCCTTATTGTCAGGTCAACCAACAAAATGTCAGTAGATGGTTTTAGTTTTATAACAAGGATTTTACTTGAGTTATTCAAATAATCAGGGAATCTGAAGGAAGGGAAGAGGGTTTTAGGAATCCCTAAATGGAATCTATTACTAGCTCAAAGTATATAATCTAACAGTTTCAGAATGTTGAGGCTGGGCTGAGCCAGGCCCACCAGTCTGCTGTAATTGACACTGCTTGCCTATAAATGGATTAAGTTGCAGCTTCATTGAAGAGAATTAGTTGGATAAATTTTCTGTAATAGTTTGTTAAATGATGTCAATTGACCCTAAAGTTCAGTAATTAATCTTGTAACTTCAAGGTATGCTGGTTGATTCCTGGCTTAATCAGTAAATTGAGGAGAGAAAGGTTTGTCCTACCCACCTGGATCCCTGGCTCCAGACTGAGTCCCTGGGCTGAGTTTTTCTCTCCCTTATATAGGGCACAGCCCAAATGATGATTGGTCTCATGCCCTGGCATGGCATCAGGAATTTCCCAAGATTCCAAGTGTCCAACTGGCAGCCTTGCCCCCAGACATGGCTTCTTGTAAAACCTGCAAAACTTAACTTACAGTACCCCAAAGAGATGATAAGGAAAATACTTGTACAAAAATATTCATAGCTGCACTCTTTGTGGTAGCAAAAAATTGGAAAATGAGGGGGTGTCCCTCGATTGGGAAATGGCTGAACAAATTATGGTATATGATGGTGATGGAATACTATTGTGCTATAAGGATTGATGATCTGGAAGCTTTCCATATGAACTGGGAGAACCTCAATGAACTGATACAGAGTGAAATGAGCAGAACCAGAAGAACATTGTACACAGAAAGTAAAACACTGTAGAAAAATCCAATGTAATGGACTTTGCTACTAGTAGCAATGCAACAAGCCAGGACACTCCTGAAGGACTTATGTAAAAGAATGCTATCCACATTGAGAGAAAGAACTATGGGAGTAGAAATGCAAAAGCAAAACATATGATATCACTTGTTAAATGTATATATGAGTATGTGATTTGGGGTTTAGGTCTTAAGAAAAATTGCTCCTTAGCAATAATGTATAATATGGAAATAGGTATCAAGTGACAACATTTGTACAACTTAGTGGAACTGCTTGTCCCTCTGGGAGTTGGGAGGGAAGAGGGGAGAGAAAGAAAATGAATCATGCAAACATGGAAAAATATTTTTTAAAAAAACCTCCATGAACTGATGCAGAGTGAAATAAGCAGAACCAGGAGAACATTGTACACAGTAACATCAATATTGTGGTATGAGCAAATGTGATGAACTTAGCTACTCTCAGCAATACAATAATCCAATATAATTCAGAGGGACTTCAACAAAGAATGCTATCCATCTCCAGAAAAAGAACTCCATGAGTCAAAATGCAAATCAAAGCATACAATTTTTCATTTTATTTCCATTTTTGTTTTGGGGTTTTGTTTTTATATGATTATTTTCTTATGGAAATGAATAATAGGGAAATATGTTTTATATCCTAGATTAAATTGCTTGCCAGCTCTGGGAGGGGAGAGGGAAGGAATGGAGGGAGACAATATGGATCATATAACTTTGGAAAATTATGTGGAAATTTGTTACTACATGCAATTGGTAAAAAATAGAATATCTTTATTATAAAAAATCCTAATAAAGTAGAAAATTAAAACATGGCCTCCAGAGAATTTTAATTGTAATAAGTGGTGACCTACAAATATGAAATCTAAATTCCTTTTCTTTTTTTGCCTTTTCCTAAGTCCCCCCGCCCTCCCCCTGAATGTTTTAATTGTATTGTAGAAAGTTTTTAAGTCTTGTGTTCAAGAGAAGCTCAGACTGTCAAGAAGGGAATTTGGGTAAGATTTATGATGTTGTACCTTTTGTGTGTGTATTTCTTATGAACTAGTCTCCTCTGTGTTTGTTTGTGTGCTTGCCAATAATATTGTGGGGTTTTTTTGACTAGAGAGGGAAGAATGGGTAAAGTCAGAAAAATTAAAGGAAAACCTACAGTAAAGTCAGCAAGGGAATAAAAACACCATAGTCAGAAAGGTAAAAGGTAAAAAAGGAGAACAACAATGTTAGTTTAGTTTTAAGAATACAGGAGCAAGAGAAAATTGGCCTTCAATTTTTTTTAGTCTTCATTAAAAAAAATACAAACTAAACTCTGGATAGGCAGTTCAGCCAAACCATATGACCTCTCAAGAGAGACTTGGGAAAGATATTAAGAACCCTTAGAAAAAGGGGACTTCTAGGGGCAGCTGGGTAGCTCAGTGGATTGAGAGTCAGGTCTAGAGACAGGAGGTCCTAGGTTCAAATCTGACCTCAGACACTTCCCAGCTGTGTGATCCTGGGCAAGTCACTTGACCCCCATTGCCCACCCTTACCATTCTTCCACCTAGGAGTCAATACACAGAAGTTAAGGGTTTAAAAAATGTAAAAAAAAAAGGGGCGGGGGACTTCTGGTGTTAGTAACTCAAAGGTAAAGCAGTTTCTGGTTTTGTTTTGCTTTTTTTATTAAATGGGAAATTCACTCAGTAAGAACCCCATTCCATGAGGATCTCCTTTACATAGGCTGTTTATTTCATGGTGTAAAAAGTAATTTGGGAAATGTATCAAAAACTACATTTCCCGTGATCCAACATGGNTAGAAAGCACCTAAGATTGGTTATTTACTTGGCTCACTTCCCTAAAAAGCTGATGATAAGTCAGATCAGAGAGAGACAATTTCCTTATGTCCTGGCCCTGAATGGGTAATTGCACACTGTTGAATTCACTTTAACTAGACCTTCATTCAAAGGTCTAAGTTTATTTTCCCTACATTTTTTGCACATTTTACATTTCACAAGTTAATTTTTTCTTTTTTCTTGAATTTTATTCTTTTTATTTTGCCAATTGAATTCATATAAACCCCCAGGACTCAGCCACTCATCCTTAGCTGACCTGAGGTACCCTTTTTTTTTAGAAAAAAAGGTGTGTTTAAGAATTACCTCACGGGGATATCTGTTAAGTTTTTTAAAATTCGATAATGTAAAAATATATGTATATTTATTTAACTCTTTTAGGAGTAATTTCACGGGGAATTATATAAAATCTTAGAAGAAAATGTATGTTTTGTAATCTATAATGTAAGGTTTAAATTCTTTTGAGAATAATTTCAGGATAAGGATCTTGCCATCTCCCCAAAATCCAGACAACGAACTTGTTTTGGTGAAGACACCATGAAGATGTCTGAAAAGCCTTCACTGTACCATGAAGACCAAACTTTGAACTTTGGGGTGCAGTTGATTGAACTATGGGGAGTTGAAATTGAGTTGTATGTATTGTTTTAAATTGTACACTGTTATGCCAGTGGGGGACAGCCCCCCAAATTGGTTTTTTGTCAATGCGTCTAATTTTAACCATTTGTTCATCTATTTCTTTTATCCCCAAAATTCCTGAAAAATTTAGAAGTTGTCTATTTTTACAGGTCCAGCGAAGAAAAAAGGACTAACCTTTTTTTTTGCCGGACCTCACGGGGAATTGTAAAAAGTAATTTGGGAAATGTATCAAAAACTACATTTCCCGTGATCCAACATGGTCCAACTGGTTTCCGTTTCCGACGTCTTGGACGCAGGGGAGCGCTTAAATCTCGTGGGTTAGGAGAGAGTGGTCTCTTCTTTGGCGAGTAGGCGCTTGGCTAGGAGGCAGTATGGAGGCGGCAGTTTTGAATGCTTACAAGCGCGTGGTCTAATGATTTTATCTATCAACATGGCTTTAATTAAAATACTAATTTATATTATTATCGCAGCCTTTATCATTTTTCATATTAATAATGGGAACAAGGTCTATTGCCAAAAGAGCTGGGAATGACAAAAAAGGAAGCCATTAGCTTATGTAAGAAATGGTTGAAAACCATGACTACACTAACTAGGGACTTCCTTTGCCCTCATTTTGGAGCTTTTGTCTTTAAGTCACTGAAAAAGTTAAAATCAGCTATTGGGGATAGAGTCCCAAAGAGTTAGATTGTTAGTATCTTTGGGCAACCCTATTCGATCATTCCACAAAGGTTCAACCAAATAGCCTAATCCCTAACCAGTCTTTCCTTACTTTTTCATTTTTTCCCCTCCCACAGCAATCTCTGCCTTTTTTTTCTGGCCTCCCTTCACCCCTTTGATTTGCCTGTTCTCCCCCCTTTCCCTTTTCTGAGACTCCTGGAGGCTTCCTCTCCCTTTTCAGCCTCTTCACAACCTGCCACCACTTTCTTTTTTTCTTCCTCCCCCATGCATTCTTTTTGGCTATTCCCAGGCTCCTCCTCTTTTTTTCTTTCAACTTCGTGGTCCCTCCTATTTTATTTCCTCCCTGAAACCTCTCCCATCTCCATTTCTCTCCTTTCCTCCAGGTCAGCCTCCAGCTCCTCCCCTATCTAAATCAGATCATGCACCCCATCTCTCAGTTTCTGTCCCAGCCCTACCTATCTACCTCTTACACATCTCCTCCTTTCTGCTCCACACAGACTTTGCTTAGACGTGGAGGAGCTCTGTACCCTGAGACCTTGGAATTCCCCATGGTGAGTGTAAAGACTAAATTGTCCTGAACTTCCCTTAAGGAACTTCCCTTTCAAAAGAGACTCTGTAACTGAAGCTTTTGCTTTATATACCTCCTGGGCCTTCGGGCCTCAGCCCTCAGCTCAAGGCTTGCCCTTTTTCCATTTGAGGACTAGTTAGATCTGCTTGGGTTAAACCAGGGACTAAGCGAATTATTTAGTTTGTCAGGTCAATTATCTTACCTTATCCTCTCTCTAAATTTCTTAATTTCTCTCTCTCTTCTCATTTGTAAATAAATTTCCATAAAAGTCATTTTGACTTGAGGTCATTCTTAATTGGGAATTGATAATAATTCAATTCCCTGGCAGCCAAACCTTTTAATATTTACCCAATCGAAACCCCTTTTCACCCTTTACAGTGAGCATGATAAAGGAATATTTGCAAGACATGGGAACATGTTCTGTACAAGACAAAGAGGTGAGGCATTAAGTGCTGTGAGTGAGAAACAGTTGGTAATCTATCTATATTTACCAAGCACCCACTGAGTCCCAGGCCCTGTACTGTGTGTTTAGAATTCAGGGAGGTGCTATTTAAAAGTATCTTACAAACTTCCTGTGGACATGTGGGGAACTTTGAGACTACATTTCCCGTGATCCAATGGGTTTCCAGCTTCTGATGTGATTACGTCAGAGAACGGGAACCAACGTTGAGTGCAACTTAAATTCAGAGGGCGGGCTTGAGACGGGCCTCTTTGCTACCCGAGCGGGCTCGTTGTTGTATGAGAGAGACAAGATGGCAGGAGATAGGTACTGGCGGGCATTTTGAATAGATTTCTTACAGGCTCATTGTTGATTTATCTCTATCAGCATGGCTTTAATTAAAATACTATTTTCCCTTATAATATCAGCCTTCATCATTTTTAAAAATAACAGTACTAAGTGCTGGATTTACAAAGAAAGGTCCAAGACAGGCCCTGCTCTCCTGAAGCTTATAGGCTAATGGGGAAGACATAATACAAAGAACTACAAAACCAAGAAGACCACTGTAGTAGGTGAATGTAGTGGGTAATTGAGTGAGGGAAGTCATTTAATGGATCTGTAAAGGTAGGCAAAGGATTTTAAATGTCATGTAAAGGAATTTATAGTGATCCTTGAAGCAATAGAGGCCCTGAAGAATTTAATGAGTAGAGGAATAGCCTGGTCAGATCCACATTTTAGAAAAATATCTTTGGCAGCTATGTGGAAGATAGATTATGGTGGGGAGTAACTTGGGGCAAGGAATTTTTCTTAGGTGAAAACAACAAGCCAACATGATAGAGTAAAGAGAATCAGGTCTGCCCAGCTCTTCCCTAGATAACTTGGTACCAGACCAAGTTCAAGGTAAGATCAGAATCATTTGTCCAGGCCAAGTAGGATCCAAAACTGTGCATTTGAGGACAAAGACGCCCCCAATCTGTACAGACAGGCATAATATTGTTCAGGAAGCAGGAAAATGTCTTCATACCCTAGAAGTGGGTGACAGAGCTAATGAAGACTGAGGAAGAGATCAGGACAGGGAGTGGACAGGGTTTGAGCTTGCAGATTGGACAATGAAGAGGAAAAGAAGGCAGTCAGCAATTGTGTGACTCCAATCCTGGGACAGGGTCTCAGATCTAGCTCTTAGCCCAGAATGAATCTCTCTACTGAATTACCAAAAAAGGAAATGAGGTCAAGGGGGAGTCTGCTATTCTGTCACTAGTATAGTTAGAGCTGGCAAAAAGTGACATGGGCAACTGTGAAGATGGGATTAACTCTCCCCTAGTATATTTATTTGTTTGTTTGTTTGTTTGTTTTAAAACCCTTACCTTCCTTCTTGGAGTGAATACTGTGTATTGGCTCCAAGTCAGAAGAGTGGTAAGGGTAGGTAATGGGGGTCAAGTGACTTGCCCAGGGTCACACAGCTGGGAAGTGACTGAGGCCAGATTTGAACCTAGGACCTCCTGTCTCTAGGCCTGGCTCCCAATCCACTGAGCTACCCAGCTACCCAGCTGTCCTACCCCAGTATACTTTTAGTTAAACAAATCAAGAACTTAAAAGTACCCCTACTTGACACTAAGCAAGACAGTTCACAAGTCACTTATTAGAGTAAGCTTACACCTCCATTCCCCTGGGCAATGCTAGGCAAATTGAAAGACTGTGATTGTTTCCCGTAAAATGGGGGAGCAACAGGAAATAATATCAAGAAAACTGCTTTAAAAAGGCTAGCTGGAGGATTCAGACATTCACTCTGCATTGGTGAGCCAGACTAGAGGAGGAGACTCTTTCCCTGGATCCTGTGGTGGCTTGCTGGGTGAGTGGCTGAGATTCTTGCCTTGGCTTTGGAGGAGGCTGCATTGGTGGAACTCTGGCTGAAGACACTACCTGAATCTCCGGGTGAAGATAACCAAGCCCTGTCAGGGCTGAGCCAGACACTGAAGCAGCAATTAGGGTGGTAGGCTAGACAATTCTCTACCTTTTTTTTTTTTCCACTTTCACTCTTTCTACCTCCTTGTAAATAAAGCTGCTAAAAGTAATTTTGACTTAAGCTATAGTATTTTAAAATCGGTGACCACAATATTACTTTAGAAGTCTCATATTTAGCATAAAACCTAAATTTCAACTCATATACAACCTAAGGGGGGTGTTTAAAGAAGCCTAATGAAGAACTTTGAAGGAGGCTAAATAAGCACTTGTCAGATGTCATAGATAAAATTCATGCTCCAAGTGGGACTAAATATCATCCAGGCCCCTAATTTATGCTTCTATGATTCTAACAATCATTCTGAAAAAACTTCACTAAGTCCTATTATTCTCTCATGATATCACTGTATCTTTCTTTTGTGAGTCAAATTTCTAAGAGAAAAAATTGATTTAGACTTGTTGCCTCACTTCACAGCCTGGCTTTCAAACTCATCTTTCAGCATAAGCTGCTCTCTCCAAAGTAACCAACAATCACTTAATGGATATATCTGATGGTCATTTCTTGGGACTCATCCTTCTTGACTTTTCTGATGCATGTGACACTGCATTTGATCACTGTCTCCTCATTCTCAGTTCTCCACCCCTTTGTATGACTGTCTTTTCTTAGTTTCTTTTGCTAGAACATCAAACATATCATATTCCTTAACTCTAGCACCCTTGAAAGCCAAGGCTCTGAACTATTTTTACTATCCTCTCCGTTTTTCTAAACTTATACATAGCAACAAACACAAACATTTCCATATATACAAAAAGAAGAAAAAAGGAATTTAAAAAATAAAATTAAAATCTCTATTATGTATTTAAAACATAATAAATTCAACACGTTATTTCCAAAGCTGTCCAATTCATTTTTCTCAGTCTGAATGTCCTTTTAGTCCCTTCTGAGGATTCAAAAAAAAAGTTTTTATGATGATCATTTTTTTCCTTTTCTTTTGGTATTTATATTACTATTCTACTTCTCAATTACCCTCCCTCCAAAAACTTCCTTTTGTAACAAACAAGCATAGTCAAGAAAACAAATCCTCACTAGCCATATGTTCTATTCCTCTACTTCACCATTTGTCAAGGGTTGGGAAGCATGCCCTCTAAGATAGTGAGGTTAAATTCAGATAGAAATGAGGGACACTAAACCTTGCATAAAGATGCCTGTGAGTGCATACTGATTTTAAAAAATCACTGGTTAACATCATATTTTTATTGTATTTATATTTAATTTGTTAAATACTTCTCAATTATACTTTAACCTGGTTCTAGAGCATTTGAGAGTGTTGCCAGTTGCATGTAGCCAATGTTTGATACCTCTGCTCTAAGAAATAATAACATGGACAATTTCAGAGAAAACTGGAAAGACATATATCAACTGATACATAGTGAAGTGAGGAGATGCAGTAGAACAATTTATATAGTAATAATAAAATTGTAAAGAAAAACAACTTTGAAAGGTTTGAGAGCCAGGATCAATGAAATGACCAATTATTCTAGAGATATGATGATGAAGCATACTATCCATCTCTTGACAGAGAAATGATTAACTCAAAATGTAGAATAATATTTAGACACAGCAAATGTGGACATTTGCATTTTTGTTAGGAAGGCTTCATAGTATGACAAACAAAAAAAAAGGGAAAAGAGGTTTATTGAGATTTTTTAATGTAGAGAAGTGAAGTAAAGTCAGAAAGAACAGTCAGACAGGTTATTTTTTAAAGCTGTATAGATTGAACTCATTATCTACTTTAAGAGAAAAATATGTTATACATAACAGATGTCTGCAGTTTTGTGTATGATTCTATTTTTCTGTTACATTATGTATATGGAAATGCCCATTTTATCTGGCATTTGTTAAGTTCAGAACAAAAATAAAATTAAGAAAGAAACCTGGTTGTCTTTGAAATTTCTTATAGTCAACATATCCAGAATTTAAGTTGATTTCTTTCTTTTAAAAATTGCTTAATTTTTCAATTTATAAGCATTTTTCTCTTTGTTTTTCCTCATTGGAAAAAAATTAAAACCATTGTAACAAATATGAATAGTTAAACAAAATAAATTCTAGCATTAACCATGTGCAAAAATGCATATCTCATTCTATATTTCAATTATATCCTGACTTCCCTATCAGGAAATAGGGAGTATGCTTCATTATCAGACACCTGGAGTTGTCTGTTCATTGCATTAATCAGAGTTCTCAAGTCTTTCAGAGCTTTTTCTTTTAAATTTTCATTGTATAAATTGTTCTTCTAGTTTTGCTCACTTCACTCGATATCAATTCATACAAGTTTTCCCAGGATTTTTTATTTTGAAATTGACTTTTTTTCTCATTTCTTATGGTACAATAGTATTCCATTGTATTCAGATATCATAATTCAGCCATTCCCCAAATGATGACTACACTGTTTAGTTTCCAGTTCTTTGCCTCCACAAAAGAGCTGTTATAAATATTTTTGTACATATTCTGCTCTTTCTTTGATCTGTTTGATGTATAAGTAGGGGCATTGCTGGGTCAAACAGTATGTATAGGTTAATGACTTTGGGCATAGTTTCGAATTGCTTTCTGAAATGGAAGGTTCATTCAACAGTGCAGTAACTTTCTTTTTTTCTTTCCTGTAGTCTCTCCAACATTTTTCACTTTCCTATTTTTGCTAGTCTTATAGGAGATGGAACATAAAAGTTGTTTTAGTTTACATTTCTTTAATTGTAGTAAAATGGAGAGAGGTTTTTGTGGTGGTAAGTAGTTTGGGATTGGTGAAATTATTATATGATTTACTAAATCTAATCTAATCTAATATCCTACTCCTTTAAAGACTAGTTCATGATTTATATGCGGTTTTTGACACTGACATATATCTACATCTATATGTGTGTATCTATATCTATAAACTAGTATGATGGGTTATTTGACTAGATCAAGTCTTCAAAGTGGGAGTTGTGTTCTTCCAGTGGCCTATGAGATGATTCATGGGGGTGCCTGAACAACCAATCAGAATATCCTATCAGATATTTGTCCCTAACAAAACTCCTACTGCTTCTTCCACTTATCACCAAACACTTCACAACTATGCTCCCATCTTGAACATGCATATCCTAGATAAAATTCCTTACTATCTCTGGGAGGGGGAGGGGAAGAAGAGAAGGAGAGAATTTGGAAATCAAAATTTTGGAAAATGAATATTAAAAATTGTTATTACAGGGGTCAGCTTGGTGGCTCAGTAGATTGAGAGCCAGGCCTAGAGACAGGAGGTCCTAGGTTCAAATTTGACCTCTGACACTTCCTAGCTGTGTGACCATGGACAAGTCACTTGACCCCATTGCCTAGCCCTTACCACTCTTCTGCCTTGGAGCCAATACACAGTATTGACTCTAAGACAGAAGATAAGGGTTTAAAAATTAAACAAATAAATAAATAAAATTGTTATTACAAGTAATTGGGAAAAAATAAAATATTATATTAAAAAAGCTATGCCCTATCTGCCACTATATATGTATACACCTCAACTCTGACAGCAAGTTAGACTTCCTTCTTTCTCTTTTAAATACTAGTAGAATATTCCTTTAATTATCCCTTCTCTTTTCTCTCTTCAAACCCTATAAAGAAAATCAATCCATTCCCACAACTTTCTCTTTTTCCCTTGATACTCCTTGAAGATATTAAGGTTAAGGACTCTCCTTTTTTCTTCCCCTATTAGGATGTTAGCAGTAAATCCTTGCAATTGCCCAAATAATATTTCCCTTTTGAGATTCCTTTGTATTCTAGTGTTTGAATTTCAAAATTTCTATTAACCTGAAGCCTTTATGTCAGAAACAATAAAAAAAGATAGACACTATCTTGTGTCTCTTGGAATCTGTATTCTAAGACCTCTCCTTTACAGAAGACTTTGCAAGGCCTTGTGTTATCTTGGTTTGTGGTTCCTTTATACTTGACCTACTTCTTTATGTGTATCTGAAGCTCTAGATTTTGACCATGACAATTCAGGGACTTTTCTTATTAGTGGATTCTATCTTGACTTTGTCCCATGGTTCTAATGACTTGAGCAGTTTTCATTTGTGATTTCTTGAAATATAATGCGTAGTTCTTATTTTTGTCATGGTTTTCAAGAAGTGCAATAATTCTTAAATTTTCTCTTGACTGATTTTCCAGGTCAGTTGTCATTTATCTTACATTATCTTGTATTTTTTCAATATTATGATTTTGGTCAAATATTTCTTGGGGTCTCATAGAGTCATTGACTTCTGTTTGGTCTATTCTAGTTTTCAGGGATCCTATTTTTTAGGTAAGTTATATAATTTCCTCTTTTAAACTATTCTTTTTTCAATTCTTTCCTTGAGAGTTCTTATTTCATTTAAAAAATATTTTAGGGGGCAGCTGGGTGGCTCAGTGGATTGAGAGCCAAGCCTAGAGACAGAAAGTCCTAGGTTCAAATCTGACTTCAGACACTTCCTAGTTGTGTGACCCTGGACAAGGCACTTGACCCCCGTTGCCTACCTCTTCCCACTCTTCTGCCTTGAAACCAATATGTAGTATTGATTCCAAGACGGAAGGTAAGGATTTTAGGGAAAAAAATCTACTTTATTTTTTATTTTTTAATAAACGGCATCAGGGCAGCTAGATGGCTCAGTAGATTGAGAGTCATGCCTAGAAATGTCAGTTTTTTGGTTCAAATCTGGCCTTAGACATTTCCTAGTTGTTTGACCTTGGGCAAATCATTTACCCCCATTGCCTAGCCCTTACTGTTCTTCTGCCTTAGAACCTATACTATGTATTGATTCTAAGACAGAAGGTAAGTTTAAAAAAAAAAACAGTGCATAGTGTTGGACTTGAGTCAGGAAGAACTGGTTTTGAAAACTGCCTTGGTCAAGTACTACCTGTGTGACTCTAGGCAAATTGCTTTACCCCTCAGATTGTTTCTACACCATAACAGAGATTAAGCTAGATGGTTCTTAAGGTCTATTCCAATCTATGATCCTACGGACTCTCCCTCTAAATGTAGCCTTCTTCCAAACTTCCTTATTTCTGTACTTCTAGTTACCCAGGTATAGACCTAGGTACTGGTAGCCTTGGTTTTATCTTTGAAACTTCACTCTTCCTCATCTTGCCATTTCTGCTTCTGAAACACCTATCAAATACATTTCTTTTTGCTCACCTAACCTTCAACTTACCTGAGGTCTTCATCTCCCTTCTCATTCATTATTCTGAGAGTTTCTTAATTAGTATTTCTCAAATATCTCTCCCCTCCAAACCATCCTCCACATAGTTACCAAAGGTATGACTTTCCAAAAGCACAGACTAACTCCTGTTACTCAAAACATTCTAGTAGTTCCCTATTGATTCTAGACTCAATCATAAATGAGTCTGATTGGTATTTCAAGAAAATCACGACCTGATCCCAGCCTAGCTTTTCAGTCTTTTTAGCTATTATTCCATTTCTTGTACTTTGTTGTCAGGAGTGTTATCACTCTTCATCTTCTGTATCTTTGCACTATCTTCCAATTCTAGAAGGTACTTCCTTCTCAACTTTCTCTCCTAAAACATCGTGTTTTCTTCAAAATTCAGTTCAAGTATTACCTTGTAAATGAAGCCTTTTCTGATCCCCCCAGCTCCTAGTCTTTCCTGAAATAATTTTGTATATAGTTAGGATATGATGATTTATATACAAGCTACCTTCCCTAATCTAATGTAAATTACTTGAGGGTAAGGGAGTGTTTTAATTTTGTTTTTATATACCCAGTGCCTACTCTAGTGCCTGGCATATATTAAGTCATTTATAAGTGTTGATTGATTTATCATGGTAGGAAATTTTCAAATCAGTGAGACCAAATGTTTTTTTGAGTGGGTAAATATTTAAGGGATTTATTTGCTAGGTTTCAATATCTACAAATTTAGTTTGATCCTCTAACTTATGAAATGAGCCAAATGGAAGAATAAGGTACGTATGTGGAAAAAAAAAGATATGACACATGCAATACACTGCAAAAACAAAAACATCAATCAAGTCTCACATAGTGTTTCATATCCATAGTCATCAATTTCTGCAAAGAAGGGAAGGCAGTCATTTTCACATAATAATAGCATTTTTATAAAATTAAAAAAATTTCAAAATGATTCATGCTCTCTCATGTTATCCTCACAATGCCCTGTGCATAAGGGGTTATTCTGATTTTTTCAGATGAGGATCAATCTGAGAGCAGTTAAATGACTTGCCTAGAATCTGGACTTGGGTATTCCTGACTCAAAATTTTGACCTCTGTAATCTCTAGTAGTGAGAGTGCACCCCAGAATGCAAGGCTTCTGGGTAGCCATTAACTTAGAAGCAACAAGACACTTAGCCTTTCCCCTTAACACGAACCCAATCCATTCTTCTCCCCAAGATATCAGATGTCCTGCCAGGAAACTACTGTTGCAAGAATTCCATGAAAAACCTAGGTAGGGAGTCACACATATTGACATATTGATCTATTGCCTATAGAAACCCCTGTTGAGAATCAATGAAGTAGTTCAAATCCATTATCCTTATCTTGTAAATCATTACTTATCATTTTCTCTGTATGAAGCTTACTTAATTCTTTT
The DNA here is from genome assembly GCF_016433145.1 of Gracilinanus agilis. Classification (NCBI taxonomy): domain Eukaryota; kingdom Metazoa; phylum Chordata; class Mammalia; order Didelphimorphia; family Didelphidae; genus Gracilinanus; species Gracilinanus agilis. The sequence continues at coordinate 114,220,059 of NC_058131.1, read as the reverse complement.
ACCTATGTCATTTACCCTATAAATTGTAGACCCCAACCCATTAAACTTTGTCACTGCTCAAAGAGACTTATCATATGGTCCTTTGTCAGCACAGACCCTCCTGTAATCCCAGGATACATCCTTCGCACTCCAGCTCAAGTGACCCATGCAGCTTTTTCCAGAGCTGGATTCTGACATAAATGGCACCCAACCCCTGGCATGGTGTAAGTCCACAGCCAGCATTGTGCAGAATTTCTCGGGTACGAAGGACTCTTCTCTTTCTGTCAGACAGAAAGGATTTTTAGGGAGCGAGAATAGGATTTTACAGACAGGAGTAAAACTATGAGATCTATAAAAATATTTCCTCTATATCCAACACTACCTTTAGACTAGGTCCCTTTAAGAGATCAGAGGGCTGAAAATCAGAAAGGAGATTTAAAACTACTCATAGATGAGGCATTCTCTCAGAAATGGAAAAATTAAAAATGATCAAAAACTTTTCCCTTTACCCCTCATCCCCTAGAAGCAGCTGGCAACTCCACATTTTTTTCCAGTCAGAAAAACTGGTCCTGCCCATAGTCCTTTAAGAGAGATTCCATAGAGTAATAACCAAACATTTTTTTAAAAGTCTTAATGACTTTTTAAAAACTGCTAGGAGATATAGTTGAGCAGCCCCCCCCCCAATTTCTCAGAAGAAAAGTGTTTTTGTTTTAGGAAATCTATTAGAGCATGAAAAGTAATTTAGAACTAAGCTTTGTCAAATGTCTGTCCCGCTTACAAAAAGTTACCCCCTTTTCTGACTAACTCTTGAAATGTAAAAAAGCCTGTTCAAATTAACCTTTACAATTCCAATTTTCTTATCCCCCAAGCATTTTTTAATTTCCTCTTCCTTCATTAATAATAAGTCTCCTTTCCCCCACAGATTTCTTTAGTAGTGCAGTTATGATTTGTAACAATTGATCTTTATGCCAGGATGAAAAGAAGAATCTAGTCTACCATTTTATGTTCTATGTTGTCAGGGTATGCATGAAATACCTGCTATATATGTATGTTCTGTCTGTGTTATCAGTTTATGTTCTATGTTCCATGATTTGTTTGTATTGTCTATATGTTGTCTGTCTGTGCACACAATGGAAGGGTTACATTTGGGGAAGAATAAACCACTTTCTGCCTTCTTCAGTTTGAACCAGAGAAAATGGAGGAGACAGACAGAAGCCATTTGGGAAATTCAAACAATTATGGATTTTTGGATCTCCTAAACTCCAAGATAATTTAATTGGTTACACATAAAGGACAAATATACAAAATCGTCAGATATCTCTTCTCTCCCCTCCCCTCCTCACTGGCCACAGGAGGAGAGGGTAGAGATGATGAAGACAAGAAAGGGATGATTTGATCCCATAATTACAAGATACCAACAAAGAACAAAGAAAAAAATATGTTCTGCATTTTTCTCCCCCCTTTTTTCTTGGGTGGGCCCTTTCAGGAAGGGAGGGAGAAGAGATTAGAAGTTTATATAACCTTATGTATATAACTTTAAGGATTTGTTAAGGATTTGAATAGGTACTGATGGTACAGTGTTAAGTTTATTCATTGTGATAATTGGTCACCAGTTAAAAAACAGAATTTCAGCAAAATTCAAGAATGTATAAAAACTTACAGTGAAAATCTTCTTTGACTTGCAATATATAATGATTCCAGATTTGAAGGACTAGACTAACCAAAAATGCTTGTCAAACTGAATTTGAGAATTGCAAAAAATGAGTACAAAGCATATAAGAATTTAATATCAACTTATTAAAAGATGTGATATAACATGAAAAAGATTTTGTATGATCTAAATTTTGGGTAGACAAATGAACATGTACAAATTGTCCCTTGAAAATATGTACTATTATATTAAGCAACATGTAAAAATATAATTAACAATAGTTTCAAAAATTAGAAATATAAAAATGATATATGCATTAAGAATTTGGTACATTACAAATTGGAAATTTGAACAGTATTGTACTTGATTAAGATACAAAAATTACTTTAAAAGTATGTGCAATGTATTAGAAGAAATTTGTGATCTAATGATCAACATGCAATTTGTTAAACACTGACTCAGACAGCTACAGTAACCACCGAGGCGTGTACTTGCTTAAGAAACTTAAGCCAACTCGAGCTCTATAAAGTAAATATGAAAAAGAAGCTAATATCAACTTCCTAACATTCATAATATTGTTCAAAAAATGCAAGTTTCCATAATTCACCACAATTGGAATGCAAATTTAAAATAAAAGAGGGAGAAACTGCAGATATTAATAATAAATGGTAAAAAATATAAAACATCAAAAAGAATTGGTTTAAATTAAACATTTTAGGTTTACTTAAGAAAATGAAAAAGAAATATAGAGAAAAAGAGACAGTTAATACAAAGAAAAATTGTTTAGAAATTTCCTTAAGTTTTCTAAATTTTCAAAAATTTCCCAAATTGCCATTTTATTAAATTTCAAAGTTAGAAAATGATGACACATCTTATACAAAATTTGTTTCAATTTAAGTGGTTATCTTTATTTCAAGAAATAGTTCAAAAGGCAAAAATTAACATCTATTGAATCTTAGTAAAAGGATATTTGAGTAAACTGGAATTGAGATCAAAATGTAAAAATTAAAGATATTAAGGAAAAAAGAAGTTCAAATATTATTAATCTGTTATTGGTAAATGCCATTGAAGATTAAAATACACATTTTCAATGTATAATTATGTGTAAAAATGAAGCATGTATGCAGCTATATTGTAAAGAAAATTTATTTTTCATCTGAATTCAATAGGAATTTGCACTGATATGCAAACATGATTAGAATATGCATTTAATCAAATATGCATTTGATTAGAAAAATTTAACCAGCCCAGAAATCATATAGGATTTGGAATAAAGATTGTTGGTTATAGACAATTAAATGACAAATTTATTAACACCTTCCTCACAGTAAATTTAAAACCTAAGGTGTTAATTAGCAGCCTCATTGAATTTTGATCTGGTATGGAAAATAATACTGCAACATAAGCAGTCACAAGCTTTGGAGTTTTGACAAAATTGTTATATACTGTATGTTACCAAAACATGTATTTAGTGCAAATATTATCCTGAATAAACTGAAAATATGTGTTTAAATATAAACTATGTGTAGAAGCAATTTGTTAGAAATTGATCATGTTTACTTGCAATGATATATAATTTATACTGTAAACAAAAATTTTAAAGTAAATTGGTCATAACAGTGATGGGCAAACTATGGCCAGTGGCCAGATGTGGCCCCCTGAAATATTCTATCCAGTAGTTCGACATTATTCCTAATTTGTCGAATACAATGAGTAGGATACAATACAATGAAACTTTGAAAAAGTTGCCTTAGAAACAGACCGACAGATCAGCATTTCCTTTCCTTTGTCCCCCTCTTTAAAAAGTTTGCCCCTCACTGGGTTATACCAATGTACAAAAAATATGTTTTATATTAAGATAATGCTGATTCTCTTCCAAGTTACTGACCAGCCCCTGTACCAGCCATCATTAATCAAGTTAATGGTAATGGAAATTTAACTCACAACCCAATTGTTAACCCCTTTTCTATATGAATAGGGAAGAATTGCCAGATAGCTATTGTTAGTAAGTATTGAATCTTGGAAAAAACTGGAAAATTATTAGAAAGAAAAATTGGTTATCATGACCTGCAAAATCAAAACTTTTTACTGTATATGTAAATCTTGGAAACTTTTCAGCTCTAAGATGCTACTAGTGAGATCTATTGTTTAAGGTAAGAGCCATTGGAATTGCAGATAATATTAATTTTTAGTTTCGAATTCAGGTATAGTTGTCTGATAGATCATTGAATTTTATCTACCATTCAAAAGACATGACTTATTAATAACCTTGACTTTTACCTGAAGTCAAACAGTGTTTAATCCTTTCCCAGCCTTTTCCTTTTAAAGTGAAATGTTATAATCAAAGCAAAGTTAAATAATTGAAGCCCTAGAAATTTGAATGTGTATAGTGATCAAATATGTTCCACTACTTACTTAAGAGGCTGTATCCCACTCCCAATTTTTGTTTTAATTGGATTTACAATGGATCTCTAGTGAGCTAATTCACTTGTATAATCACTGAACATGAGTTGGAATAACCTATGTACAAAAACAAAAAAATAAACACCCCCCCCCCCGAAATATAATATGGGGGTCGAGGTTTTGTTTTTATTTACACAGAAAATGAACACCTACAGCAGAGAACCTTTCAGGAACAGCTGAATATAAAAAAATCCAGATAAACACCTTGAAGCCCCAAGCCACCAAAGCCCATGATTTGGAGACAAGCCAAAAAGAACAGTTCACATGGCAGAACAATCCCTGGAGGTGGCAAGCCTCCTTAAGACTGATCAATCTTAAGTATTAACCCCAGCCCAATTATTATTATTATTATTGTGGTTCAGCTACCTTGAAAAATGTAATTTATAATGATGTACAGACTTATATTCTGATATTAGCTATAACTATCTCTATGTCAAATGTATGTTTTCAAAATCCATTTCTCCTTCTCTTAACTCAATCTAACCTCACACTTATTCCACCAGAAGATAGCAAAGCATAATAAATCTACACTTAGCAAGATTTGGCACAAACATCTTATACCAAATGCTTGCAGATTTGATTAGGAAGAAAAGATACATACCAGACCCTAATATATTACCCCATAATAGAACATATTCCTTAGCAGCATAATAGCATGGATACTTAGAAATTAAACAAATTTGACTTATAAGTAAAGGAGAAGTCAATATTTGGTTGGCTTATGGAACCAAGAATTGGATGCTAACAGAATCAGGCCTAATAAGAGTAGCTCTCTTAAGCTGTGATAGGAGATGCTTGTGATAAAGGCAAAAGGACCTTGAGTCTCAACAAAAGCCATAGCAAGTCTAACAGTCCAATTAAGGCTATGCAAAAAAAACTTAGAGGAGATGCTTTGTCCTGGACAGTCTTAGTAACCCTAGGATTGGACCACCTGACTTGAAGCAAAAGACCCGAGTGGAAGTCATCTTAGCTTCTACGCTAAAGCTGTGAAGAAATGTCTGCCTATGACAAAACACTGTGTTCAACACACATAGCATATTCTGAGATACACTCTGAAAAAAGGCCCTAGTAAAATGAAATTTTAAAAGCTCCATTTCCAAGCACATAGAACTTTAGCAAAATAGAATTTAGCTTTTTAGCCATATACAATCCATACAAACCATACACTCCCTTAACCTTGCCTTCATTTGTTTAATTTAAATAAAAAAGGAGCAGATGTAGCCCTGGGTAGTGAGGGTATACCACAGAATGCAAGGCTTTTGGGTAGCCATTAACTTAGAAGAGCAAAACACAGCCTTTCCCCTTAGCATGAACCCAATCCATTCTTCTTCCCAAGATACCAGATTTTCCTTCCGGGAAACTACTGGTGCAAGAATTCCATGAAAAACCTAGGTAGGGAATCACACATTGACATACTGATCTACTGCCTATAGAAACTCCTGTTGAGAATCACTGAAGTAGTTAAAATTCATTATCTTTATCTTGTAAATCATTACTTTTCATTGTCTCTGTATGAAGCTTACTTAATCCTTTTACCTATGTCATTTACCCTATAAATTGTAGACCCCAACCTATTAAACTTTGTCACTGCTCAAAAAGATTTGTCTACATGGTCCTTTGTCAGCACAGACCCTCCTGTAATCCCAGGATACATCCCTCACACTCCAGCTCAAGTGACCCATGCAGCTATTTCCCGAGCTGGACTCTTATAGATTCACTGTACTACCTAACTCATATCTCTTCTTCAGGATCAAGCTTGATTATTGTAATTTCACAGCAGTTGTAACATTTTTTTTCCATTTTTGTAGTGACCACTGTAAATTTATTTCATGGTTTTGTTTACTTAATTTCATCTCAATGTTTATGCCTCTCTGTATTCATATTCATTTCTTATGGTAGAGTAATATATTCCATTATATTTATGTACCACAATCTATTTTATCATTCCTCAACTGATGAACACCTGCTTTATTTCTGGTCCTTGCTACTACAAAATAGTACTCCTCCAGCAGGTGATAGTTTCGATGACTTTGAATCATTCCTGTTTATTATACACTTCCAAAAATGGTAGAGGAAAATATGACAAGGGAAGGCTCCATAGTATCCCAGCAGAAAAGGATATGAAAGAGGTTTAGTATAGAAAATTGCTCATCCCTTGTGATGCAACTCTATTACAAGCATTTCTAAGCTTCTAGAAGAGGGCTTACACAGGAAAGTAGCATTATGTTGAAGGAGAACATTATTTTTTTGCACTGATGAAGGAGGGATTGGGTAGAAGAAGAGGGAGGCATTCTCCAGCCTTCCCTCCTCCCTTCACAGATATTTCTTTACTACTTTGTAACCAATTAGAATTTTTCTCTCCACTATCTCATGAAGAATAAATAGCATGTTGTTGAGGAAAAGATGTTTATTTCAGTTTTTGCTCCACTGTTTAAAAAAAAGTTTTTCAAAGCATTGTTATAAAATTTTTAGTGTATACTGGACATTTCTTATCTACTTTCTTGGGATAAATGTCAAGTTGTGAAATCTATGCATTGAAGGATGTGAACAGTTTGTGAAATCTATGCATTGAAGGATGTGAACAGTTTAGTCACTGCTTTTACATAATTCCAAACTGTTTTCCAGAATGGTTGGACCATTTTAAAGTGCTACCAACAATACAAATGTAGGTGTCCCTTTCAGTGATCCCTCCAATGTTAACTATTCTCATTTTAATGTATCCCTATTAAAGCTTTCATATATGCACACTGAAAAAACTTGGAAACACAATTTTCTAAGATGTTGACAATTCTTCTAAATTAAAAATTTTAGTGGGTTTTGAACCTGCTTGTTAAAAAGATAACACTTCTTTATTAGTTTGCAAGAATAACTGATTGATATTAGAGAAGATAAGGGCAGCTAGATAGCAGAGTAATTAGAGTCCCAGGACTGTAGACTAGGAACATGAGGAGTTCATATCCAACCTCGGTTACTATTTGTGTGGTCCTAGACAAGTCACTTAACCCTGTTTGCCTGAGTTCTTCACTTGTATTATGAACTGATGAAGGAAAAGGCAAATCACTCCAGGATCTTTACCTAGAAAATGCCAAATAGGGTTATGAAAAGTTGGACATAACTAAAATGACTGAACAACAATAACCAAGGAAGACTGACATTTAAAAGCTGAATTACAATTAAAAAAAACCCTTTGCATAACTGGTGAAAAGGATTGAAAAATGAGTGTCATGAGTAAGTTAGTAAATACAACCAACAATGTACTTTCATTTAGAGCTACATAACTTTCTGAAATTTTTTTCAGGTATAAGATCTTTCATTCTTTGTACTTAGCCACCACATCTCTGTTCCTATAGGTCCTTTCTCCCACTGTTGAGCTGTTAGGAAGAATCTCAGATCAGCCCTCCCTCATTCTCTGGATTTATCTATCATGATCTGGCCTGGTTTCATTGCTGACTTTCACACCATTAGAATATAAGCACTTTGAGGGCAAAGACACACTCTCTCTCTCTCTCTCTCTCTCTCTCTCTCTATATATATATATATACATATATATATATATATTAATATATATGCTTGTATTTGTATCCCATGCTTAGCACAGAATAAGCACTAAATAAATTTTTACTGACTGACTGATAATAAAATATCAAAATTAACTGCATTTACTTCCATGTACATAATTTATGGGGCAGCTAGGTGGCACAGTGGATAGAATGCCACCTGGTTTACAGTCAGGAAGAAACCTCTTCCTACATTCAGATGGGCTTCATAAATTTACTACTTGTGTGACACTAAGCAGTGTTTACCTCAGTTTCCTCAACTATAAAATGAGCTGGAGAAGGAAATGAAAAACCACTCTAATATCTGCCAAGAAAACCTCAAATGTGGTCATCAAGAGTTAAGCATGATTAAAAAACTAAATGACAACAATAATGTAATTTATAAATAAATTTTTTGTGGAGTTCATGCTCAAAAAAATTTTTTTTACTGATAGGGTGTATGACCAAAAAATTTTGGTGATCTTAGATCACAACCCATTTGCCCTCTTATAAGAATTATTTCTTTTTGTCTCTTCAGAACTTAATTCCTGAGACCTTTCTAGGCTCCCTGAAATGGCTGTTTCTGTAAAATTTTACAAGATCAGTAAGATCATGGATCCTACCTAACCTTTCTCTGAACTCTCTGAAATCTCCTCACAGAAAATCTTGGGTTCTGTTTCTGGCTGTCCTTACAGAATCCTCAAATGAAGTTCTTACTGTGTCCCAAAGTTCTCACCATTTCTGCTGCAATATCCTGTTCTTCATTTGTAAGAATGTCCAGAATGGCAACTCTCTTGCCACTTCAGCACTTTTTAAAGCCTGAAATGATCATTAAGGCAAAACAGTAAATTATTAATTGCTCTGCTTTTGACTGAGAGCTTCAGCAGATAACTAGAAAACTGCAGTCCTCCTTCATTTCTATATCATGTCTCCATGTCTGGCACACTCCTCTCACAATAATGGACCCTGGAGAAGTAGGCTCAGCCTTACAATGATTGCTGCAAAGTATTCACCCTACCAAGTTCATTTCTGAATACAGTCCAGACCCCGCATGAGGGGCTCTTCCACTGCCTCGGGACATGATGTCTTGGCTATTGTCATCCCACTTCCTCACTACTTTTGTTCTCTCTCAGAAAGACAGTCAGGTATAAAAGAGATAGGATGTCACACATCATCTCTCCCCTCCTCTTCCCCCCATGGGAATTTGTATACATAAGCAGTTAAAAAACATATGGAGTTGAAGTCTAACTATGATTCTTGCAAGTGTTAAAATTAATAGTTTGGCAAATCTTTTATATATAAAAGAGGTGAAAGTAGAGAAAAACAAAAGGATAGGAAAAAAAAACATTAACCTATATAACTAAATATTGTTCCAGTGCTTAATTCATCCAGGACTTGTTAACCTTCAATCAGAATTAAACTATCTCCAGAAAACAGGAAAGGAAAACCAGTTATACACTCATCCAAGACAACGGTTGGAGCTGAAGGTGACTCCTGAGGCCTACTTTCTTCTTTTGAGTCGACCTTCTTGAAGCTGACTTCCTTCTTGGAGTGATTCTCTTCTTGGAGTTCACTCTCTCCTTCTTTCAGTGACTCTCTTCTTGGAGTTCACTCTCTACTAGCCTCCTTCACCAGACTTCCTTCATGGCGTTTATGGTGGTTTTCTGTCCCCGCTCCTTTTCATGGGAGCCAATCACAATTTCCAAATTGTCTGAATTTTCACCTTTGGAACCAAACCTTTCTGAGTGTGTGAACTCTTAAGTTTCTGGCTTGTTCTCACCTAGCATCAAGTAAGGTGTGAACTCACTAAGTGGTTTGTGAGCTCCTCAACTCTTAAAATTCTGGCTTGTTCTCACTGTAATAGGAAATAGACTTTAAAAGTAGGAAAACAGACTTAGCAGACAGACTAAGGGAAAAAGCCTTGGCTGTCAGCCAGGGACATTCTAAATAGAATGAAGGGAAAAACTGTTTGCTCTTGAGGACTCTGGTCAAGCTGGGAAAGGGAGAGGGTGTGGATGCCTTTACCTGCCCAGTGAGGAGCTCAAAGAGTGTGGAGTTACCACTGAGTAAGAAGACCTGCCAGGGAAGATCAAGTGAGCAAGAAGATTTAGCTGGGGTGGTGGACATCCCAGTCTGAGACAAGCTCCTTGATTAGCATTTCCTGGATTTACCTTTCTGTGGACCCATTTCCTGTGCCATCAAGAGAAGCTGAAGAAGACCCATTTTGTGAGAGACCCATTTTTCCTTCTAGTCTGTAATAGTCTGATAGTGCAGTGTAGGCTTTAACCCATTCTCCCAGCTCCTGTGTGGTCCCTAGTGTTTAGATTCAGTATACCTTTCCCCATTAACCCTGACTCTCAATTATTATTAAAACCTTGTGTTTATAATTCTTTTGTCCTTGGACTACCCTGTTACTTGCTGGTTTCACAGACTCCCTGGCTAGGTGGAGGGAGCAATGTGACAGTTAAGGCCCAACAGTCACTCCTGTCAATTGCTATTTCCCAAACTGCCAAACCCAATTTCCCCAGCTTAAGTCCCCACCTATTGTCCATTCCTGTCTCCTACTCACCCTTCTGAACCCAGATAAATATTTAATTTAACCCCCTGTTTTTCCCCCATAAGATCACCTAGCATCAAAAAAGGTGTGAACTCACAGAGAACCAAGAATTCCCTTTCAGGTTCCTAAAGTATTTTTTCCTTTTTACAGCATTACTTGTGCCCAATTGAATCATTAGAAATAAATAGTAATCAGGTTGGACAAATTTTGGAATATTCTCAAACCTATCAATCACTCAAATTTGGGTGACTAATAGGAAAGTACAAAATAGAGGAGAACTTCAGTGAAAGATAATGAGCTCTGTTTTAGATATTTTGAGTTGGAGGTGACAGTTTGGGGCATATAGCATACATCTCTCTATTGTTATAAGGAAGAGAGGATTTGAGCAGGTGAAACATGGTCTGCAAGGAATACATGCAGATGCAGGGAAAAGATTCTAGAATGCAGGAGAAGAGGGTGAGACAGTTGACTGGGGTTTGAGCTGGGTCTTTTCTCTGGTTTGACCTGGAGGGACTTACTGCTTATCATTGGTAGCTATTTTTACTTTGACTTCCCATCCTACCTGTTACCTGTTGGAGCCTTGCTGTTGTTAGCTGTATCCACCTGTAATCCTGACCATCTGACCTTCCGATTTGTAAGATCAGGTCTGGTTCCTTTCTGGATCCAGGACCTTTTCCCTTTTCCCTACCCTGTCTAACTGTCCAAGAAGACTACCTGAAATACCATCAAAAGGGGGTTTGATTTAGTGCAGCTTTAGCTAGAGTAGAACTAGGGATTTTTAGTTCAGAGAGGCTAGGCTTAGTGTAGGAAATTACTTTGAAGACTTCCTATGAGGAATCAACTTTAGATTTGAGATTTGAGTTAGAGGTATAAGTATTAGGATTACCCAAATTCCTTCAACCCTTCCCTTTTTAATTAAATCAACTTTTATTTACTGTTTTAGTGGTCTGTGTGTGTTAACTCAGGATAGGCTCTACTTGAACTGGGGTCTGTTAGCCCACAGGCAACCTACTGACACTAACCTAATTCAATCTCAACCCCCAAACCCCTCTCCTTTTTACAGTGGCAAGCCATATGGTTTGAACCTGATAACATCTAAGGTTTTACTGTGGGTTCATATTTAGTTTCAGACCCTGAGTTATGAGTCCCAGCTGCTCAGAACCCTGAGTTGACAGGCTGTAGAATTTTCCTAGTACTTGCTGAAGGCTTGTCAATCAGAGGAGTTGTCCAGCACTAGTGGATGCTGGAGGCTTGTCAGTCAAAGTCAGTACCTGAGAGGAGCTGTCCCTTCAGCACCTTAGCTCTGCAGCAGAGGTTTTTTAAAAGTGGTTGCAAATTTCACAGAGGTATTTTTGTTCCCTGATTATTCCTGTTTAATAGTTACAATGGTAATGTGGATAATGGATGTACTGTATGGTTATTTAATGCTGATGCCTTATGTGTTCTTTACGGCAATACCTGGATATATGTATGGATTATTGAGTTGGGAAATGTTGAGACTGGTAATGAGATTGACAATACAAAGGGTATGTTCACACATACCTGTTGCTTTTTTGCTGTTGTATATAAATATAAATGGATTTTTGTTGTTGGTTTAAATAAGATCAAAATTATTTTTACTTGGATATTCAGGGATTCTGAGATGAAGCAGATGATGATGTTGTTGCAAAGAAAGATAGCTAGGATGGAAAAATGTTATTATGAAACTTGTTAATATCAATGTTAATGGGAAAAATACTGGTTTTGATTTTTAAAAAAGCTGAGATGATTTTTAAAAAAGGTATTGGGCAAGTAGCAAAGGGAAGTGATGCAATGCTAAAGAATCCTACTAGGTGGAAATGGAAATTGAGGCAATGGATACAACACCTGCTTTGTTGTTTCCTTTGAGGGACTTGCCTTTTGTTAACTCCAGACAGGGGGATTATTCATCTGAAATCCCATAAGAAATTTTCATTGGCTGAATTAGACTTGATAAAAAAAAGAGAACCTGTAAGTATTTTGATGAACCCCATAATATGATCTGGGAGTTCAAGAGGGCAATAAAGATATTTGATCCAGATTTTGCTGATTTCTTTCTTCTAATGGAGGAACTTTTAACTAGAAGAGAGAGAGGGAAGAGTTCATTGAGCAAACCTGAAATAATCCTCCTTTGACACCATGGCCAGAAAATTATGAAGAGCTTGATTTGAATTCTGTCTACAATTATAAATGAGTGTTAAAGTAAGCTAGAGAGTCTATTCTTGAGATAATGAAGAGAAATGCTAGAAAACCTGATGCATGGTCAAAATTTGAATGCATAAAGACATTGGAGAGTCACCAGTGGCATTTCTTGATAAACTGATGGATGTGGCCAAATTGCAATTGAGTCTCAATGTGTTATCTGAAGACACAATTGCATATATAAGAAAGCTGTTTGTTAAGAATGCTTGTTCTGAAGTGAGGATTTTTTAGAAACAACTGTCCTGATTGGGAGACAATGAGTCAGGAGGAATTAAAAAAAAAAGGCATGTTATGCATTTTCAGTGGACAAAGATAAGAGTTCAGATGAAAAGGATTCTATTATTGAGGATTTGAAAAAGCAATTACAAGATGCTAATAAAAAAGTGAAAGATAGTGAAATCAAAGAAATAAAAGCAGTAGCTGCATTATGATCAGTATAGCCTAGAAATCAAATTGTCACTAGGGAAAGTAGGTCAGTTCCAAGATGTTATCTATATAATTGTGTGGGACATCTTGTAAGGGATTGTCGGTATAAGGGACAGTTCTCTAGATAACTAGAAGGAATGGATTTAATAATTTAATAATAATACAGAATTCATATGGGTGGAATAGTAATCATTTTAATAATGGAAATAGAAATCAAAATCAAGGAGAGGTTAATGCAAATGGGTGTCCCAATGCTTGCTGCCAAGGGGTTTGAGCACCTGATCTGAATACTATACAAGATTGGGTAAATTTTGGAGAAAGGCCAAAGTATAGTCAGGTAGTCCAGAAGGGAGATCAGAACAAAGGTGTATGTTCATTATGAAGGTGTACCTCGAATTCTTAAGAGTTGGGTAAATCAATGCAAAAATGAATCTAAGGTTAATGATATTGAATATAATGAAGATAATGTAAATGCATGTGAATAATGTAATTAAAACAAATGGAAATGTAATTAATGTTAATGAATGTGTGGAAAAAGAAAATTTTGATGTAAAAATAGTTGAAAATTCTAATGATTGTGTAATAATGGAAAATAATGAAGAATGTAAACAGAGAGAGAAAATGTGATTGTAAAAGTGAACGATGAAACTAATGTAGAAGTTAAGGGGACCAATGAGAGTAGTGGTAAATCATAAGAAGGTGATAAAGATGTGAAATCCTGGAAAAGTCATGCAATTCAAGCAGATGTGTGTGTTTTGATGGACAGGAGATGACTGAGATTTGCACTGATGTTACTTTGTTAGCTCCAGTGTTGGAAACATTCCAACCACCAAATAGCATGGAACCACATGTGCCTGTGACTATTGGAGACCAGATTTATGATCTTCTGGTTGACACGGGAGCAAGTAAATCAGTGTTGCAAACTCCTCCTGAGAATTGTAGAGTTACTGATAAAATGGAATTAGTAGGAGCTACTGGAAAACCTCAGAGTAGCAAAATTGCAACCAAAGATGATTACTTTAAGTCCATTATCTGTAGAGCATGCATTTCTTTATATGCCAGATTGCCCAATGAATCTCTTAGGAAGAGATCTGTTGTGTAAACTGAGGGCTATAATCCATTGTACTCAAACTGGAGAAATTTCTTTACATCTTCCAGAAGTATCTTTGATAGCCCTTCCAATGCTTTTCTTAGATTCAGTGAGTACAGAGGGTGACTCAGGTTCAGTTTTTCCAATACCTGATGATATCCCTAAGGATCTCTGGTCAAAGTGTTCTACAGATGTGGAGTTGTTGAAATCAGCTATTCTAGTCAGGGTGAGGACTAAGGAAGGAACAGTTCCTTGTGTACCTCAATATCCCCTGACTATAGAAGCAATTGCAGGAATTAGACCAATCATAGAATCTCTAATCCAACAGGGGATCATAATACCTTGCTTTTCAGAATTTAATATTCCTATTCTTCCTATTAAAAAAACCAAAGCTAGAAGAGAATGGCAGACCTGTACATCATTTTATCCAAGATTTAAGGGCTGTCAATGATTATGTGATCAAAACTCGTCCTGTTGTACCAAATCCAGCTGCTATAATTTCTTCCATTCCAAGCGAGGAAAGATATTTCATTGTGTTAGATTTATGCTCAGCTTTTTTTCTCAATTCCAATTCATGAGGATTCCAAAAAGATCTTTGCTTTTACATGGGAAAAGACACAGTGGACCTGGACTCATTTGCCTCGAGAGTTCTCAGATTCCCTGAGTCAATTTTCACAAATTTTTAAGTAGAGATCTAAAAAGTATATAATTCAAAGAGAGTAAACTGGTGCATTTTGTGGATGATATTCTCTTTGTGTCTCCAAATGCAAAAGTGTGTCTTAGAGATAGCAGGTTCTTTTGTTGGATTTGTACCAGTGTGGGCATAAGATCTCTAAGGCAAAATTACAGTGGGTTTTGCTTAGAGTGCAATATCTAGGTTTTGTGTTATCAGAGAGTTCAAGGAGTATCACACAGAAAAGAATAGCTGATATCCAAAAACTGACAGCTCCAAAGACCAAAAAGCAGCTCAGAGCTCTTCTTGGAACAACTGGGTTCTGTAGACAGTAGATACCTGGTTACAGTGAGATAACAAAATATCTTACTGATTTGACCAGGAACATAGAACCTAAACCTCTGAAACTTAAGCCTGAACATATGCAAACCTTAGCAAAGCTTAAGGAAGCCATTTTATCTGCTTCTGCTTTGGGTATCCCAGACTATTCAGTCATTCCAAATATTTGTTAGAGACTAAGGGAATTGCTTCTGGGGTATTAACACAGACTTTGGGACAAAGCTATCATCCTATTGGGAATTATAATTGTCAGGATGATCCCATAGCTGCAGGTACAATACCTTGTCTAAAGGGTGTAGCTTCTGCTTCTGTATTAGTCCAGAAGTCATCTGATTTAGTTTTGGGATATCCATTGACTGTATACTGTTCACATCAAATAGAAGCACTGAGAAAATTTTGTACTCAAGCTTATTCAGATCAAAGGATTTCTAAGTATGAAATTATTCTCCTGGATAGTGAGAATACCCAGTTGAGGAGGTGTAGTATATTAAATCCAGCTACACTTCTTCCTGATATATGAAAGAATGGCAAACCATTACATGAGTGTGTGGAATTAGATGATTTGGTGGACATGCCTAGGATGGATTTGAAATACATTTCTATTGAAAATCCAGACTTGGTTTTGTTCACTGATGGTTCTTCATAGTTGTGTAATGGTATTCATTGTACTGGTTCTGCAGTGGTCACAGAATTTGAGACCATGTGGTTTGGCTCATTACCTGGAAATATTAGTGCTCAGGGAGAAGAGCTAGTGGTGGCATCGAAGCAAGCCTGTCTTCTAGATGATGGTAAAAGTGCTAATATCTATAAAGACTCTTGGTATGCTTTTTTAGTGTGTCATGCAACAGGAAAAATTTGGAAACAGTGAGGTTTTATTACTACCTCAGGAAAACCAACTGCACATGCAGAAATAACAACTGAGTTGCTGGATGCTAGCCAGAAACCAAAACAGCTAGTGGTAATCCATTGCAGAAGTCATACTTTTGGTAGAGACTCAGTTTATAAAGGAACTCATAGAGCTGATGTAACTGCAAAGTATGCAGCCCCAAATGCTCCAGTGTATGTTATGAATCTTTCAACTATTGAGTCTGTTGATTTACAACAAGCTTATGTAGACTCAGAGATTCAAAGATGGAAGGAGAAGTTTGGAGCATGGAAAGAACATGGCATATGGGTTGCAGACAATGGGAAATTGCTCTTACCAAAAGATTTTTACACCTATCTGTGTCAGCCAATTTAAATAAAAGATCATTTTGGTACACAAGCTATAGTGGATTCTGTTAAGAGGCAATGGGTAGCACTGGGAATTAGTACTGTTGCAAATAGGATCTGAAGTAGTTGTTCTGTTTGCCAAAAGTTCAATCAAGGTGCATTCAGAAAGAAAAGTTTAGGTGGTAGACCTTTAGCATACTGCCCATTTGAGAGTTTGCAAATAGATTGTATAAGCATGCCAAAAGCTGGAAGATTCAGGTTTTGCCTTGTAATTGTTGATAGGTTAACAAAATGGCCTGAAGTGTTTTCATCTACTACAAATACAGCTAGTTTTGTGGTGAAAGTGTTGCTTAGGGAGATTATTTTTAGATTTGGTGTTCCAATTACCATAGATTTGGACAAATTTTTACTTAAACATTTTACTTAAGCTACTCTGCAAAAATCTATGAGAATCTAGGAATAATACCTACTTTTCATGTTCCTTATTATCGACAAAGTTCAGGTCAAGTGGACTGTTTGAACAGGGAACTCAAGACTATGGTGGGGAAAATTTGTGCTGAAACTCATCTAAAATGGACAGATATTCTTCTCGTAGCTTTGTTTTTCCTGCATACAAGATCTAGAGCAGATTTGCATGTATCATCTTATGAAATGCTCTTTGGACATGCTCCATCGCAAGCAAAAAATTGTAAGACTGTCTATATATCTCTCTTAGGGGGAGATTGTCAAATTGTTTCATATTTAGTTGCTTTACAACAAAGACTTAGAGAATTGCATGATGTGGGAGTATTGATCCAATCTGGTCCATTGGATTATTCTCTCCATAATTTTCAACCCAGTGATATGGTATATGTGAAAAATTTTGCCAAAACATCAGCTACATAAGAAAGTTGGGTTGGTCCTTACACTATTGTGTTAATTTCACCTTCATCAGTGAAAGTGTTAGGAAGAGATTCTTGATTTTATTGTTCTAATGTAAAATTAGCTCATAGAATTGATGATGAAAATATGGATATAATAGAGGCAGAAGGAGAAATAGGAGAAGGAGAAGAAGAGTTGGAGGATAGCTATGAAGTGGAAAGCTGAGATTTCATCAGTCAAATTGAGTCTGCAGTCAAAAAGATCAATAAGGAGAGCTCCATTGCCGTGGAAAAGGACATTCCTGTGGAAGAAGAGGATTCAGAGATAATAGAGGAAAATGTGCAGAGACTGAAGGATTTGTAGCTGACAAGCAGATAGAGAAATTAAAGAACAATTTTCAATGAAGAGGACCAAGTGATTGATGGACTATTGTTTGTAAGAATTTGTGTAATGTAACATAGCATATTTTCATAATGCATTCAACAGTACATATTGCTGCCATGGACTTTGGAGAAGAGATTTCTTCAGACAAGATGAGAAGATGGGGGATCTGAAGTTTTGGTAGGTATGTTGCATACAACAGAAACATAACACAACATAACACAATATAAACATATGCATAAAAACATAAACATTAACATGGTTAGGATACATTGATTCAAGTAGTGAATCAATGAATAGGTCCTTGTTATATGGTTTAGTTATATATGCGTGTTCATGTAGGTAAATGGATACTGTTTAGATTTTAGGTAGCTTAGAATAGTAATAGTATAGGTAGATAGGTTCGTTTTTAGGAAGATTTCATTAAGTCATCCTATCTGATGTCTGAGTTCAGATGTTCTGTTTTGATGATATTAGAAAATATATAGGGGTGTAATTAGATTAGAATTTAGGGTTGATAAGTTAACATAAGTTAATAAAATACATTACAACATACAACATGCACCACATATAACATATATGTAAATAGATATGTAAATAGTGTGCATTATAGTTAGGGTTGATAAAATTGTATTATAGTGTATATATACATATATGTAACATGCATGTATAGTGGATGTATATATGTATAGCATACACATATATTGTATTATGCATGTATTATATGTACATATATGTAGAAATTATGCATGCAGTTAATATTTGATAAGTATTAAGTTCTTTACATAGGATAGTTAGATGCACAGTTCTATGTAACAGTTTCAGTTTTGTGTTTAGAATAGGATTGTTTTGAATTTTCACCTATTTTTGAATGTATTTTGAATAAGTAAGTTTTTATGAATTGGTTTGAATTTTTTGTAAAAACTTATGTGATGTTGTGTTTATTGTACTTTTTCTAAATTTTCTATTTAATGCATTACAATAGTTTGATAGTGATGCTTTGAATTTTGAACTTTGTAACTGTTCATTGTATAATTTTCCCCCTTTCCTTTCCTACGTTAAAATTCCTGGAGCAAGGTAGCGTTAAATAGGATAAGATTAGTGAGTGTAGGTTGTTTATTATATTGGGTAAGAATTCAGTTTAGGTGGGATATAAGTTTGTTGGTGCACAAATGCCAAAATATTGTTTTCAACATTATTTTGGCTTTGTGCAAAGGAGGGAACTGTTATAAGGAAGAGAGGATTTGAGCAGGTGAAACATGGTCTTCAAGGAACACATGCAGATGCAGAGAAACGATTCTAGAATGCAGAAGAAGAGGGTGAGACAGTTGACTGGGGTTTGAGCTGGGTCTTTTCTCTGGTTTGACCTGGAGGGACTTACTGCTTATCTTTGGTAGCTGTTTCTACTTTGACTTCCCATCCTACCTGTTACCTGTTGGAGCCTTGCTGTTGTTAGCTGTATCCACCAGATATTTTATATATTTGCAGTTATCTGGAATTCAATTTCCCTTTCTATTTTTGCCTTTCGTGTTTTGGTAATATATAGAAATAATGTTAATTTAGGGTTTATTTTGTAGCTTGAAACTTTGTTGAAGCAATTGTCTCATTTGGTATCTTTGTTGATTCACTTGGATTTCCCAAGTATAACATCATATTGTTAGCAAATAGCAATAGTTTTAGCTCCCTTTTACCTATCTTTATGTCTTCCTTCCTTCCTTTCACCTTATTGCTGTTGATAGTGTTTGTAGAACCATAACAAATAATAGTAGGGAAAATGCTTCCATCTTGCATTTATTAGGAAAAGTTCTAGTGTATCCCCACTTGCTTTTGGTTTTAGATGGATGCTTTTCCCAATATATAGCCCCTCCATGCCTAAATTCTATAGGATTTTTTAACATAAAAGATTGCTATACTTTGTCAAAGACTTTTTCAGTATCTATTGAGATGATCAATTTGAGAGAGATGTTTTTGTTTTTAATATAATCATGCTGATTGTTTTCCTAGTGTTGAATCATCCTTATATCCCTGGTATAAATTCCACTTGGTTATAATGAATGATTCCTTGGATAAATTGCTGAAGTCTGAAAGGATTAAAAATTTTTTTTGAGTTATAATTCATTAATGATAGTGGCTTTCCTTCTGTGTTTCATATTTCCCTAGTTTAGGTATTAGGATTATATTTGTCTCATAAAAATTCTAGTTGGGTTTTTTTTTCTCAATTTTTGAGAAAAATCTGTAAAATATTGACATTAATCATTCTTTAAAAATTTGATAGAATTCTCCTGTGAATCCATCAAGAACAGGAATTTTTTGCTTTGGTAATTTTCTTTATAGCTGGTTCTATTTCCTTTTCTGAGACTGGGTTATTTAAGATCTCTTTCTGGCTTTCTGATAGTTTTTATATTTTATATTTTTGAAGGCATTCCTTTATTTCTTTTGTGTTCTCAGTTTTGTTAGCATATAACTGTGAATGTTCTGGTTATTCTTTTTTTCCCCCTGGTTTTGTTGATTTTCCTTTCCCATTTGCTAGTTTATTGATTTTATTTTCAGTCCTTTTCTTTTTAATCTGATTAATAAAATTTTATGAAGTTTATTAGTCTTTTCAAAGCTTTTAATTTGATCATTCCTATGATTTACTTAATTTATAATCTATTTCCCTCTAGTTTTTAATATCTCTTTCGTGATTATTTTAGATTTGTTCACTTTCTTTTAAAAATGCATGTTCATCTCATTAATTCTCTCTTTTTGTATTTGTTTGCATCTCTGTGTCCTAATATATGGTCAATTTTTGTAAAAGTTCCTTGTAGTACTAAGAAATACATACATATATGTATTCTTAAATGCATTCTTGTCTTAAACATTCTTATGTTCTTTTGATATCTCATTTAGAAGATGCCATATGCCTTTTAACTCTAGTTTCTCCAGCAATTTGTTCAATTTTATATGTATTTTTAGACTAATCCTAAAAAAAAGGGACAATGAAGATTCCTGTCATTAGTGCTACACAGTCTATATCTTTTTGTAGCTCACTTAATGTTTTATGAATTTAGATGCCAAGACATAGAGCATATAAGTTTATTAATGATATTAGTTTGTTTTCTATTCCTTTCATTCCAATGGAATTTCCTTGTTTATTACTTTTGATTTTTTTTAATGTTTTTGCTTTGTTAGAGAGCATGACTGCAACTCCCACTTTTTTGGATTCACCATAGTGCATTTTTTCCATTACTTCATTTTAAATTAGTATATGTCTATTTTTCCAAATGTGTTTCTTGTAAGCAAAAGATTGTAGGGCTTTGTTTTCTTATCCAGTGTCACTTAAAAAATTGGATTGCTTAAATCCATTCACATTTATACTTGTGTTATGTTTATATTTTCCTCCATTTATCTCTAATATTGGAAATTTTCCAAGTTACTTTATTCTTTTATTAAGATGTCCATATTCCCAATGAATCTCTTCCCCTCTACCCCAATCCCCTACTCCTGTTATTTACCTATTTCTTTTGGGGGTTTGCTAATGAAATTCCTTTTCTCTCCTGCTTTTATCCAGTTATTTAATTCTTCTCTTTCCCTTACCCCTCAAATAGATTTCCCACTTCTTCTCTCCTTCAACTAGTATTGTTCACTAGTTTAAAAATTTTCATTTTCATACCCCTTTTCAGAGAAGTTTTCTCTCACTCTACTCATTCATTTTCTGTCTGTTTTAGATCTCTATTCTCTTGTTCTTGGTTCCTATAATAATCTAGTCTCTCTTCCTTATGGAATCATAACTTCCAAGGTATTCAATCTGGACTCTCCCTTCCTGAGGTAGGACAAGTAGTTTTTTTCAAACTCTATATATCCCAGACCACACCCAGCACAAGATCCTTCTCTCCCTTCATAAAACTTCTTTACCAGCAGGAGCCTTCATCAGGGCAATTTCTTCCCTTTAATAAAGCAAGGTCTTGGGGGCAGCTGGGTAGTTCAGTGGATTGAGAGCCAGACCTAGAGATAGGAGATCCTAGGTTCAGATCTGGCTGCAGACACTCCCTAGCTGTGTGACCCTGGATAAGTCACTTAACATCCATTGCCTAGCCCATACTGCTCTTCTGCCTTAGTATCAATACATAGTATTGATTCTAAGATGGAAGGTAAGAGTTAAAAAAAAATAAAGCAAGATCTCCTTCCCCCTGCCTTTTAATCCTTCTCTCCATTGCCTTACCTACTCTTTTGCAGATTCTTCTCTTCCTGAGACCAACAAAGTCATCTTCCTATTACTGCTAACCCTCTATTTGACTTGTGCACATCAGGCATTCTTCTTTATTCCTGTTCCCTTTTCATTCACCTGTTTTTTAAAACCCTTACTTTGTATCTTGGCAACAACTCTAAGAGAGAGGGGCAAGAGCCAGGCAAATGGAGTTAAGTAACTTGTCCAGAGCAAATAGCTATAAAATGTTTAAAATTAGATTTGAACCCAAGTCATCCTGACTCTAGCCCTGGCTCTCTAGCTGTGCCACCTGGCTGCCTCCATCCTTCTATTTTGTAATGTAGTACCATAAAAAAAAAAACCAGATCCATCTGGTAGGCAGGGCATTTCTAGATTTTGTTCATAATTCCTCAAGCATGCTTCTTCACAATTATTTCCACTGGACTTCTGACTTCCTTCTTACTCCATTTCTTAATATACACTTAGGAAGAAGCATCTCACTGGTCTTTCTGCCATCACTGTTACTGTTGCATTTATTCACCTTTCCTGAAATTCTGTTGTCTGAGACATTTGAGAATCAAAACAATCTCTAGTTCTGGTTTTCTTCCTCAAGATGTTTCAAATGCCTCTTTATTATTGAATGCCCATCTGTTTTCATGTATGGCTAAGCTCAAATTTTCAGGGAAGGTCATTCTGAGTGCCATTCTGAGCACTATTGCTCTTCAGAATACGTTATTCCATTCTCTCTTATATTCTATAGTAGATGGAGAAGTCCTGTGTAACTCAAATTTCCTTTCCTTGGTATTTAAAGGTCTTTCTCTTGATTACTTATAGAACTTGTTTCTGAAGTGAATTGTTAAATTTTAATCATTATGTGTCTTTTGGCATTTGCAGTCTTTTTTTCTTTTCTTTTCTGGAGACAACCTATGAATTCTTTCAATTTGTATTCTCCAAATTCACAGGTTCTGAGTAGTTCTCTTGTATTTTTCCTGCATTAAGGTTTTTCCTTTTGCCATGTTCTTCTGGGAAATATGTAATCTGTAGGTTGTCTCTATGAATTTTTTCTTTCAGATCAGTATGTTCTGCTTGCAGAGTTAATTTTCTTTTACTATTATTTTTAGCTTCTCTTGTTCTAGATTGTCCTTCACTTTCATGCAGCTACATTCCCAATCTACTGTTTTTCCTTTGGTGAGAGTTGCTTTAATTTTTCTATTTTGCACTTTCTTTTTTTGCTGTGCAGCCATAAATTCTGTTCTTTTCTTCTCTTTTAAACCACTCAGGAAAAGCACGTTGTGGTTCCATAGTCTCAAATTCCACAGGGTCGTCTTTCTCATCATATTGGATCATATTTGCTTTATATTGTTTATTCATAGATAGCTGAGCTCATTTACAAGATCTGGAGGTCATATTTCTACTGTTAATGTTTTCCTTGTTGACCTTTCTGCTTATGTTTAATGAGTTTTCTTCCACCTGAGATCTTTTTTTGGGGTCCACAACCTGAACCCATATAAGACTGCAAACTTATTGACATATTCTGTTTTGACTGCTCCACTGATCTGCTATTCCCTGCCTCTCTCCCTTTCCTTCAGTGTCCCTATTTCCTAAGAACCAACAATAATAAAATTAGGCCAATTAATAGCCCTACAATGGCTTTTAACTGTTCAGGAGAAAGGAACAGTCAATGTGGCAAACTTTTTTGCTGCCTTAAGAAATTGCACAGCCACCTCAATCTTCAGCAATCACCTCCCTGACAGTCAGCAGCCATTAACATTGAAGCAAAAATTATGATTTGCTGAAGACCCAGATTATGGTAGGTGTTCTTTAGAAATAAAGTATTTTTTAATTAAGATATGTACATAGGTTTTTTTAACCCTTAAATTCCATCTTGGAGTCAATACTGTGTATTGGCTCCAAGGCAGAAGAGTGTTAAGGGTAGGCAATGGGGGTCAAGTGACTTGCCCAGGGTCACACAGCTGAGAAGTGTCTGAGGCCAGATTTGAACCTAGGACCTCCTGTCTCTAGGCCTGGCTCTCAATCCACTGAGCTACCCAGCTGCCCCCTGTACATAGGTTTTTAAAGACATACTGCTTGTTCAGTTATTTTTCAATGTGTCCAACTCTCCATGACTCCATTTGGGTTTTCTTGACAAAGAATGTGGTTTGCCATTTATTTCTCCAACAGACATATTACTATTGCACCTTTAGCAGATTACAGGATAATATAAACATAACTTTTATATGCATTGGAAAACCAGAAAAATCTATTTGTCTCACTTTGTGATATTCACTTTGTTTAGGTGGTCTGGAATTGAACCTGAAATATCTTTGAGGTATGCCTGTATTTAGTTTGTGTATACACAATAAATATATAGTGTCCCCCGCCATCCCTTAGTAGAATGTAGGTTCCTTGAAGATACTTTTGTTTTTGTGTTTGGATCTCCAGGGCCTAACACATAGTAGATCCTTAATGATACATGTTAACTGATAGAGACTGATGAATGGGGTCAGGCTACTGACAATGATGTGAATGCTCAAGTCCCCAAGTATGACAGCAGGAGCTGGAGTGGTGAGGAAGTCTGTGAAATAGAGTAATTTCCCAGTATCATATTTCCAAGAAATATTCAACAAATAGAAGTTAGGGTAATTTTAAAAGTATCTCCTCAAATTTCTGACGGAAAGATAAAGTTGAAGTCTAGAATTTGTAATACCGTGAAAGAAAATTCTCTCAACAGCACATATGGCATAAAAGAATTAGGTCTTACAAAGGTAGGTCTTAAAAGTTCTTCAAGTTTTTGGTTATGAACTTCCAAGCATGTATTTACAAAATATTGTTTTCTAGGTTCTGCTTACTTCAGCCTACCTTAGCAATATGCCTTCCTATGCTTCTCTGAATTCATAATTTTAAAAATGTTACCCCTTTCTGTCTTCCTTCATGTGCTCTTTTCCAAAAAGGTAAATTCTATGAATATGCATATATGGAGAGGATAGCTAGGGGTTATAATGGATAGATTACTGGACCTAGAATTAGGAATATCTAAATTCAAAGTGTTGAAATGGATAAATTTCTTAATTTTTGTCTTTCTCAGATTTCTCATTTGTAAAAAGCAGATATGATAATATGCCTACCTCCCTGGATTGTAAGGATAAAATTATAATGTAATTTACTCTTCAAATCATAAAGCACTATGTAAATAGTAGCTATTATGTCAAAATCATATAAGATTTATTAAAATGTTAAATAAGTGAGAATTTTGGCTACTCTGAACTATTAATATCAAACACCACGAAATAGGAAAATATATGCTAACTTTCTTCCCAAATCTTTCCCCTTTTCAACCTTGATTTCTTCTTCTAATTTCCTTTCTGTTCTAATAAGGTAGACTTGAAGAGCCCATTAAAAAGCTAGTAAGGGAAAACAGAGGGAAGGAATCTAGATTCCTTAAATGTTTTTCAATGTCTTCCTGCAACAGAAAATAGGATTAGTTTTTCTTTCTTCTCTTTCAATTCTACATTTATTTAGGGTCAATCACCATATCTAGTTATATAGCTTCATTCTCTTCTTTTCACAAGTCTGGTTAGTGAACCCCAAAATCATGAAATCTTAGAGAACTCCCTTTCTATGTTTTTAGTCAATGGATTTTGAAATGAAAAGGCAAACTTGAACTTGTTCTTTTTAAAAATATTGATGTTTTCAGTTTCCCCATCACTTTATTTCCCAATATGCCCTCTTCTTCTCTACCAGAGAATGACATTCTTAATAACAAGAAAAAAAGAGTTCAGTAAAACCAACATATCAGTCAGGTTTGGCAGTACTATATATACAATGTTCCACATCTCTAGTTCTCCACTTTTGACACGAGGGCGGCATATTTTCACATATCTTCTTTGGTACCAAATTTGGTCATTATGATTATATAGTATTCAATAACAAATTTTTGGTTTTCTTTTCCTTTTCAGTTATTATGTTTACTATTTTTTGGTTCTGCTTTTGTATATTTTGTATCATTTCATAAATTCCTTTCTATGTATTCTTCACATTCATTATTTCTTAAGGTACAATAAAATTCCGTTATGTTGATATACTATAATTTGTTCAGCCGTTTCCCAATTAATGAGGATTTTCATCCTTATCCCCAATTCTCTGCTACTATCTGATACATAATGCATCTTTCTTCCTATATTTAAATTCCTTGTAGTATATCCCTAGCAGTGGGATCTCTATGTTCAAAATAATTTTCAGAGTGTGTGGTATAATAGGTAGGATTAAACTTAGAATAATGCAGATCTGGCTTTAAATTTCACCCTGAACAACTATTAGCTACATGATCCTGGTCAAATCAATTAATCACTATTCCTCAGTTTCCTCTTCTGTAAAATAATGGTATTAAACTTTATGGCTTTGAAGGTCTTTTTAAATTCTAAATCTCTGGGAAATTTTAATTGTTTTCTAAGCATAATTGCAATTTTTTCCCAGAATTTTTTCAAATTTCTTCAGAATGGTTTGATTAATTCACAGCTTCCATAGCTCTGGAATAGTTTCTACAACCTTTCCCATGTTGATTATCTCTTTTTTTCCCCCATCAATATACTGGGAACATCTTTTTTGTAAGTAAACAAAAGCAGGTGTAAGATTTGAGAAAATATTTTTTGAACCTGTATTATGCTATTTGATACCACTAAAAATAGTTTCAAACTTTTAAAGTAAAAGAGTTTGGCTCCTGCAAAGTCTGAGAATTACTGTAGAGTGATTTAAACACAACTTACCACTAGGTGGTGATAAACTTTCTACCACTAGGTGGTGATAAACTTTAAAATGTCAAATGATTGGTGACTTCACCATCTCAACTCTTCCATGACTGGAGGTAGACAGCCTACATGAGATTCTGGGGGAGGGGAGTGGGAAAGAACTCAACCTGGAAGACAATCTTCTGTGATGAATCCTTCTAAATCTGACTAGTCTCATTCTCTTATGACTTTGACAGGTTCTGTCTTCTGATAATACAGTCTTTAAGAACCTAAGGTTATCTCTATTTTCTTGCCACCTTCTAGAAAGTCTTTAGTGGGGAAAGTAGTAACCTTTAATAAAAATAAAGGTGGTGCATGGCAATCACACAGATGAGAGCTACTTTAAACATCCTAATATGAAAATCTTCATTGATTAAAAAAAGTTAGATATGTTTATTGTATCCCAAATTTGTACTTATCATCATAGATCATACTCCTTCCAGATGCTGTTGTTGAAAAGAGAAAATGGCAAACCATTCTGAATGTAAAAAAGTTGGTGTTTTGAGAACTGAACTTGGAAAACCTTTTTAGTTTCGTAGGATTTACCAGAATCTATGTTTGGTTGGCAGAAATTCTAAGAATCCAAAGTCAGCATTACACCTTGAAGAAAGAGCCTCATCAAAGTAAGACTAGTTGAGAGGCATGTTTTGTTATCTATTCTGATTATATACATATATTTCAGGAACAAAGCTATTGCATAAAACTCTGAAAGCATATAAAATGGATCTTGGGTCAAAATTAACAATAAAAATTAATTTTGGTTGTTAACAATTTAATTTGAAAATTAAGAAAAAGACTGTAATATGGCATCAATGGAACCTAATGTTACATTTCTACAAAACAGTGGCCTTGTTCTAGTGGTAAGACATGGGCCTAACATAGTTATCCAATTTTACAAGCATTTTTTAGCCTTGTCAATAAAGCATATTGATAGATGTTGAATAAGTATCTTTTTCACTTGAAGGCAAATAGCAATATAAGTGCTAAACCACAAACACTACTTTAATATTCATAAAGCCCTATTTAGTAGAGAGATACAAGATCACAGCATGATAACTCTCATAGGTCACTCTCATGTATAACAATTGTTGGCAGTCACAAATTTTTTTCTTTGTTCTGGGCCTGTAATTTCATTGGTAAGGAAATTCTCTCCACCAAAGTAGATCAGCAAAATCCCTTTCAATTTCTAATCTTAAAAGCTGCTTGGGGGCACTGAAAGGGTAAGTGCTTTGGCCAAAACCAAAGTGTGTCAGAGGCAAGACCAGAATCTAGGTCTTTCAGATTCTGAGGTTGACTTTGTAACCAATATGTCACTTTTCCTCTCGGAGTAAACAAAAGAGACTTTAGGGCATGAACTTTAAGCAAGAATACACCTGGGTAAATGTTTGAGATGGGAATCATTGTTTCAGCAAGTTGAGCCTTAAATTCAACAGACTCTAAAAAAGAATGGAAACAGCTTCTAATCTATCTACACAATGGTTACAATTCAAGCTTTGCAATTATACTTCTATTGTATTAGGATGATGAATACATCGGTCATTATTGTTTACAAAAATACAAGAGGGTCTAGAAATATTTAAGAACAATGTAACTCTGTGCTAATCATGTTGCCTTTTGCTTCAAGTTGGAACTAAAACTTCAAATTCCAGTGTCAGCTTTCTCTACCAATTTCTACAATGAATAACTTTCTTCATTATCATCAATCTGAGAGAATTGCTACGATGATAAATCAGAACATAAAATATAATCTGAGGTTCAGATTCCACCTTTTGTTAGAACAGTCTGTCTTTGTGTTTATTAGAGGCTCCTTGGAGTTTCAGTGCTTCAATTTTAACAACTGGAAGAGGTAGGTAAACCTAAGCCACTTAGGTGGCAAAGTAGGAGGAAAAGTGGTTCATTTTGGACTTCTCATTTTGAGAAGAACCAGGGAGTCATGTGGATGTAACTATCATATTCAGGACTTAATATCTTATATTTTACAGTAGTTTTTAGTTTCCAAGGTCCTTTCCCATATATTATCTCCTTTTCTTTTTTTTTTTAAACCCTTAACTTCTGTGTATTGGCTCCTAGGTGGAAGAGTGGTAAGGGTGGGCAATGGGGGTCAAGTGACTTGCCCAGGGTCACACAGCTGGGAAGTGTCTGAGGCTGGATTTGAACCTAGGATCTCCGGTCTCCAGGCTCGACTCTCAATCCACTGAGCTACCCAGCTGCCCCCCACCCCCCAACATATTCTCTCTTTTGATTCTCAGGAGAACCTATAAAATAGGTAGGGCTGAAAGATAATATTCCCCCCTTACTTCTCCAGATACTCTTTGTATATTTCTCCCAATAGAATGTATGCTCTTCTAGGGCAAGAAGGGCTTCTTTTTTGTTTTGTATTCTCAGTGTCTAAATAGGTGGTCAGTAAGTGCTTACCGATTTTGTAAGTTATTTGCAAAATGGGTAAAATAACCTTTCTCATGGTCCAAGGTCATAAGACTAGTGAGAAGTCTGATCTGAACTCTTTCAATTCTTCCCCTTATACTAGGTTACATCTCATGTAAAAGGGATAATTATCCAAGTTTGGAAACATTTTTTTCTTAATTGTGCAAAGATGAGGTTAAGCCCACTATCCCTCAATCAAAACTTTAGCATGAAGGCAGATTTCATTGTGCCCTTCTGTGTTCTTATACATGATAATAGATTTAGAACTGGAAGGAATCTTTGAAGTCATCTTTATTTTTATCATTTCCTTAACTGTAAAATGAAGATAAAAGCACCTACCTCCAAGGGTTGTTGTGTTAAACAGTTAATATTTGTAAAGACATAGCACAGTGACTGGCACACAGTAGGGACTTAATAAATGCTGGCTTTCTTCTTTTTTCTCCCCGATTTACTGAGAAGCATTAGACAGTCACTCGGAATAATATCATGGGTCAATCAAAAGGACCCATCTTGAATAAAGGGATATTGTGTCACTTGAGCAACCACTCCCTGTATTCTCATCTCTTCCCCGCCCCCCCCCCCCCATTTGTATCGTTCTATTGGGTG
Organism: Gracilinanus agilis; assembly: GCF_016433145.1. Classification (NCBI taxonomy): domain Eukaryota; kingdom Metazoa; phylum Chordata; class Mammalia; order Didelphimorphia; family Didelphidae; genus Gracilinanus; species Gracilinanus agilis. The sequence goes on along the minus strand of NC_058131.1, from coordinate 114,190,671 downwards.
ACAAGTTCATAGGATCATAGATTTAGAGCTGAAAGGGTCCTCTAGTCCCACCCCCTCATTTTACAAGTTCAAGTTTTACCGATCTTGGATGGAGAAGGCTTATTAGCTAAGGGTGTAGAGGGGCGTCTACGTCTTAGGTCCTGAAGCGGCGGTTAGGCAGGTGGAAGCCGCACCCACTGACTGGCAAACACCACACCCCTGGGCTCCCCTAAGCCCAAGGGCAGGGGTCGGAGGCCTGTCTACCGTGGCTGAGACTGCGGTCCTTTAACAGCCAGTCTGGGGCAGCGAATAAACGTGAGTGACCAAATGAAGAGCTGGGATCGACCTCCCCCGTATACGATAAGCCGCTTTTTTTTTTTTTTAACCTCTCTTCCTCGCGACCCTCCCCTCCTCACCCTTTACGGTGGGGGGAACCCGGGACTGAAGGGGTTCGGGGGCTGGGGGAGGAACCCCGGCGCTGCCTCCACGCGTGGCCTCTGAGGGGTCAATGTCAATACGGAGAGGGCCAGGAGGAAGCTGACCCGGCTTCGGGAAGGGGGGTGGGGGCAACGATGGGCGACCAGCAGCCACGGCGGCCCAGCCTGACGCCGCCATCTTACCCTACTCACCCTAACTCCCCCCTCAGCCGAGCTGGCTTCGTGTTTTCCTTCCGGCCGCTGACAGAGATCCGGGGTTGGGAGGGGTGTGTTTGGGGGGGGTGGGAG